>NC_080788.1:126828856-127135915 GCF_028018385.1 Neofelis nebulosa | reverse complement strand
AGGATTAAGGGTTAATGGGACTTTCTTGGAATCCCTGAAATAGTAGCTCAGAGGCTCCAAGAATATCACTAGATTTGGCCTCAGTCCCCTAGGCAGACTACTATCTAAGACAAGAGGACAAGAATAAAAACTGAAAATGCAGAAAAACTGTAGGGCATTTGTAGTGATACATGGAGCAAAGAAAAGCAAAGGAAAGCAGAAAGAGGGTAAAGGGATTAGCGACTCCAGGGAAACATCAGCTGCCTTAAAATGGGAAATATCTCTTCTGCTGGACAATCTCCCCTTCTCTTAGTGTTGCAGAGAGACCATGTGCTTTCTTATCAGGGAGACGTGGGCCTCTTCATTCATTCATACGTTTATTCGCCAAGTATTTCTCAAGTGCCCACCATGTGCTGAGTTTGACTTCTGGTTTTCACTTGGTAAGATAATTTAATTTTCTAGAAGCATAAATGCTTGAGAGAAAGAGCAAATTAGAACTTTGAATTGCAGAAGCAATGTAAGTTGTGATTAATGTTCATACACTGAAAGAGCTAATCTCAGTTTGAGTCCAAGCTCTGACACATCCTGTTACTCAATCTCTTTCAGCCTCAGTCTCCTCTTCCGGAAAATGGAGATTACTATCATTTATCCTCACACTGTTTTTGCGTGGATTGAAATGGATAATGGATGCAAGATACTTAGAATACTTTGGGGCACAGATCACACAGGCAATACCTATTAGCAATAATTATTTGAATAGAGGAAAGCAAAATCTGAACTGAAGGCAAGCCTTCCTACTAAAAAGGCAAACGTGGAATGGAAGTGATAAATTTCAACATCATTTTATTTTATAGCAGCTGGAAGTGACTGTAAAATTTAGTGCAAGAGAGAAAAGAGAGATGAGAAATCAACATATATAATGAATGTTTTGGATTATCTCTGAACTCTGAATCTCTGTACTCCGTTATTACAGAAAACCAGGAATTGTTAGAACAGTGCTTCTCAAATTTAATGCATATGAATCACCTGGGGATCCTATTAGATTGCAGGTTGTGATTCAGTAGGTTTCCGGTAGAGCCTGAGATTCTTCATCTGTAACAAGCTCCTGGTGATGGCAATTCTGCAGGTCCACAGACCACACATTTCGAAGCATAAGGGGTTAGATAAAATTAGAATTCAAGCTACATTTATATATATAGATAAATGTGAGTAGTTTATTGCTAAGATGCAGGAATATATATACACATATATTGTAGGGATACATATACATATACTGTATGTGTGTTGTGTTTGAAACAAACTAGTAGCTGGGATTCATGGTTTCTTGCCCTGGTTCTGCCACAAATTAGTGGCATGGCTTAGTTTCTTCTTGCTTCATTTCATTTCTGAAAATGAAGGGATTGAATTATATGTTTTTTAAGTTTCCTTCCAGCTTAATTTTCTAGATGAACATTTTTTTCCACTGGGGGGAAAAAAAGAAATTTACTTACAATTGTATGGGATTTTAACAGACACAGAAAAAGTAACTTTTGATCCTCAGATTTTTTTTTCACCTAGCCCTCAGGAAAATCCTCCTGCAGACCACTGTTCCGCATTCATTTGAAATGGAGAAAATGTAGCAAATTGTTTCTCATAACTAAAGTGTGAATATCAATGAAGGGACCATACATAGATATCATTTAGAAAACCGCATTAGATTTTCATTTAAAAGAACTCCGTTTGACTCAATGTCATAAACAAAGCCAAGCGGTCAGCCTCACATCTTTAACAATTCCAAGGAATTTATGGGGAAGGGAGGAGGACTGGATGGAGGGAAGTGCAGCAAGAACCTTTAAAAGCATCCCAAGAGAAAAGTCACCTTGGCAAATACTCCAGCTGGAAGTACCTCTTCAGCCAGCGTAAACACTTAGACACACTTGTTCATACAACACAAGCTATGCAAATTGTCCCCATTTTCTTCTTACAAATTCTGTCAAGTTTGTATTATTTATGAGCTAACCAACTTCATAGCTAGCCTTTCACCTTGTCATATTTTCCTACGTTCTCAGAGCTAATCCAGTCTGCCTTGTGCCTTTCCTGGCAGCATTGTGTAATATGAAAATGGACACATTAAAAGCATGGTCTCTGAAAGGAAGGGAATCCATAACTAAGCAAAGGGATTATACCAATGATGAGGGAATCAAGACCATTCTCAAATCCATTGACCCTTCCATTTTCTTCTTTTTTAATCTTTCCTTTTTCAGATACTGTGCCAAGTATTTGGAGGCATCTACAAAATAACAAATTGTTGAGTATTTTGACTAATTGTTTTAACCAGGAAAAGAAAGTCATAAAAGACACTCATGGTGACTTTGCCAGGTTGTCTGTACAATCCCTTCAGGCACACCGCTGGAACTGACCTACGTCATGAGTGGCCAGCCAGTTGCACAATGCTGGATAATTTTTTACAAAGACAATATATTTATTCATTTTAGAAGATGTGTTAAGTATCAAAATCCCCTTAATTGTGTTACAAGTAATAATAAGTAGACAAGGAATGGATTTGATTTTTTTTCTTTTCTGGCCAAGAGCAGCACCATTTATCTAATGGTAGATATTTATTTTAAAATTTAGATGAGCTCTCCTTTAAAAGATAAAGCACCTCGAACTACATCCACACTTGAGATTTGAGTCGTTAAAAGTCTAATCATAAATGGAACCAAATGAAAGGTGTGGCTAAATTAGGCATATCTATGCATGTGCACATAATTACACAGAATATGTATGTATAATTTGCCTTTAAGGGTATTTCTGTCTATACCTGAAATTCCCAGGTGTCCTCAAACAAGGACAGCTTTGTGATGTCATGCCTTTAATGGAGCCCTGTTACCATGGGAATATCAGAGCTCCCTCTCAGAATAGCATTTAGTTCTGACAACTGAAGAAGCTAGAGAATTTCAATTAAGCCATAGTCTTAGCACCTCCCAGCACCTACAAATTTGAAAGTTATCAAGTACAGAAGTATTGGCCATTTGCCTGAGAAGATGTTGACTTTTGGCCATGTTACAAAGTAACATGTATACAAATGAATATCTTTTCAACCTTCATCTCTAATAGTCTGTAACATGGAGGTATATTTTGCTAGGTCCTCTAAAGACCAACTGAGTATAGTTCATTTATTCATTCACTGGTTCATTCATTCAATACATACACGTAGAAAGTGAGTGTCTGGTAGATATCTCCAGTGCCCAGTGTAACATGGTATTGATGAGACTATATGCATACACAATTCTTACCCTTGATGACCTTGAAGTACCATGGAAAATTATTATTAAGTGTTAAAAGATGGAAACACAGGATATAATATGGAAATAAGTAGGAATTGAAGGACCAAGTGGATACAGAGAAAGGATCTTAGAATGTCAAATGAATTAGAAAATGCCTCTGATGAGACTTCAGAGGCAAAGAGGAAAAGATGGTCCATCATCATCCAAAGCAATTAAATTCCCCTCCCTCTGGCAATGGTAAAGAGGATCTACCATGCATGAGTATACTAAGTACTTAACAACTACGAGGTCTGCAGCTTTCCACAAGGTGGGGAATGTTGCAGTCACAGCATTAGCAACTAGAGAACCAAGGTTAGAGCCAGAGGAAGTGCAACTGTGGAGGCCAGAATATGATTATGAGTAACTGATGGGGTTGTAAAAATATCTTTCCAAGAGGTCTTTAAAAATAGATTCACTTCAGTTGTGGAGTGGGAATGATGTTATACTTCTTGAATGAAGGAAAGTGGACCAGATGACTGAAGGGTGTTGTTCTACCCCAAGATTGCCACAAATGGCATCCAGTTGAGGGAATAAACGAGGCTGAAATCCAGCCAAGGTTCTGCTCACCAAGCTATGCACCCTGGCTTAGGGCTGTGTCCACCTGGAAGAAAAGCACTTTTCCTAATATGTACAAAGTATCATAGGAGCTAAGGAGACCCTGCTCCAATCCTATAAGTCTGTAAGTGAATCTAGATCCACTTTTAAATTTGTTTGAACAACTCTTCTATTCTACAACAATTTAATGGGCATCAACTATGTGCATGGCCAATGTCCTCCATTCTTCCTGAAATATGTGAAATCATTAGTGCTATTTAGGAACTCTGATTTCAGGGCATCATTCCAATCTAAATACAGAATAATGATCCCTGTGCCTGTAGCTTAAGGGAGTGAGAACAGTTCACATCATTAAATATTGTCGAGTCATTGGGAGCATGTTTTTAAATCTGTGAACTAAGTAACATTATCAGATCCCAATCTTGATATAACTTGACATCTGTGTCTTTATCATATATTTTGAGTTCTCCCAGCTATATTTCTTCCCCAAATACTATCATTTTAAAGCAGCCCCTGGGTGAGGAGCCAAAGCACTTGATTTCAAACATTGGCTTTACAATTTGACTCACTTTTTGACTTTGAATACAAATCACTTAAGTTCTCAGGGCATTACCTTCCCTCTGGACAGTAAAAGAAAAACTAGCCTCTGACTCCACAGGGATGTTGTGGAAATAAATGAGATGTAGGTCTACAGAGTCACTTTAAGCTCCTAGGAATGAAAGAGCTTAAAGAGATATAAGGTTTCAGTAGTTATTCTTTATTTTTTCAGCTTACAAGTAAGAGAAAAAGGTTCACCTTGGTAAGTCTGGAAGAATACAGCCTCACTGACTACTTCCCCTGAAATGTAACTTTTTCTCTTCTACATTCACAAAGTCTATTGTAATTCTGGCTGTTGCCTCAGTGAAATTAATAAGAATCTGCCATACCCTCAGGCAACAAACAAGAGTGGTCACGCTCTGTGTGGGGTGAATTATCTGCTACCAGTCGGGCATCATACAATGCATGCCCCTGCAGTGGCTGTGAAAAAAACTCTCTAATGAAACAAAGAAAGTGTTACATTACAGAAAAGAAGAAGTTGCTGAGATGGAGTTCCCAGCTAGGATATTGATCTGACAGGGTCCAGAAACACAGAGGTAGAAACCTTCCAGCACTTTTTTTTTTTTTAGGAGAACTAAAACCACATTCTGCCAGTGTCAGAGATACTCTTTCCCAATGCCAACAGAGTAGTCCTGAGAAGAGGATCACAAATAACCAGCTAAAACTCCTGATACTCTCCTCTGCCCCAGGATGAAGAGTCCCTGACAGGTGATATAGATAAGTGCTGTACAACCTGTCACTTTATCTTCCTTAAGAGAGTAGCATAATCCATGGAGCTCACAAAAACTCTTCTGTGGCTTCGATCCCATTCTGACATTCGAGAGAAAAGTTGACAGCCATAGATTAAAGGAAAACACTATAGTGAAGAGATACTTACAATAGGTGGCTGTGACTAAAGATGTGTTTTGGCAAGAATTAGCTGGAAAGGCATATTGGCATGCTGACATGGGGCTGTAAGCTTGTGGATCAAGCTTTGTTTTTGTCTTCGTCTCATTGGGGCCCATGTTTGCTTACAGGCTTTGCTATTCTTCATTTACTCATTCAATAGATGTTCACTGAGCACTGTAATGGAAATTGATGGTAGTCTCTCCAAATGTATTCTCCTCTCTTTCCTGAGCAAGTAGCTATCCAACTAGAACCTAAATTTTCCATCCCATCTTACAAAGAGATGTGGTGACCTGTTTGTACTGATGGAAAGTGAATGGAAGTGATAGAGGCAACTTTGATATTACTTGCTTTAAAGAAAATCCTTGACCTGGATGTCTGCTCTCTCCTTTCTACTTACTGAAAATGGCAGTTGAACCTACCTACCTGCCATGGAATATAATGTGAGAAGCCAGAAGCCGTGGGACAAATGTCTACCATACTCAACAACCTGAATGCAACATAACAGGGCAGAGAGCAAGAGTATAAAACTAGTAAAGCCTGGGGCTTCAGTTCTATGCAGATCTGAGTTCAAACTCTTGGTCTATCCTTTACTAACCACATCCTTGAGGCAAAACACTTAACTCCTGTAAATTCCTATATTGGTACTTGGGAACCAGGATACCAGAAATAATAATATATACTTAATAGGGTTGTGGTGACAATCAGAAGGATTAAGCAGGTAAATAACTTAGATAGAGATTTATGCATTACCAGGTGTGATTATCAGAATTTGGTCCTTCCACTGCTCTTGTTATCTCTAACTTTCATGTGGAAAGGCTTAAAGAAAAGGTATGAACATCATTATCTTATTCAACCCCATTAGGTGAGGCAGGTATCATCACTCCCACTGAGCAGATGTAAAAGCTAATTCTCAGAGGGAACACCACTTAGAAAGTGGCTGATCCAAAATTTGTTTCCAGATCTGTCTGAGTCCAAAGCCATACTAGTATACCAAATGTATCACAATCAGGGCCAGTAATCACTGTTCAGCTATTAGTCCAGTAGGGGCAATTCTTCAAGGTCATATCGTAAGGTTCCTAGCTCTGGACCCAGTGGATAAATTGGTTCTCTCTCCTATGTTGCCATGATACTTTCTACCTCTGTTGTATTCAATTAACAGTGCTCATAATTATGTTTGTTCATCTGGCATTTCCTACTAGAACATGAACACTTGATTTAGGACCATTTCTTAAACATTTCTGTCCCAGGACTTAGTATGATCCTGATATGTACTAAGCACTCTATTAATAATTGTCATGAATGACTGTCATGTGAATAGATGAATATATATTAAAAACTGGAGTGTGAATAAAGAAAAATATACTAAGGTGGTTGTTTGTTTGATGCAAAGGAAATGGAGGCATTTGGTTTTGAAAATAAATGGATGGTAATGAAACATTTAATAAAATCCATGAAGCATAAGAAATTAATACAGACAGTCCCCATGATGGAAATGAACATTTTCCAGAAGTTATATACCAATCGCTTTGACCTCAAAGACATAATGAAATGATACACATCATCTATAAGGTCCAGTTCACAAAAGCTTTTAAACTTCAGTTGAAACTGAAATATTATACAATTGCATTAGAAAAAAATTATAAAAAACAATATGGTTGAAACACCAAAAAAAAAAAAAAAAGGGAGGAAAATAGAAAAATCAAGATTTTGTTCTTTGGTAAAAGTAAGTTTAGTTACAGAAAGATAAGGAAGGAAATGTTGACTTTTAAGGACCCTGAATGCATTTACTGTGCATTCTTCAGTGGTTTTAGAGGTTCAATGCACTGGTTCTTTATTCTCCCTAATTCCCCATCAAAGCTTTCGGCTTTCATTCCCTTTACTAAGGAAATATTGCCATCAAAACTCATGTATACTGAACAGACTGGATTAGCCTCTTTTTTTTTTTCTCACAAGTGGAACAAAGAGAGGGAGACAAATATTTCTAAGAAAACTGGGGAAAATTTGGAGAAAAACGAGTTGCATAAGAAAAGTTAAAGGGAAAATAAATAAGTAGCCTGAAAGATAGTGGCTGGTGTGAAATTTACTGACCTATGATCAGCATAATATTAACAAAAATGGGAAAATGAGGCCAAATCTTTATAATACTTAAAAAAATAAAAAGCAAAAGACAATGAATGACTCACAGTATTCTTCCATGCTGGCCAACAAATAATATCAGCAGGCTAAGGAATTTGGGCTGTTATTAAGAACAGACAGGAGGATCAGATACATTGTTGTAGAGGAAGAAATGAGGTGCAACAGGTTCCTATTTACATAAATAGATTAATTTCAACTTGATGTATTTTTAAATTCAGAGAAACTGAACTGATGTCCTCCATGTCTGTGGAAAGGTGAACACTAAGAAATAATGTAAAATGGGTATTTAAATTTGCTGAAATAGAAGGCAAACACTACCTGTCATGAGATGCACACAAAAGCTATTATGGAAAACTGAGAAATCAACGTGGAAAATGTAACACTGAAGGCTAATCACTTTGAACCTTTTATGTAAAAAAAAAACTTGTTACTGTTAAAAAATATAAACTTGATTAATAAGTGAAAAATTCCAGAAATTACAAAACTACCTATATGGACATAGCATAGTAAAAGTGATGTTTACTGGTTAAATGAGTGGTAAAGAATTGTTTAATATGTCTAGGATAATGCTCATACTCTCCTTCTGTGCCAGTCCACCTCACTCTCACTCTAGTTCTCACTCAGAGAGCATCAATGTAAATATCACTGTCAGCACCAAGGACAGCAGCCCGGATTGCCATAAGAAACTGGGTCTATTGATGATACTACCTCAGGAGCTCATTCGAATTCAGATTAGAAATCCTTGAGGTCTAGCTCAAAGTTGTAATGATCAGATCTACAATACCACTTTCCCAATTCAGACTATGATTACCTGTACTTATTAAAACGGTGGATATTTTACTATGTTGTCAGAGTAAATCACTGGCAAAACTGAGGATCAGAGACTACCAGGTCTGGAAAGTATCTTCAGGAGTCTTCAATCTAGCCTATTTTTGAAGACTTAGAGTTTGTATTCAACAAACTCTAATTCTTCTTAGAGTTCAAATTCAAACTCTAATTCAAACTTAGAGTTTGTATTGTATTATATTCAATAATCATTTTTTACATGAAAATCCCCAAATCAAAATTTTACAATCTAGTCCTTGACCCCAACAGTTACCATGTCTTTACAGTAATTTGGCAATGGGATATCAGCTTATGGAGCTATTGTTTTGTTAACAAAAATATGAGCAACGGATTCATACTCCAATATTTCAAAAATTTGACTGGAGTTTATCCTTAATCTATTGCCACGGAGAGAATTATATTATTTGCATTTCCCCTAGAAACAAATTTGGTAGAGGGTGCCTGGGTGGCTCAGTTGTTTAAGCAACTGACTTCAGCTCAAGTCATGACCCCACAGTTCATGAGTTCAAGTCCTGCATCGGATGAGCTTGAACCCCGCTTCGAGAGAACCTCGATTCTCTCTCTCTCTCTCTCTCTCCTGCTCACTTTCACACTCTCTTTCTGTCTCTAAAAAAAAAAATCAGTGGAAATGCAACTAATAAGTTATCTATTCATATTCAATTCATGCCTCACCTCTTTTAGGAAGCCAAGACTCAGAGTCTGGGCTATGTGTCCCTGCTCTTCACTCTCATGGTAATACATGTTTATCTATAATAGTGCATTTATCTCATTATACCAAAAGTACATTTTTAGATATCTGTCCTTTAGTTTTATGAGCAACTTAAGGGTGGTGCAAAGGCCTCTCCATTTATTCTCTGTATTCTCAGAATGTATTGCATAAAAAGACTATGCACTGGAGATGTAACTGTGATGAAAACACTACTCCTTGCCTCAAAAAGTTTAAAGTTGAATAAGAAAGAGACAGGAGAAGAAGGAACTTAATACACTGTATAAGAGAGGAAAACAGGCTCTGATGTCTTACAGATCAGTTTAAATCTTAGTTCTGCCTTTTCTAAAACATCTAGTAAAATTAATAAAATGTGGCTAAAAATGAGATGATGGTAATAATATCTACCACTTAGAGTTGTTTTAAGGGTGAAATAATGACAAGTGAAAAATTATTCTTGGCCATATTAAGTGCTAACTAAGTGTGAGAATATGCACACAGCTGTAATATTGATGGTGAGAGCACAAGATACTAACAAAACAAAGGACAGAGGTGTGTAGGTTTGTCATATTTTCATCCAAGACTTAACTATTTCAGAGATATAGAGAGAGGCTGCAGTAGTAGAGAATAACATTATAGAAAATTTCCCAAAGGAAGCAGCATTTCCATTAAGTCAGGAAAGGTGAGTAGGCATTGACCACACAAAAAAGGGTAGGAGGTAATCCAGGTTGAGGGAGCACCTTTTGCAAAGAACTAGAGATAAGAAAGCACATGGTGCTTTCAGGTAATTATAAGTAGTCCTGCTTAACTGCAGCGTCAAATCAGAGGCATGCTGAGGGGTCGTCAAAGATGAGGCTGGATGACAAGCAGTAACAGACTCATGAGAATCCCAGGTGCCCTGCCAAAAAGCTGGCACTGTATTCTGAAGGCAATAGATAACCACTAAAGAATTTTATTCATGGAAGTAACAGCATAGAATTCGCATTTTAGAAGGGTAACTCAATCTGGAATTTGAAGAACAAGTTGAAAGAAGATGCAATGGCGAAATGGAGAGACCAGAAGCAAGATCTTTGGCTAAGAGATTGGGACAGTAAAGGTAGACTAAATATTTTGTATCCCAAAGGCTTAGCACATAGTGCCTAACAAATTTGTTGAACTGGCTGAATATTAGGAAAAGGAATTAATATATCATAGTGGGAAAGCAACATCTTTCTTTGCTACATGGAATCATCTGTATCTATTCCTCACTTCTGTATCTTATAAAGTCTCATATAATTAAAAGTTTCAGCAGCCGTTTGAGAGGGAGGTAAGAAGATAAAATCTGAGAAGTATGACCAGAAAGTGTAATCACTCTATATTATTGGTATTTCACAGTTAGAACTAACACCCACTTTTATGCTAATTGTGATGTCAGGTTTTACATGTGCATATAACTTATGTTTCTTGGGCCATGATTTGACTTACAGTCTGCCCAAATCCATGAAAGAGCAGAAGATACTAGTATGCATAAGCCTATTTATTTATATCAATGCAGACATGTATAAACAATTTTATCTCCATATTTGTACATAATACATAATTTAAAAAGAAAAAGCTGCAATGTATTTAAAAAAAAACCTGTTGGTAACATAGATCCTCTATCCCTGTCATGGTATCTATTTCTGGCTCCTTACATCTTTTCTTTCTTCACTGTTCAGTTTGTTCAGATCGGTGCTTGATGTGGGATTCTCAATGCTCATGACCATAACCACAGCCAAATGCATCTACATAGGGCATCCCCTCCCTGTCCAATCTATTACAATTTCAAAGGACTTTCAAAGGGCCCTATAACTGCTGGTGGCTTCCCAAAGGCTCTGTGTGTCTAATTTCCTCCTGAACCCCCATTTCTTGGCATCCGTGTTGGAACAGGTGTGAGCAGACACAGGCAGGTCCATGGAGTCCACGGTTCAGTGCTGGCACAAGATAGGGGTCATTTTTTTTTTGTAAGAGATGACTCCGACAATGTTTTTCAGGATGCCAACTTCCAATTAGTGTCATCTTTTGCTCCATGTCCTAGGGCAAATGTCCAGTTTATAGTGAGTAGACACAGGCTGTTCTGAGATGGGCATTAATGCCAGAAAAGAGATGCATTTCAGCTTCTTTCCCATAGTCAAGGAAGACTGGTCTGTCAACTGAAGACACAGCCACTGCTGTCCAGTGCAAGGTCAGCCCCTTGTTCATGAACAGGGATGCTAATTTATTTTCCAACAATGAAGCCAAATGCTCTTCCAGATGTTGAGCTATGAAGCAATTGCAATTGTTGAAAGCACATGAAAAAAAAAGAAAGAAATAAAAAGAAAATCCCATAGCTAAGACCTACAAATTGTCCTTGGGAGACTATTTGTACCGGGGGGATGTGTTGATATAGAGAGCAAGGAAAAATCCTTTGTCAGCCAGACTCAGTGATCTTTTAACAGTCACCCGATTATTAACAAAAAACAAATTCTTATAATAAATTTCCCAAAGACCATAAATTTCTCTATAGCTAATGTGTGAAAAACAGCACAGGGTGGGAAGTGGATTATTTTCATAAGACTATGATCACATGATGCCATAACACTGTTGACTGGGTCAAACCAATGTCAAACATGTTAAAACATAATTGGACAATGTCAGCCACTTTTTGTTTTGTTGTTTGTTTGTTTTGTTTGTTTTTACTGAGGAATGGGGTAAACAATTATCAAGGAGTGACTCTGTATAGTCAGAGTCTTTACAATGGCTACTGTTTCAAATTGCTGGCAATCTGGAGTATACACCTGACACCTGAGTTTGGCAGAAGACCCTCATCCAGCGATAAGCAGAGACACTCTTGCCTGCTCCATTCTTTTACATGAGGCTGGCCTCCCCACACAGAAGCCCAATATTAGGCAACACCTCCTTGACTCCTTTTTAGTCCAGACCACTGGCCAACTTCAGTCTATCCATCTATACCCTCATATCTGACTCTGAAGACACTTTATTCACTTATTTATTAATAAACCTTAATGAACTCTCTCACATATAATTACGTACTCACATTATGTTCCTACATACTATCAGCTATAAATCAGAGACATGCTTCAGTGTTCTCCCTAATTCCTAAGGTACCAATAACAGTCAGGCTATCATCCTGCTTTGCCTTCCTCACTGGGGAAAAAAAAAGAGTGGATAACAATCAACTCTTGTGCAAAGACTAATTTTAGATTCAGGTACTTTAGATGTTAATCTATTTGGCTACTTTCCTCCATTTTAAGTCCCATTTAAAATCTCATCTGAATTCCACCCTTTTTCAGCAACAACAAAACAAAAAACAAAGCGAAGACATGACGACAAGAGTTTTATGAGTGAAACAGTGTGAGGTAGCAGTGGGGGGACAGGCTTTGTAACTAGATGACCTTGATTCAGAAGTCCAGCTTTCTACTGCACAGTTGCCTGCTATAAGAGCTTACATAAGTCACTTCATGTCTCCCTGCCTCGTTGCCTCAACTGTAAAAATGAAGATTCAATGAGAAAAGACACATATGGATATTAAGCAGAGACTTTGGGATGTAAAATCACACTAGTTTTTTTTTTTTCTATTTTAATTATTGATGAGGAAGCTGAATTCCCAAGCAATGATATTAACACTTCTATGGAAGTTCTATTCAAATATAAGCATTTGTCATAATATGAATGTGGCAGATCATATTTTCCAAAAAAGGCCACAGTGATATTTATAGTCTAACTTGCTCTTCCAGCATCTTGCCAAAGGTGAAATCTATTTCCTATCTCCTTAAACTGGGAAGGCTATTGTGACTTCCTTGGCAAATTGAATGTGGTGACTAGGATTCTTCATGACTTCTAAGATTAGCTCATAAAAGCAATACAGCTTCCTACTGGCTCTATCTAGGTACTTTTCTTTAAAACCAAGCCTTCATCCTATAAGGAAGCTTAGGACACATGGAGATGCCATATATAGATACTCCAACCTGCAGTCCCAGCTAAGTTCCGAGCCAACAACAAATACCAACTGTCAAGCATATGAGTAAGTGAAGCTTCAAATGATTCCAGGCTTTGGCCTTTGAGCTGCCTTAGCGAATGCAGATGGGGTAAAGATGACCACCCTCATAGATTTTTCCCAAATTGTAGATTTGTGAACAAAATATATGCTATTGGTTTTTTTTAAGTTTATTTATTTTGAGAGAGTGCACAAGTGCGGGAGGGGCAGAGAAAGAGGGAGGGAGGGAGGGGGAGGGAGGGGGAGAGAGAGAGAGAGAGAGAGAGAGAGAGAGAGAGAGAGAGAAGAATCCCAAGCAGTCTCTGTGGTGTCCACATGGAGCCCTATATGGGGCTCAAACTCACAAACCATGGTATCATGACCTGAGCTGAAACCAAGAGTCAGATGCTTAACCAACTGAGCCACCCAGGCACCCCTATGCTATTGTTTTTTTAAGCCACAAAATTTAGGAGTGGCTCATTATACAATAAATAACTAGAACACGGAAGCTCAGTAAATTAAATGCACTACCACTGAGTTTAGAGTCAAAAGAATTTTTAAACAATGTAATTTGAGATGCAACATATCCTCAAAAACTCCCCAGTCCATCTTTCTCACTTTGTAAAGAAAGCGAGGACCTGAGATATTTGTGATTTGCTTGAGATCCTATATATAACTACTGTTAAGACTATGGCCTAACCCAAGTCCAGTTCAGTACTTCTCTTTTCCATAAACCTATGAGCACGAGTACCAAATAAGTTTGTTGGATTCAGGGTTCAAATGATCAATTTGGGACAAATATTCTCCAAGTCTGCTAAAGTTCTGAACAATGTTTCTATGTCCTTCTGTGCTTCTGTCTTCCTTCCTGCTGAACAGAGAGACTGATCTGAACTTAGTTGATTTAGTGTATAACACTGGAAGACAGAATGGGATGAACAGGCTCAACTGTGCTAACAAGAATTTAAAAATGTGTCAAAGTATGAAATCAGCAGATATGACTTGAAGCAAGGGAGAGAGAGGGCTAATGTGCTGAGTGTGAAGCTGCTGTTTTTCTACCGTCATTTTTTGAGTATAAATCCCTAGAAATTCTATAACTTTGATCAAACGGTTTGGCAGAAGCCTGCATTTGGCAGGCAGAGAGTTTTCCACATGATGGTTTATCTCAATAGGAGCTATAGGCCATCTATTTTGATGGCCTCACATACACATATAGCCCATCAATTAGACAATGTTATATCATGTAATTGATTGCAGACTCGTCAGTCATTGTAGTGGCAGCAGGAAAGAGTGTTGACATGAAGATCTGTCTTTCTTCATTGCTGTTAGACATGAAAACTGTTTAAATTGGCTAACAAACTTGGTTTCTGGAGGCTAAAGTGTTCTCCCACTCTCATTCTAAATGAAAATCAAGCCAAGACCAAGTGTTAACTATCAGAAGAGCCCAAGCATTCTCTTGGAATGGATACATGAATGGGACATGTATACAAGTCTAAAAAAAATATGGGAAACAACAAAAGAGAAAATGAGAAGGAAAAAGAAGGAAGGTAAAGAGGAGAAAAGAGCAGAAAAAAGGACTAAAAAACTAGGTGAACTAGATTCGTCACAGTTGTGGTTCAGTGTCTTTCTTTTTTTTTTTAAATTTTTTTTTTAATGTTTACTTATTTTTGAGACAGAGAGAGACAGAGCATGAACGGGGGAGGGGCAGAGAGAGAGGGAGACACAGAATTGGAAGCATGCTCCAGGCTCTGAGCCATCAGCCCAGAGCCCGACACGGGGCTTGAACTCACGGACCGTGAGATCGTGACCTGAGCTGAAGTCGGACGCTCAACCGACCGAGCCACCCAGGCGCCCCAAGTGTCTTTCTTTTATTCTACAAGGCACACCTCAATTATAGAAGAAGGCTACAGATTCTGTTGATTAGAATGTTAACTATTCTCTGCTGGAGTTTTTAACTCAATACTCACAGTAATTCAAAGATCTTTTCTCTATTCTCCCCAAATGCTTGATATTAAATCAGGGGTCAGCAAAATACAACCTTCAAAATACACCTGTTTTGTAAATAAAGTTTTATTGGAACACAGCCAAACTCATTTGTTTAATAGTGTCTATGACTGCTTTTTCACTACAATGGCAGAGTTGCAACAGAAGCCTTACAACCACAACGCTGAAAATACTTAAGGAAACAAATACTACCAAGTCTGTGGTGCTCATTCTAGCTTCTGAGAGTTCCATGGAATTTTTCATTCTCAGTGTGGTTCTCTTTTTCTACTTGCTAGTGGAGGGATCTGATTTTATTTTTTTAAGTTTTTATTTATTTTGAGAGAGAGAGATAAAGAGAAAGCGGGGGAGAGGCAGAGAGGGAGGGAGACAGAATACCAAGCAGGCTCCGCACACAGCGCAGAGCCCTATAGGGCTCGAACTCACAAACCCTGAGATCATGACATGAGCCGAAATCAAGAGTGGGACACTTAATTAACCAACTGAGCCACTGAGGCACCCCAGGATCTGATTTTAAAAGCACAGCCAAAAGGACCACTAATTCTACTATTTCAGTGACATTGAGAATTTGCTCCATGAAAACTCCCCACAGAGAAGGACTTTAGAATCTGCTTATAGAGAACACAGCTAAGGTGTTTTATAACTTCAGTTTCTTCCTTTTGAAACATTTGCACCATTTTGTAAAGAATGTTTTTGAACAAAAGTGGTGGGAATACCTTCTGTGAACCTATCTTTAGCCGTTAGCCACAAACAACACAACTACTTCTTGAACAAATTCTGCTTCAGTGAGAAAGTCAGATCTCTTTCTCATTTAGCTACAAACCACTGATTTTCTTGTTCTAAGGAGGGATAAATGAGAAAGGTGAAAGTCAAAACAGCATGTCTCTTATGTAGTTTGGTGCTAGATCTTTTGAGCTATAAATATCCTAGGGAGAAACTTAGACCTACCTCAGCACCCCTCTAAAAAACAGAAAAGAGCAAGAGAATAGAGTATAAAAATCACAGAAGAGAGTGAAGCTGTTAATCATTTTTATTGTTCTCACCTGAGTTCTTCTAAGGAGTCACATTTAATGGTTATCTAAGCAAAGTGGATTATTTTTTTGATGTTTAAAATAGAATGAAATGTAGATACTAGCTACTGTTAAGGGACATATGAAATTGCCCAAAGGGAGATGAAATGCATCTGAAGAAGGACCCAGGGAATGTAGCAATAATGTTGATATTTGACACTCAGATGGACAGACACACACACACACACACACACACACACACACATGTGACTTGAAGGGAGAAAATGAAAATAGCAAGTTGAAACATGAAGAGTAAGGAATGAGGAAACTTAGGGAGGCTGAACTTTTTGTTTTGCATTGTCTGAATTTATAGTGTGGTTTTACACATTGCTCTGAAAGAAAAACAATTTGGAAAAACTTTTGAAAATGTCTCAACACATACCTCAGTGTTCTGATGCCTTTCCCATGCACACAAGCTGGGTGCTAATGGCTCATTATAGCATACAAGACACACGTATGTTCTCGCAATTCACAGGCAGTTACTCTGCACTTGTCTATAGACGGTGAACCTCCATCTCTTTTAATCCCCAGTTTTGTCAACCCTGGCTGGTTACATTCCCAGATGTTGATGGTGAGGATTGATTGTCTTCCAGATGTGTTAAGTTTTTCAAACGTATCTCTCAACTCCAAGAGAGCATGTGAATGCATGTTTGCATAGACAATTGATGGATCTTTCCCAGATGTCTCTTTGGCTGAAGTGCCCCCTTTTCTGAGAAGTCAAGTTGAGCAGTGGCTTCTATAAGCATCAAAACACATTCACCACCATTTTTCCCAATGTTACCAGTTGGTTTTAGAAAAATGAAAAACAGATGCAAATTAGCATATCTGATATAATGATGACTTGGTGATGTTATAAACTAAAAACTAAACAGACCTCAAGCTTAAACCCAAATGAAGTAATATCAGCAATGGAGATAGCCATAAGGAATGGAATAATGTTTCCCAAACTGGAACTACTGTAGTTTGGACCTAGAGGTTTCATGAAATGTTGACTGTATTTTGTTTTATAATCACCTTTCGGTTTCTATTTGCCTTTGAATTTTTTTTTTTTAATTTTAGGTGAAAGTACCAAGTACCTTGATAGATGAGGCTTGCAAAGTCCCAAACTAGACAAAAAGTTTGGATGCATTTCAGTTAAAGATCCACATTTCACCATTCCAACTTTGGTGAGAACTCTGGGCTTTCGCATACCCTCCATTTGTGATAAATATGACAATGCTCCCACAGAGACAACATAAACAATCAGAACAAACTAAAACTTAGCATAGTCCCGAAGTAAGATTTCAAGAGTTGGGTTTTTTTTCCAAAATAAGAAGGCATTTGTCTTTTTTTTTCTCTGCCATATCATCTTCATTTCTATCAGTAATAAAAATGAAGACACTAAAATGTTATTTGGTAATTGCTGTTACAGATCATTCATAGAATCATTCATACAGATCATTCAGTTGTCATTTTAACAACTGAACTAATTTACTCTATGATGCAGAATATCTAGATGGACAATGAACATCTCCATCCGTTTTAAGCCTTACCTAACATTCTGGATATCTAGATAATTGATCATTTTTCCCAGTTTCATTAAAGCATTAAACATCAAATACATAGTACCTTACTGTGAACTAACTTCAGGTCGTCATCAAAAAAGAGTTCCTGAACACTGCTACGTTTTGACCCACAGCATCTATCTCACTCCGATATTTATTAACACAGAACTAAAACGGTCTTCAGAATAATTTATGATGGAATTCTAATACCTGTAGATTTCATTTAGAAATGCCACAACTTGACTGAATAAAACATCAAAAAAGTAAATTTTTAAAGAAAGGTATTTAAGAACAGACCTAATCACATGGGGCAGGGGGGGGAGTGGGGGGGGCGGCAGGGAGCAGAAATCAAAAGTCCATATATTCTTAGCCAAAACTTTTGCCCACTGATCTACATGCTCTTCTAAAATCATTTGACTGAATTCTTTATCAAATAATTTAATTGAATTCAGAGAAACACCAATAGAAAAAAAAAACCTATATAATTGTGGGACCAGATTTTTCTCTATATTCATGATTTCCATGAAGATATTTCAGAAACAACCACTAGGAAAGAGCATAGTCTGGGGAGAGAGTAAGTGTTCCTTGCAGCCACCTCCAATTTTGTCTGTTTTATACATGAGCATTCCATATAAGATTTCACATAAAAAAAAAAAAAAGGAGTGGTGCTCCAACTAAAACCATTTTGAAAGTTGTCCTCAAAGTATGGTCCCTGGACCAAGAGCACAGAATTACCTGGGAACCTGGGAACTTGTTAGAAATGCAAATTTTCAGTCCCCACCTCAGATCTACAGAATCAGAAACTCGGGAGGTAAGGGCCCATGGATCTGTGTTTTAACAAGCCTTCCAGACAATTTGATGCATGCTGAGGTTTGAGAGCGACTGTCTCATATGATTGTCAGGCATCACCTCCTCCCAGAAGCCTTCTGTGACCAACTCTTTATCCTCTTCTTCAGCCCTACCCCACATACACTTGCTCTGCTTACACAGATGCTGAGCTGGGTGTATGTTTTAGTCTATTTGAGCTTCCATGATAAAAATACCATACAGACACCTGGGTGGCTCAGTCAGTTAAGCATCCAACCCTTGATTTCGGCTCAGGTCATTATCTCATGGTTCGTGAGTTTGAGCCCTGCATCATCAGGCTCTGCACTGACAGCACAGAGATCGCTTGGGATTCTGTCTCTCCCTCTCTCTCTGTCCCTTCTCCACTTGCATTCTCTCTCTCTCTCTTTCTCTCAAAAGAAATAAATAAACTTTAAAAAGAAAACCATAGACTGGGTGGTTTATACAATTATTTCATAGTTCTATTGGCTGGGAACTCTGAAATCAAAACACTGACAGATGTGGTGTCTGGTGAGACACTGCTTCTCGGTTCACAGACAGCCATTTTCTTGTACCCTCACATGGCAGCAAGAGTTCTCTGGGGTCCTTTTCACAAGGGCACTGATTCTGTTCATGACAGTTCCACCCTCATGACTTAATCACTTCCCCAAGTTTCCACCTCCACATACCATTATTTAGGGATATGAATAACATATGGATTTGAGGGGGACATAAATATGCAGTCCATACTGCTGCAGTACCCTCCTAGATTTATGTCAATCAAAGCAGACATAACCATTTTTAGTGTTATTATTTTTCTTATGCATCTACCTCTCCTATGACCACTTAAACTCATCAAAAACAATGATCATAGAGCATACTCCCCTCTCCCCCCACCATGTCTTGCCTCTAGCATAGTGGCTGGCACAAAATAGGGGCTGACTAGCCATTTGTTAAATGAATGATGGATACAAGGATATTTGTGTATTATTTACATTATACCTTCCTCAAATAAACTGAGGTCTTACATAGTCACACTCACACATATACAATATGACCAAAATTAAACCAAGTAACCAAGACAAAGACAATGAAGATCAGAGGGTTTGATAAATCATCCTGGAGTCACGCTTCTACTTCTGTTAATGTTAGTAGCACCAGTCTCTGCTCATGACTGCTTAGTCCTTCAAAAAAACTCTCTAGCCCTCAACCTTCTTGTGAGAGCAGGCTGTGATTCAGGCTACTATACTGCGTACGCATGAGGATAGTTGTTTCATTAACAGTGGTAATTCTGAGAACTAAGGACTAGGGTACGTATTGTGGAAAATTGTTGGGGTTTGGAGCCAACAGCCAAGAAAGAATTCTTGAGACGTCTTCAGTGAAAAAAGGTGGTTTTATCAAAGCATCGGGACATGGGCTCCTGGGTAGCTCAGTTGGTTAAGTGTCCAACTCTTGATTTCGGCTTAGGTCACGATCTTACGGTTTGTGAGATTGAGCCCCACATCAGGCTCTGTGCTGACAGCGTGCACCCTGCTTCAGATTCTCTGTCTCCCTCTCTCTCTGCCACTCCCCCCCCTCCACGTCTCAAAATAAATTTAAAAACTTAAAAAAAAAAGCACAGGGACAGGAACCAAGGGCAGAAAGAGCTGCCCAGGGATTGTGAGGAGTGACTGATTATATACTTATACATAAGTATATAAGTAAAGGCAAGTATACATAAGTATATAAGTAAAGGCAAGTGGAAGTTTCCAAAAGGAGGCCTAGCTATTGCCAAGCTAAAGTTGTTTTTCCCTCTAGCAAAGCATTAACATTAAGACAGTTTGGAGTTTCTGGAGGAAGGTTTTACTCTGCCTGCCTCAAGTATTTGTCAATGAGCTGCAGGTTTTAAGGAAATTTAATTTTATCTACTATTTCCTTCTGCCTTTGTTTCCCACATCAGTATGTATTCTAAAAATGGATAGATAAGAGCCAGCAATACTAAGGAAATACCTGAGTGTCTTTCATACTCTTTTCCCCATAACCCACAATAAAATAATAAATTTTCCCTCTTGCCGTAGGCCATACACTACATAGATATATACACCCCATGTTTCCTGAAGCCACTCACTCTTACTCTATGTTACCCTCTGATATTTTCTATTACATTTTATTTTATCCTATTTCACTAAAATTAAAATGTTTGAGATATGGTAAGGAAATTTCATGATCCACTATTGAGTTGCAAACTACAGTTTAAAAAGTACTATACTATACTATACTATACATGTATTGGATGAGTTTTAATGTAATTTAGTGGTTTTCTTTTCCATTTGTTTTTAACTAGATCACTGTTTTTCAAATTATCTCTTCTCACACTTAATCTCTTCTTTATCTTTCAAATGTAGAGACCTCTAAGGAGACCCCCATATGGCCAACTCTGCAGGTGAATTCCAGAACTCCCTGGTATAACTTAGTGACTTTGGATATACATCTTGAGTGTTGCTTTCCTGAGCTGTACAGCAAAGGTCCTAATACCCCTGTTGTAGATTTATGATTAGGATTAGAAAAAAATACATAAAAAGGATCTGGCCATAGGTATTCAATCAATAACTTTGATTACCATCTCAGAAGACCACCAGTTAACATTTTTAAGCATTCTCACATTTCCATGTTAAAAGGCACATCAAAATTCCATGCTCCAGATCAAACTGTGCAGAAACAAAGTTCCCACTCAAACTGTGATTCCATCCATTAGAAACAATCTGCAACTCCAAAACAAGTCACACCTGTCAGGAGCTGGCAAGATCTCTTTTGTGATGAATAGGACTTGGGTCTATTAGGCCTTTCCTGCTAGCACCTTGCATCATCAGTAAAAGTACCATGCCCTCTCTCCTGAGAGATTCTTTGGAGTTTAAAGAGCCGTGAACCACCTAATCATTTGCTATAGCTACTGTTGCAAATTCCACATCCTTATTGGCTTATCAAACCTGGTGCCTAAAGATTACTGTTACATTTCATTTTCAGAAAGATAGCTCTAAAAAAAAACATTAATAAAAAATTTGAAGATATCTGCCTGTGTGATCCCAAGATATTAGATATTTAATAACTGAGCAGAATTTAAAATGTCCCCTGTTAAAGCAGGTGAAGACCAATAGGAAGAAAATTGTAATACAGGCTGGCCCTTAACTTAAAAACTCACATCCTACAATATCCCTTACAAACAGATGCCCACAGCACTCCAGTCCTGGATGCTAAGTACTCCATTCCTCCTGAGTTACCCAGAGTTTAGGAACCCTTCTAAGAATACTGAAATAGAGAAAATGTGTACTCAAAAATGGAAGGAATGGAAAAGGCCATAAAGCAAGAATAGTTTAGGGGCACCTGGATAGCTTAGTCAGTTGAGCATCTGACTCTTGATTTCAACTCAGGTCAAGATCACAGGGTCTGGGATCAAGCCCTGCACTGGGCTCTACACTGAGCATGGAGCCTGCTTAGAATTCTTTCTCTTTCTCCCTCTCTGCCCCTCTCCCCAGCTTGTGCTCTCTCTCAAAAAAAAAAAAAAAATATATATATATATATATATTTTTTATGTATTTATTTTATATATATACATATACATATATACATATATATATACATGTATATACACACATATATATGTATATATATATATATATATATATATACATATATATATATATATCAATAGTTTAGAGCAACCTACTGCTGGGCCATGCCTGTAGGCAAAAAACACACCTAATAACTGAGCAAATGTATTGCCCAAATATATTTTCCACTGTGTCTCCAGATTATGTACATTTCTTCTGTCATTCTTCTTGAAATTTCACCTTTCAGAAGTTTCACTAGTTTAACGACAACATTTACAAAGAGATGGAAGGTTGTTGAGCTATCAGACAGTTATACATCAGGGCAAATAAATTAAATGAGATGATTTTCGTCATAATGCCAGGCTAAAATCAGAAGATGAATTTACGAAATTATAGAGCATGGTGCGTCCAAAGAGCTTCTAGAATTAAAATTCCCACAACACTGAAAGCTTGAAAACAACTTTTCCTTCCCGAGGTCCCCAAAGCAGGATTTGGAGGTACACAGATGGAGTGAGGTCAGTCAGAACGAGTTGATTCCCTAGAGCTAAAGCAATAGAGAGTTAGCCAGTGGAAACTGGTTTTCAATGAAAATCAAGAACTTCCCTGACCAGAATCAAACCAAGCTGAGTTCTCAGTACAGCTCAGGTTTTTGGAGACCTTTCTTCTTTTCTGCCTGTGTGCCTTGCCAGTTTCCCACTAATAATTTGAACAATAGCAGAAACAACAGCCAACATTGATTGAATGTATTTAATGTGCAAGACTCTCCCCTAGTAAATTTGTACTAATAATCCTAGTAAATTAATCCTCATCACAGCCCTACAAAAAGGCGTCTTTAAAATCTCTACCATATAAAGAAGGAAGCTGAGGCTTTGAAAGGTTAAGTGACTTGTCCTTTGTTACACTGGAGGTTTCATCCAGAACTTATTGAGCTGTACTACTTCCATTCCGCATTCCCGTGGAAGGATCTGGGAGAGATCATGTAGTGTAAAGATCGAGGAGAGGAGAGAGGAGCAGAAGGGTCAACTCTCAGAACACTTGGGTACCATTGTAGGTTGAATAATGGCCTCCTAACAATGTCCATGTTCACACCCTACTTCTCAGAACCTGTAAATATATTATCGTATCTGGCAAAAGGAACTCCACAGGTGTGATAAAATTAAGAATCTTGAGATGAAGAGATTTTCCCGTATTATGAGGGTGGGCTCAATGAAATCACAGGGGCCCTTTTCAAAGGGAGGCAGGAGGGTCAAAGACAGAGAGACTGAAAAATGTTACAAGGCTTTGAAGACAGAGAAAAGGAGCTGTGAGTCAGGGGATGCAGGCAGCCTCTACAAAGTAGGAAAGACAAGGAACAGATTCCCTCCGAGAGGCCTTAAAAGGAGCTGAGCCCTGCTGACACCTTGATTTATTTCTTCTGACCTCCAGACTTATATAATGAATATGTGGTGTTTAAAACCACTAAATTTGTGATCATTTGTTTGTTCCAAGAGCAATAGGCAGTTGACATAGGTAACTTTATAAAGAAAATGCATGGTCTTTTTTTTTCATGCAAGTAACATTCACGTCTGTTTGCCTTCTAGTCCCTGGAGGAAGCTACTCAAAGCCCTGTACCTCAGATGTTAGGTGGGAGGCACCAAGCCTGCCTCACAAGGCATTTGCTCCTTTGCATTCCCCAGCACACTTAGCACAAATCTGGCACCCAGAGGTCTTTTCCAGATTGCTGAGACGGTTAGTTGTTTGGTGTTCCACACTTTCACAGCCATTATTTATTCATATGGATTGTAGTAACAAGACCTTGTAACTTTCTGCCTTCATGTCTCCCTCTTCCAGTGACCGAGGCTCCTCAAGAGGAGATACCATGTCTTTTTGTCATTTCTGTCTCTCCAGCACAGTGCCACCCATGGTAGTGTTACCCCAGCACAGAAAACTGGGGTACTGGGGTGGGGTGGGGGCAAAAATAAGCTGGGAAGATGCACCAAAGCCAATGCATATTCAAAGGTGAATTCCTGGAGCCAAGTATGTGTTTCGCCCTCACATAATCTGCCCTGAGAAACAAAGCTGCCTGTGCCCCAAGGTGGAAATTGTTTGCTGCTTTCCCCGCATCACCCCTGGACTTAATCTTCCATCTCACTGTGACCCATTCTGTACAAAAAAACTAAGTCTGTAGAGCCCTGAGTTATGATGTATGTCATGTAAAAAGCATATAAGATTTGTGCTATCCTTTTGTCTAAGCTTTGAAACTGATTTCTATCTATAGGATCTGAAAAAAATTTGACACCTGGATTTCAGCCATTTGAGGTAAATGTCCTTCTTTCTGGAAAATCTCACGCCATTTCTGCACAAAGAGAGCCTCCGTCTCAGAAGTTCTGTAACAGTTACACTATGCTCACTGATTTGAACCAATTTTATATATCTTGCATTTGTGGGCATATTTTCTTAATGCCTAATGTCTTTCTAACTTGAGAAAAAGAAATATCCCTTCTCAGCCAATTGACATCTCTGGAGGGACTCCTGCATGTTAGGCCCTATGTTAGACTCTGGGGCCACAGTGATTTGAAAAAGCCATAGTTCTGTCTCACACGGGGTGGACAGAAAACAAGAATCAAGTTTTTTGTCCCATCATACCTTCCCTCCCCTCCACAGAGCCAAGCACAGACAAAGTGCATGATCTATTTGTGTTGGTAGATTGGCTTTTTGACCAAAATAGATAATAGGAGATCTAATCATAGACACATTACACCTCACACAGTTAGCGAGACCCTCAGGGATTACAGATCATTTAGCCCAAATCTTTGATTTTCTAGATAAAGACACTAAAGCACAGATAAATAAAGTTATACAACAAATTATACAACTAGAGACAGGATGAAGGTTCTATCCCTGTCTTTTGGCTCCTAATCCAGTGTGCCTTCTAATTGGACCCAGAGGTGACAGTTACACTAAATTCTGGGGACAGCTCAGTTTGACTTAGGCTGAACTTGCTACAAATGTCCAACGGCACTCCCAAGTCCTCACCCATGCCATTTCCTTACTGTCATTCTCTGGACAGTACGGAGTTGCAGCTGGTGCTAACAACCTTCAGGGTCACTGGGAAGCAATTTATTTCATTTTTAAAAAAATAAAGGAAATGTTAATATCACAAAATCTATGTCTAAAATGCCCCGGAGCAAGTTTCCTCTCTGACTTTATTTTCTCTCATTTTCAACTTCCTTTTTTTTCCTTTATCCATGTCAAGTTGTCAGGATGACTTTGATCTCAGAAACATGCTTCTTCTCCTTTTCTGACTCTGACAGAGCTCCCACCTGCCACCCGGAGACAATTCCACAGAAACCCACTAATTCTTTCAAGTCTAAGATCAGTCCCTGTGCTCTGTCCACAGGGGCAGGGAGTGTCCCCAGCACAAAAGATAGATGTAACTCAAAAGCAAAGGATAAGTGCTCACGCATATCAATTGACCTTAAAAACCTAAACAGTTTATCTTCAGGGAACTGGAGATCACCGTGTCCCACACTTTTCTATTTTCAGGCAACCTTTGGAAACCAACTTTCATATCAAGCCAAAAACATACCAAATAGAACTCTGTGTGTTATTCAAAACAATAGCTGCACATCTGAGTCGTAGCCTAATTGCTTCCAGTTGATAAGAATTGTATTTGAAATGACGAGGAGTTGGTTTCTTATTAGGGAAGCCCTTTGGTTAGAGGAAAATGAACCAATGAGAAAGGAAATTGTCCCTTTTAAACTTCCAGTTTCATAAACATTATAGGTAATTCTGAGCAATAAAAATGTGAAGTTTAATCAATGGCAAACAAACATTTTGGCAGGAAACTGAAAATGGTTTATTGGTGAGGACTAAACAAAAGGGTATTATCCGTTTAACAGTTGAACTGTGCCAATTTTTCTTCACACCTTGGTTTTTACCTCTCCCCATTTCTGGGCATGTCTGCTCCAGAGGACACATGAGGACAGGAGAGAAAAGGAGAGAGATGCAGATAAGAATCAGAAATGCTAGAAGATTGCCTTAAAAATAATAAAGCTCTATTTGTAAATTACTTACTTTTTGAGAAATTTCAGTTCACTTAAAATGTTTAATAGATGTGAAGAGCTCTGAGTTCTGCAGAAGAAAAGCAACTAAGACAAAATATTTTTGAAAACAAACAAGAAAGGGGAAACATCCATCACATCCTTGCTGTTCCATCTTCCAAGAAGTTGCAATCTTAGGCCCTGGGAGGGGAACCATAATTTTTATTTGAAAACCTCTCAGGACGGTTCTTTTGTATTTTCCCTTTCTTTCTTCGCAGATCACAGCAGCAATTTTCTTTTATCATCAGCTATTTATAGCTTTCTTTTCTCAAAACCTTGGCCAGAAGGAAACTGGGCAGAAAGCACTTCTTTCAAAAGCGACATTATTTTGTAGCACTGTTCCAAACTATTAAGTACAATCATAACAGGCAAAAAAAAAAAAAAAAAAAAAACCCACAAAAAACTTGTTCAACTCTTTTTCTTTTTTTCATGCAGTCTGTTCCACCTTAAGAAGTGAAAGCCAAATAAATATTCTCCTCCTGCCCCCAGAATGGCTGTAGATATGGGAAGAAGCGCCACTCAAATACTATCTTTCTTATTCAGAAATGAACATGCCTCAGTAGAGGAAAACACTTGGTATATGGATTTGGCATAAATCTCACTCCGATTTCCTTTATCTCAGACATTTCACTGGAGTTTCAAACTACTGTGGAGAGACTGGTGTGTATGATCCAGATTCAGAGACCAGTCAACTAACAACAACACCCTGGCATTTAGTCATTTCTTTTGGAGCCACTGTGGAATGGTTAAAAGATTATTTGTGGTCAGACACATGTGACTTCACATTCTGGCTTTACCTTTTGCTAATTTGGTAACCTTGGGAGAAATACATGGCCTCTCTCAGGCTCAGGTGCCCCATTCACAAATTAAGGGTAATTTAGACCTTAGCAAATAGATAAGACTTAACAGATTGTGACCACTTGAAGCACAAACAATGCTTATTCCATGCTGTCTTGCCTTATCCTGGGCTTGCACACAAGAAGGGAATTCTTCAGAGGCACCTGGGTAGCTCAGTCAGTTAAGCATCCAACTCTTGATCTCGGCTCAGGTCATGATCTCACAGTTCATGAGATAAAGCCTTGTGTCGGGCTCTATGCTGACAGCACAGAGCCTGCTTGGGATTCTCTCTCTCCCTCTCTCTCTCTCTCAAAATAAATAAATTAATGTAAAAAACTTTAAAAGAAGGGGGTACTTCACAGGCTACTATATTAGTTGGGACCATGTGACTGAGTTCTGGACAGTGACAATGAGGTCATTTAAGTCACTTTCAGAACTAGCTATAAAAGCTCTCTCTTCCTCTAGATCTCTTCATGATAAGCCTTGAAGTCAGGTACAAACCTGAGCTCCTGTCAGGTTGGGTACCCATGAGGAACAGAGCCTCCCATAAAACCTGCACTGGATACGGAGCATGGGAGAAATCAACATTTTTATGTTAAGATATTGAGATTCTGAGATTAATCTGTTACTGTAGCATAATCAAGCCTATCCTGACTAATGCTCCGTAGGTCAGTTCAAGTCCTTTAAGCAGCAGATGCCAAGACAAAGAAGTATAAGAGATTTATTGAAGGAAACCCCTGTGACAGATAAAGAGGCAAGCAAGCAGGAATAGGCAGGGCAAGTCTTCAGACCATGATGCAGGTCAGGTCTGACACCCAGGAAAGGAGAGGGGAAGGGAAAAAGGAAAGAAGGTTGGGTAGCAGGAGTCTCACATGGCAGTACAGCTCTGTAAAGATCTAGGCCAGGGGATGGGGAGCTCCAAAGCAAAGATTGCTCCCCAAAGGAATCCCATATTAGGCAGAAGTATCTCATCTCCATCTCTCCCACTGCCCTCCTGGTTAGGAGCAATCCAGGAATGGGGTGGCCTCAGCATGAACAGCACAGTGGATCCCAAAGGTGTATCAGCTGGAGGTTGTCTGCTAATATATCCCTTGCCTCAGGATGCCTTTTGAAGGGGGATCTGAGCATTGCACCGCCAAGGATGTCACAGTGCCTCGATAAATAATAGCTATTTTCTATCATTCCATAACTCTTTGCCATTCTCTCTCTCTCTCTCTTTTATGGCATTAATCAAAGATGTCTTCTCACCTGAAAGTAAGCTTCTTGAAGACATCATCAATGGCTTAGTCACCACTATGTTCCAGTGTTTGGTTGGTATATAGTAAGAACTTAATAAATGACAAATGATGGAGTGAGTGACTGAATGACAAATTATGAATCCTTGGAGGAGTAGAGGTAACTCCTAGGAGGTTAATATTGAAGGGGTTAATCCTTAGCATAGTGGGCTACTTCATTCAGAGAGGTTACCCACCCCCCTATTCACCCAAAGTTGGAATTTCAGGGCTGAGCCCAGTGAAAGAAGTTTGTATGTTCCAAAGTACCTAAGGCTATGGAAACTGGCACTGCAATGACAGTTTCCATCTCCTCACTCTGAGAAGCTTCACACAGCAATCTTGGGGCTTTGGATTTGTTGCATTTGATTAGGAAAGATAGGAAAAAGTGGGAGAGACAAGAAGAGGGAAGATGAGGAAGTGGATAAAATGGCAGAGCATAGACTAGGGGAGTTCCAAGGGTTTAGCATCCTGATCCGAAGTCAGGGAATATTTGGGTTGTGTGTAGGTACCCTGTAAAATGTGACTTTTTGGAGAGACTTTGGCCCAAACTTCCAACCCTGAATGGCTATGTGGCCCCAGAAAGCTCACTTAGACTCTCTAGTAGTAAGAAGAATGTCATGTGAAGGTCAGGATCATGTTTGTCTTGTTTATGTTCTGTCCCAGTGCCTTGTGTGGCTCTGCGAACATGACTGACACAGGTTATGTCATAGTGAAGGTCTCAGAACTGGAGTGGGGCTGTCTGGATTTAAACATTGGCTCTAACATTGACTGATTATGAAGTCACATAAAACTTTTCTGCCTGTTTTCCTCACCTGTGAAGTAGTTACATGAATGGCAACTACTTCATGGGGTTGTTATGAAGATTGAAATGAAATAACCCAGGTAAGCACTCTGAACACTGTCTGGCACCTAGCATGCACCCAATAAATGTTAGCTATTATTATAATTATTGTTATGTGTTGGATGAGTGAATCTTTCAGACCTTCCATGGTCTCACCTGTAGAAGGAGACTAAACATCTACCGTGTACATTTGTTCTGAGGATTTGATGAGATAATGTAAGTAAAAAGCCTCTTTCATTGCTTGACACAAAAATGATCATTATTCGCAATGCATTCCCCTAAAACATAACCCCAGTATCACTCTGAATTGAATTCTTCCCCTCAATGTCTTGTTCAAAGCTGCCATGGCCCTTCCTAGGGCCTGGAATGCATATCTGGGTATATACATATCACAGTCTTAGGCCCCAAGCCCTGATGCTCTTGAGCTCAGAGCTGAGTCCCACCCCCTTTGTTCTATCTACCAGCCACCCTGAGCTCTGTCCAGCCATCAGAACTTCCCTCCCTCCCTCTGCTATCACAATAGGGACTCACCTGCCACTAGTGTGTTTTCCCAAAAAGAGAAAAATGCTTCAGTGAACACCTATGCCTCTCTGGTTTGAGTTCAATTGCTCTCTTCAGCTTCCCCCCTTTACAGATGCCTCCATCAAGCTGCTTTCTGCAATGCCTTTTCCACTGAGTCTCTGCTTACAGCTTAAGCGTTTTGTGATGCAGCTTCTATGAAGAACATTATGCAAACTAATGTTGCTTTCTACCCTATTCTAAATCTCTAACCTCAGAACATTCTTCTAGCAAGTTTAGAAGTTAAGAAGTACCAAAGTCAATGGAGATCACAGGAATCAAAAATCAAGTCATCTGTTTTCCATTGCAGAGGATTCAAACCCTGGTAATGCCATGCTTCCATTATTGATAAGTTTATGTTTAATGCTTCGGTGAATGCTAGAAAGAAAGAACAAGGATTAGGCAAGATCCATGTGGCTCAGATCACTGGCACCAAGGGTGGTAGAGCACTGAGACCATCAACCCTGACTCTCAGGAAGGAAACCCCTTTGTCTCTCCTTATCGGAACTGTATCATACATCAACTGAAAATACCAAGGCACACAGTCTAGCACGTAAAAATGTAGCCCACAGAACAGTGGGACAAATATGTGGAGTTTGAGTTTGATATTGATTAACAAGCCACACAAAAGCATCCCTATCTCAGAACCTGCCCAGTAGGGAAGGGCACAGTGAGAAGCAGGCGGTGGATCTGAAAGTCCTATGCTAGCTGCTGCTTCCCACCTTCATTCTTTTATTGATTAGGTACTTGGTAGGTTATCCCAGACATAAGTCTTTGAAGAGGAATTTGGAGGATGAAGGGCAGGGATTTCTCTTCTCTAAGTCTAATGATAAGATGAACAATTAAAAAGGGGGGGGGGGGCAGGGGGAGAGGGAGAAAACTGAAAATGACCAGGAAACCAAGACCTATTAATGGGAATTGACTATATATACATATATGGGTATACATACATGGGTCACTGGCTCCCCAAACAGAACACCTTCTAAAGAGGCCAGTCATTTTCTTGTTGTTAAGTCCAACCAACATTATTACCCTCATATTACACGTCTTCCCCCTCCTTAGCTTCAACAAGATTGCATTGTAAAAAGGTACTCTTTTCTCTCTACTCTGACAGAATGATTTGGTTTTTTTTTGTCCTATTATACAACTTTAAACATCATATGCCAATGAAAACCAAAAGTTAACAGTCCTAGTCTGGACTTCTATAATCTCATACTTTACCTGGCTATCCTAAAAGCACCTCATTCTCAATGTGTCAGCCCTATATTAAACTGATAGTCATGTGCTGCCTACCACCCACCTCATTCTCCTTCCGCCCTCTATCCAGCTGCATAAGCCACAAAACTTCCCTTGTCACCATATAGATATATACACATATTTATGTGTTTAATATTGCAGTTTATAATAAGAAATATATATTTGGTCTTCATCACCTTTTCTTGCACAGAGCTCCTAAAACCTTTGGAATTTCCTAAGTGCAGAGAGTGATCAAGGTGCCTTTTGTTATGTTAATGAGGTGACTTTTGGAAAGCACCTAAGGATAGGATCTAGTGGCTAATGCAGCCAACTATGTGAATAAGAAGGTTGGAAGTTTCAGTCCCACCCGCTTGCCTCTGGGAAAAGTAGAAGAGCTGGGGATTGGGTTCATTCACTAATGACCAATGATTTAATCAATTATGTCTATGTAGTGAACCCTCCATAAAAACCCAAAAGAACAGAGTTTGAAGGGCTTCTGTGTTGCTGAACATTTGGACAGGGTATGGAAGGTCTGTGCTCTTTCCCCATATCTTGCCCTAAGCATCTCTTCATTCTAGTTGTTTCTGAGTTATATATTTTTATAATAAACCAGTAATGTAGTAAGTAAAATGTTTATCTGAATTCTGTGAGCCACTCTAAGCAAATTAATCAAACACAAGGAGGGAGTTGTGGGATCTTCTAATCTGGAGCTGGTCAGTCAGAAGCACAGGTAACAACCTGGGTTTGTGATTGGCATCTGGAGTGGAGAGAAGTCCTACAGGACTGAGTCCCTCAACTGTGGGATCTGATACTATCTCTGGGAAGTTAATGTCAGAATTGAGTCAAATTGTAAGACACCTAGCTGGTGTGGAAGAATTGCTTGGTGGTGTGAAAGCACCTCTCCCCCCAACACACCACACACTAGAAATGGTACCAGGATCTTAGTATGTGCATGCTGATTTAATTAATGCTCATTCCCTCTATTAGATCCACAAATGTATGGAATATGGATTTTATATCAAAAGCTTTGTTGATGTCACAAGTTCTAGGTACACAATTCTTGATCAATATTCATTGAATAATATATGCAAATGAAATAATATATACAAAATACTTGCCATATGTATACCACCATCTAATAGTTCTCTCCACCCTCTGGGCTCAATGATTCACACTTAAGGAAAAAAGCAGAAGCATGAGTGATATAAAACAATAAAAATTTCACAATTCCTTATATTTAATTGTGAAATATATTTACTCCAGAAAGTCTTTTTTTTTTTTTAATTTGAGAGAGAGAAAGAGAGAGAAAGTAAGCAAACATGAGCAGGGGAGAGGGGCAGAGGGAGAGAGAGAGAACATCTTAAGCAGGCTCCATACTCAGTGCAGAGCCTGACTTGGGGCTCCGTTCCACAGCCCTGGGATCACGACCTGAGCCAAAATCAAAAGTTGGACGCTCAACCAACTAGCCACCCAGGTACTCCTATTCTGAGAAATCTTATCAAAGATAGCAACAAAACCACCATGCTCATCTGCCTTTAGACTCCAAGTATTACTCCCCACATGTTCTTTGCTTCCAAACCTAAGAAAATACAAGAAATATCTCTGTCATGATTCTGATGCAAATCCTCTTCCATGCTTCAGGTTTTCCATTGTGCTCTGATCTTCTGTGTTCCCCTCAGCACTGTGAAGCATTATGAAGCCAAAAAGGGGTAAAAATATGTGAAAAGTCTGTGTTGTTAACATCTCCCTCCCTGGTGAGAAACCATGCCTTCTGTGCCCTTTAGCATGTTGCTCAATCAAAAGCCCTAACCCAACTATGGCTCCTGAGTCTATGGTTTGACTGTTGTCATTCCCACTTGCCTGTATGCTATAGCACCTCTCAATTAACTCAGGAACCATTCTGTTTTGAGACACACTGGGTTACCCTTATCTGCCTATACCACAGACCATGAACTGAAATTTTACTCAAGGAAAAAAAAAATTCTTGATTTGACTCAAGAGTCTCATTTTGCTTCAAAAGAAAAGTAAACAATGAAACCAAAACTTAAGATAACTTTTATTCCCTATTCCTTTAAGCCCAGGCACCTCTGATACCCAAGTGTGGTTCAGAGTTCATCCCACCCACAGACCTCTCACGTTCAGAGCCCTGTTGTGCTTTTGATGATTACTGACTGCAAAATAAATCTGAGAGGTGTGATTCTTGTCCTTAGGGTGGTCTCACAGCCCCCTTATGTGCACTGTTCTTTCCTTCCATTGTGTGAAGCCATTGACCAATATAAGCATTGTTCACCCTTGCAGCCCACCAGTCCCTGCAGTAGGCCATCAAATATTATTTCAGGTGGTGTGAGGGTCATGTATAAGCTTCTACATGTCATAAATGACATGGAAGAAACAGACACTGTAACTACAAATGCCTGATGTTCATTAAACTAGGAGATTTGGCCTCAAAAATCTCATAGGTACTGTCACCCCTAAACAATATTTTTCTCCTACTCTTTTAGGCAGAGAAGATATCTATGTTAACACTGCACATGCATGCCTTCTGCCTCTTTACCTAGTGGATGAAATAGAATTCTTTGGTAAATTGAATTTCATATTTCATAAGGATTGAGAAGTTCATATGTAAAGAGAATGAATGCTTTGTGGAAAAGAGTGCAGGTGAAAAGAAGGCTGAATTTGGATCCCAAGACCTAAATTCCAGGACTGGCTCTGCTAATACCTTGCTAGGTCAATTCGGCAAGCCCCTCAACAGATCTTGAGTTTAATTAATCACACCTCACTACATGGAAATAAGACTTTCTCTTCCCCATCTCCCATGTATACTGTGGGGATCAATGGGAAAATAGTAGAAAAATTACACTGGGATAAAGGCAGTGTATGAATCCAAGGTTATATGCCTCAGTGTTCATCATCATCATCATCATGTTCATTCCACTTATTGTCTTGATGCTTTTCATGTTGTACTGCTGCCACCTAATGGCAGAGTTCAATGAACTTGAAGCTTTCCTAAAGTTGCACAGTTGGGTTTTTGCTTAAATTTGTACTTACCTGGACTGAAGTCAGAAAATGTGCAGGCCTCAAAAAAAAAAAAAAAAAGAAAAAAAGAAAAAAAGAAAAGAAAAGAAAGAAAAAAAAAATCAAACAAAAATTATTGCACTTGTTATACTTGGCAAGTGTGGAATTCAACCCCAACCTTGAATAAATGGGGCAGAAATGAGCCCAAGGTCTAGATTAAAGGGAAAGCCCACCAGGTAGTCTTATTCATTTTTTATTAGTCCAAATGTGTTTTGTATGTTACGAACCATGCTCCTATTAACTTCCAGACATAAAGTGAAAACATTTAGGGCAAGTTGTGGACTGATTGTCAGAATTGGAGGGAGCGTGGCATTCTGAGACTCTTGAGACAGAAAACTGGGCTTATTGGTGTGAGAAGTTGTTAGCAGCAACTGGTTGAAGCAGCTGTGCATATGGCTTGGCAGAACATCTTTCTGAGGAGTTTCAGACTCTACCATCACTCCCAACGGGGCAAGAATTTCTCCTTACACATTTTATGAAGAAACAAATGCTCTTACTCCTTTTTTGGTCCCCTTCTCTAAACATTCTCTAAATGTGAGTTCCATAGGGCAATAAAAACTAATAACTAGCCAATTGCACTTTTCATTTCCATGGTAACTTTTCCTGTGGAGGTATTCCAATGTTCTTATGAAAACAGGGAACGCTGATTGACCTACATCCAGGAAATGAGGCGATGGCTTTATTTCAGGTCCAAAAGCAGAAATCTGCCCATATTAATATGAGTATCTATCTGCAGAAAGTCAATGGAGCTCCAAGTGCAAGGACAATGTGCCACACACTTGGACAGAAACATGTCTCATTAAGACAGCTAAAAGAGATGGGTTAACTCAGGCTTCACTCCAAAAGCGAGGAAAGCCCAAAGCAGCTTGGTGAGAGGACTCCTCTGTCCCAATGTAACTTGGAACTTTACAAAGATAACAGAAGATATTAGAATATGACTGGCTATATTACCCTTTGAAACAAGAACTAGGCATATTTTACTATCCCCTTAACTAAGAATAAATTTTCAATATGATAGAAAGTCTTAGTGAAAAATGAAAACTATACTAAAAGAAAAGCAGAAGACAAAAATATAAGTTGTTAACTGGAAGAACCTATTTGAATTCATAATTTTAAGCAAGAATATATTTTCCAACTCTGTAAATGATTCAAAAGCAGCAGCAGCTTCAACTTTTCTCAACATTCAAGTATAATTCTGGTCTGTACAACCAATTGTTCAACAGTCCAGATGCACTATTTTGGCTAGTCTGGAAAGGTATTGTTTTTCAATTGAGTCTGGTAAAATTATAAACGTAGGATGAAAATAGAGCATATATATATATATATATATATATATATATATATATATACACACACAAATAAATGTATTTATTTACTGTAAGTCTAGAAAGGTAAATCTAGGAAGGAATCAAAATAAGGGTAAGAATAAGAATAGGGACACTTGGGTGGCTCAGTCAGTTGACTGTCCAACTTCATCTCAGGTCATGATCTCACAGTTCATGAGTTCGAGCCCCACATTGGGCTCGCTGCTGTCAGTCTGTCAGTGCAGTCAGTTTTGGATCCCGTGCCCTCTTCTCTCTGCCACTTCCCCCTTACACTCTGCCATAAATAAATAAATATTAAACAAAAGAAGAAGAAGAAGAAGAATACAGAGGGACCTGGGTGGCTCCATCAGTTAAGCATCCAACTCTTGATTTTAGCTAAGGTCTTGATCTCAGGGTTATGAGTTCAAGCCCCATGCTGGGCTTTGTGTTGGGCATGAAGCCTACTTAAAAGAAAAAACAAAAAATAGAATAAGGATAGAAAAAAGAATTACAATAAAAATGGAAATACAATTAGGAATAGAAATAAGAATAAACATGAGAATGAGAATAGAAACATGAAAAGCCAAATTTTAATTCATGCTATTTGCATTATGGTATTAAGTTTTATTGTAACCATAATAATTTGTTAATCACTGAGATATTTTGTTTGTGTTCTATCTGAATCTTAGCATGTTTAAGCATTTTTGAAAACTTCTGGAGATTTGTGCTTTTAATTTTTTTTTTTTAATGTTTACTTTTGAGAGACAGACAGAGAGAGACAGAGAGTGAGAGGGGGAGGGGCAGAAAGAGAGAGGGAGACACAAAATCTGAAGGGGCTCCAGGCTCTGCACTGTCAGCACAGAGCTCGACTTGAGGCTCGAACGCACAAATCGTGAGGTCATGACCTGAGCTGAAGTTGGACGCTTAACCGACTGGGCCACCCAGGAGCCCCTGAAGATTTGTGCTTTTAAGTCATCAGGAGAGCTTTATGAAACAAGTTTAACTTTGCAGTCAGTGTCTAAGTACTTGGGGAAATTTATTTTGTTAAATATGTACGTTTTAATTTAACATGATCTAACAGTATGTGAATATTTAGAATAATGTTTATTGTTACTGGTAAAATACTACTATTTGATAAATTCATAATATCAGAAATTTGGACATTAAATAAACATCGAACAGGTAATAAAAAAGCTTTTCTATATATGAGTCATCTGGATATTGAGAATTTATTCACAGACAGTTATACAATGTCCCTAATAAACAGTAGGTTTTATAAATGCTCAGCTTTTCTTCTCAGTGATACTGACAAGAACGTTACTTAGCCCATTATGTGGGTGAGTGGTCCCCAGTTTCTGCGGTTCTTCTCTTGAGAGTCCTTACCACCTTGGGGAGATGTTATTTTCTCATTTCCAGGCTCTTCTTATTGTTATTGTTTTATAAGGTACCCATAGTTTTGTATCTTCATCCTGTATCAGTTTTGGTGTTTTTCTACCATGTTGACTTCATGGGAAGGGTATGTCCCTATTGTCACTTTGGTGTTAACTGGGGTTTATGTTAGTGAAGAACTCTTCAGAAGTCTCTACTCAAACTACCTTAAACAAAAGAAACAAAAAATATTGGCTCAGGTGCCCTGCACAGGCAAGCGTGTGGCTGGGATGATCAGACCAGGCACTCCAGACTAGGCAGCTGGATCTCTTCTCTTTGCTTCTCTCTGAATGAATACTGGCTTTATTTTCTCTTAATGTAAACAGACTTCCTCCACATTGTTGCAAATGTGGCTGCCTGTGTCAAGAGACTCACATTCTAACGGTTGCCTGACTAAAAGACAAGAGTGTTTTTCTCTCCCAGCTTGAGTTGGAAAGATCCCATGGAAGGGCTAATATTGGCCAGACTATGATCATGTCCAGCCTATGGCTAAAGAAGTTGGAGGACTATTACCGAATCACTTTGGCTGATATATTAATGATTACCATCTAACAAATGAGGTCTGTTTCCAAATTGAATAGGAGAGGTTCAAGTATGCACACTGGGGAAACTGTCATGATCTGGAATATCATGAACAACTCAATTTGTATCCAATATATGGTGTGCCAAAACCCAGCAATATGACAACATGTTAAAAATCCCAACACCAACAGCATCTGCCAATGGAGATTCAGACCCAACCATTTAAAAGTCCCGACTTACAGTCTACACAAGGATATTCTAACAGAAAGCTAATAATAACCCAAATACCCATGATATCTATTTCAGTTCATTCTAATAAACAATACGTTTGAAGTATACTTATGTGGCTCATCTAAAACACTTTTTTGTGTGTATGACGGAACAAATTTCTACAGTCTGTGTAGGCAAGACAGACTCACAAGCGTTTGAAAGACTAAGAGATTCGAACAAATTTTTTGAGCTTCTGCCACTGCCAAGGCCTTTAGATGAATTGCAATGAATTAGATTAAGTCCCCTGGCCATATCCGTTGTTCCCGTGTCACATTAACACCTGAAATTACACTTAAATGTAATCATATAAAGATAAAAGTTAAGTTGCATTAAGTCTTCAGGCTCCTTTTTGGATTGAGACTGAGAAAGACAATTAAGAGAAAATATAAATATATCTGGATGCAAATTAAAATTCTAAGAGAGGTGTAAGAAGCCCCATAAGCCCCAATGAAGCAACTACAAAGTCTTAGTTAACCACTTGATTGGAAGCTACGTGGATGCCTTGCAGATATTTTTGCAGACGAGAACCACAAGTCTTGGTGGAGCTAAAACAAAAACTTTGTCGTTTTTATAAGAAAATGGTGTGACTGGTCCCCCTCAGGAAATTAGGAACTTTGATATGTGCTTCTTGCCCTCTGAATTATCTTTCCAACAGGAGGAATAGATTTTCACTAAGCCTGCTATATTTTACCCAATCTCTGCTTTTGATCAAGGTCACACATTTTTATAAACACTGGCCAGGACTCCTTGATGCCTTGTCATTCTAAGCCCAAGTCAGACAATGGAAGAGAAATGTTAGTTGTAAAAGTCAGCACTTATTTCTAGAAGCCATGCCTAAAGCTAAATGTTCAGCCTCCCAAAGACACAAATGCCTTTTTACCTTATTCCTATAATCATCCTCGTCCTCCCACTGGGAAGTCATAGAAGAAGGCACAATCAAAGATGGATTTCCATGAAAACTTATTGAGAACCACCACTTGGTGCCTTCACCAGACTCCTGCCAAGAATTTGCCTGAGTCCAAGAAAAAGGACTCAAACAGGTAGAAACCACATAGCAGATGATTGAAGAAGGACATTCAAAACCAGTTTTCTAAAGCCAGGTTGAGCAGTACAGAGTTAGACATCACTGGGTGAGATTCCCATTATCTTAGCCTCTTGCCTTAGACCTGGGACCCCTTAACGGTAGATGTGTTGGGTAGTGGGCACTTGTCAATAATAGCAACAGCAAAATGCACACCTACCACTACAGAACTCCTTCTGTTCAAGGTCTCTGCTGGGTATCTCCCACCACTATTCATTCCCCCAAGTATTTATTTAGCATGGTCTATGTTGTAGCCACTGTTCTTGTCAACAGGAAAACAGCTGTGAACAAACACAGATATGGTCCCTGCCCTCATGGCATTTATATCCAGTGGGGAGCACCAGGAAATAAACATCAAAACCAACAGATAAGGTAATCGCAGATAATTCCTATGAAGTAAATAAAACTGTTTTGTTTTTCAAAATGGAGGTGAGTGGATGAGCTACTTTAGACTGGATGGCAATGGAAAGCCTTTCTCGTAGATGACTAAGCTGAATGGTGGGTGGTGAGGAAGAGACAGCCATGTAAGGACCACGCAGATGAGCTTTGCAGGCAGAGGGAACAGAGACCAGTGAAGGGAGACAGAGAAGGGGTAGGTCAGGTGGCCAACGTATATTGGAGATGTTGGAGGGTAGATTACATAGGGGAGGACGGACAGGTGGGTGGAAGAGAGAACATGCAGAGCTTCAGGGAGGCTACTCCATTACCACCTACATACTTTCATTATTATATATATAACAATATATTATAAGAGTTAATTTACTCTTCTCTCCCTTTGAGTAGATGGTGAGTTCCTTAAGTACACTATATCTTATTCATGATAATAATTATAGCTCCCATTTATGGAGGTATAGCAGGCACTAAACTAGCTACTTTGCATACATTAACTCCAATCTTCACAACAACTCTTCAAGGTAAGTATTATTAGCATAATTTTAACACATGAAAAAAACCAGCTAAGTGATTTACCCAAGGCCAAACAGCTAGCACTTGGCAAAGCAGGCATTTGAACTCTGCCGTGTCCAGCTCTGAAATCCAGCTTTTTCTTACTACGTATCCACACTGTCTTAGCCTCATTGCGCTTACTTATCTTTGTAGTCCAGGCTCCTAGCATGCTGCCCTGCATGTTGCGGAGACCCAGAGAATCAATCAATGTGTGTAGCATCGAAATGGAGTGAACTGAAGGTAAGCCCACACAAGAGGCGGCCGCAGGTTTGGGGAGACTTTACAGCACCATGCATAATGGTGAAGGGAGTCTTCTATCTCAGGACGAATTGAAAGAATGATAGAAACTGGCAGAGAGGAGACTGTACTTAATAAAGCTAAATGAAAGCTATGGGGTTTCCTGAAAGCTAATGCATGACACACTGACACAGCGGCATATCGTGTTCAGAAAAAATTAATGGGATTTTAAACAGAGAGGCTGCTCAATGTGCTTGCAAAATGGAGATACAGAAGAACGCGCCCCGATGATGAGGAGAAAAGAGCAGGGAGAGGGGAGGGTGGCACTGCTGTAATTGCCTGTAATTTCTGCCCCCCTCCTCCTCCTGACTTTAATTAGGACACTTGCGAGACACACACATTTGTAAGAGTGACAGAGCTAATTGAAGAAAACCACATGTCTCATCAACAACCAAATCAGGAATAATAATCAAAGCAGCAGAAGCAAAATTGGAAGCCATGGAGCTGTCAAAAGCAGGAGGAACTCAAATACAATGAGGCATGTAATTTAGAAAAAGCGAGAGGGCTATACGGAAGCATTAAAAATGGGACATGAAATAAAACAGTTAACTTGACTCACACTGAAACTTTTCACTCCCACAATCTGGTCACAATTAAATCTGGTCAAAATTCATCTAGTCCTTTCAGCCTGTTTTCTGCGGATGGCTGCATTATTCCATTTCATTGCCGGGCATGGTCCAATTAAGTGAAAGCCCCCACTCTCTCCCTAAGCTCTTCATTAGGCTCTCCTGTCACCACATTGGTCAGTTGTGTCCTAAATGGAGAAATGAAATCCAGGAAAATGACAGGTCCTTATCCCTGATTTTTAGTATTGCTTACATTTAGAGGTCATTATTAAGCCATCCTTCCATCCTTTATTTGCAAACCTACAGTAAAAGATGAACTAGCATGTTCAATGGGCAAAGAATCCTCCTCTCTCATCCCATTTCTTAACCGACAGCACATCTGTCGCTTGCCTCCCCACCATCCAGTCTCCCTTCTCTCAGCAGCTCTGCCCCACTGGCAGACAATACGGTCAAGGTAGGGCTCCATCCCCAGGCATAATTCAGTATATGAAGATGGTGCAAGATGGGCAAGTGACCCAAGCTGGCCAATCAGAATCTCAGCACATTCCTACTCCTGCTGGGACAATGACGCCTGCTCTCCCTCATGATCTGACTCTTGGAACTGCTTAAACAATTGCAGAGGAGGACAATTCTCCTGTACCCTCTTGGATTCTTCAGCTGGGTCTGTGAAATAAATCGACAACAGACAGATTAACAAAAGAAAAGGCATGCACATTTATTTGATGTTTAAAGTTTTATGCAGTGTAAGGAGGTTTCACAGAAAGAAGAGAAAATTCCGAAAGAAACAGCCAGGCTTGGAAGCTTTTATGCCATTTGGACAAAAAAAAAAAAAAAAAAAAAAAAAAAAAGAGGACAGATTTAAAGTAAAGTGATAAGACAAAGGAGAAGGACTTTGAACTTCTAGGGGCAGCAAATTGTAAGAAGGCAAATATAAGAGAAAACTAATGGTAGATAACGGCTAGATAGTGAGGTTTGTTTGTGTGGACTCTCTTGGTGCCCTGTCATTGCCAGCGATGAGGCTGTTAGCCTCTTCCTGGTAGGGGAAGGATAGGGAAGACAGAAGCACCTTCATAAGTGGAATCTATGATCTGTTTTCAGGCAGATTGAGACACAGCAGAGACTTTACCTTGCATCTGCTTTTTTCTCAATTTCCTTCAGCTCAAAATAATCCTTCTGCCAGAGTAACATATTTTGGGGTGGCATATTCTGATCCCCTATGCAATCCTGCCATCACATGGAGACTGAGAATGAAGTAATTATATCTCAAGAAAAAGTCAGGATGACATCTTTGTCACATTGTATAAACCCTGAATCAGCCATTCCTGAAATCTGCTCTATTCCTGAATTTTCAGTTTTATATACATATGAAACCAGGTGAATATTGGTTTTCATTGTTTGCAGACAAGATTTATAACCATAATTTATTAATATAATAGTAAATATAGCAATAAAAGAGAGATAAAAATAACAGCTGGTACTATCAAGTGCCCTGTAGGTGCCAGACATGGGGTCCTCAGTTATTTCAATATATCCAGTGTGTATTATTATTCACATTTTACCAGCAAAGACATTGATATTAGAGAGTTTGTGTAATTCTCCCCAGAGTAAGACCTGAGAATAGAACCTGGAACTTTCTTTGGAAGTAAATATTCTCAAAATCCATTGTAATGGGAATAAAAGAAGACAGTGGGTCATAATCTTAATTCTTGTGTTCATCAATGAAAAAAAAAGAGAAAAGTGGCCTACCTTTCTTTTTCCTTTTCTTGGGATACTTCTAGACATCCCTGATAAATTCCTTCAGGCCTTTCATCATACCCCTTTCCTCATATGTATCACAGATTTGCCAGTGTTTTCCTTAAGCCCAATCCCACAAGAGAAGCACTCTGCAGAAATTAGAATATTTGTCACTATTCAGGTTTTCAACTACCCAATTAGATGTGTACAACCAAAGGTCACAGTCCCGGAGAGAAAGCCACTGAATTTAAATTTTTTTTTTAACGTTTATTTATTTTTAAGACAGAGAGAGACAGAGCATGAACGGGGGAGGGTCAGAGAGAGGGAGACACAGAATCTGAAACAGGCTCCAGGCTCTGAGCTATCAGCACAGAGCCCGATGCGGGGTTTGAACTCACGGACCGTGAGATCATGACCTGAGCCGAAGTCGGCTGCTTAACCGAATGAGCCACCCAGGCGCCCTGAAGGCCACTGAATTTAGAAGCTGCTCAGTAGAAGGAGAGAATTTGCCACTGTAGTTTATACAAGTTACCTGAAACTAACCATGCAAAGTCATAACAGAGTGCTATTTTTCTAGGTCAGGTGCAACATTCAGTGCCAAACCATCATGTTCTAATTCCATTACCAGGGTCAGAAGCTAGCAGGTGGCTCCTAACTCACTTTGCTGGTATATGGTAACCATCCGTAAATTTGTACTTTTACCTCCTTCCAAATCTATGCCACTTTCTTTGCATTTCATTCCTCAATGCAAGTATGTCAGCCCTCGCCAAGTCCGGTCCGCCACTTCTCAAACATGCAGTACCGTGGAGGTAAGCACATGAGCTAGAACAACAAGCGAGCATGGACTTTATTTTCCCCTTTGCAGTTCTCATCAAAATGTTTGAGTTGATGTAGGAATAATAGAAAGCCTGAATTCACATAGGAAAATGTGTCATGCACATGCAGAAAAGTTTAAGAACATTTTCACTGATTTTGCACTAATGGAACATGCACTTGACCTCCATGAGAGGTAAGTGAGGTGCCAAGGAAAACAAATAGGGGATATCTCAGACCCAACAACACTCTTGATGTGCAAGATGCTGGGAGGAGACATGGGAATCCATGTTAAAGATAAGGAAAGTTCATTTGGCATTTCTTAAGCCACCACAGCTCAGTACCATTTAGGGCAGCTATGAAGTAGGCTTCACCCAATTTACTGCCAACAGAAACACTAAAGGTACTTTTTTTTTTTTAAGTTTCTTTATTTATTTTGATAAAGACAAAGAACAGCAAAAAGGGGGGAGGGACAGAGAGAGTGGAAGAGAGAGAGAACCCCAAGCAGGCGCAGAGCCTAAACTCACGAAACTGTGAGATCATGACCTGAGCCAACACCAAAAGTCAGATGCCCAACCTACTGAGCCACCCAGGCACCGCTAAGGCATTTCTTAAGCAGCATTAGTCTTGCCTAATGTGGCAGGCACATCACCAGAAAGGAAATGGAAACATAAAAGTCCTGTGTAGGGGAAACTCAATAAAGAAAGAAAATTCCCTCCCTCTTTTTTCATACGTATGGATCACCAAACTGGTAGCCATCCCTACAGTTAAAAACAAAAAGGATTCTCACAACATTCTAGTAGAAAATAAATAGTACTTTTTAAAAGAAAATGTCATATCTGGATAGAACTTTAACCATTCTATGAATATGAGTTAAATATATTATATTATATTATATTATATTATATTATATTATATTATATTATATTATGTCAAATAAAAAGATTCCATAACATGAAGGGAATATGCACTCAAGATGCAGAGACAAAATGTGTGTTTGAAACATATTTATTTTAAGAAGCATAAATAAGAATACTTACTTTCTGCTTGTAATGAAATAAAACATATACTCTATAAAACAAAAGGAAAAAGATGAATATCCTCAGCAGAAATGAAGACAGAGATGAATGAGAGGCAGCTGGTGATAAAATGAGAGCCAAGTGAGATAAAATAGAATATTGATAAAATAAAAGATGATAGCAGAATTTGAAAACGTATTAAAAGTAGTAAGTCAATGGGGCGCCTGGGTGGCGTAGTCGGTTAAGCGTCCGACTTCAGCCAGGTCACGATCTTGCGGTCCGTGAGTTCGAGCCCCGCGTCAGGCTCTGGGCTGATGGCTCGGAGTCTGGAGCCTGTTTCCGATTCTGTGTCTCCCTCTCTCTCTGCCCCTCCCCCGTTCATGCTCTGTCTCTCTCTGTCCCAAAAATAAATAAAAAACGTTGAAAAAAAAAATTAAAAAAAAAAAAAAGTAGTAAGTCAACACTAAGGGAAATAAAATAAGTAAAATAGAAGACAAACTTGTCGCCCAAATGCAAAGAAAAGAACTAAGAAATAAAAATACAAGAAAGATGATAGCTTTGGGCACAGAATAGACATGCAACTTAGAATGTACTGGAGAAGAAAACAAATACATGGAAAGAAAATAAAAAATCAAAGATGTAATGGGAGAAAACTTTCCTGAGCTAAAAGATCTGAATCTACAGATTCACCAGATATAAGATAACACTGATAAAAGGAGGCCAAAATCTAGATTTTCCCCCATGAAAATCTTTAATTTCAAGCATTAAAAAAAAAGTCCCAATAGCATTCAGCACAGGAGTGAAACGCTGACCACCAAGGAACCAAAATAGACAGGCCTGACATTTGTCCTTCACGATATTAAACACCTTTATAAACAGAGACAGACTAGCCAGGTAGTTAATAAAGTTTACGCTTCAAGACCCCACAGTTCCATGGTCCCCTTCTAAACAAATCTGACCTTTCATAACTAGTTTTTAGATTGTTGATTTTGTATTCTTTTTCTGAAAGAAGCTACCTTAAATTATGTAAACTTCAGACTCCACAAAACCTAGATCTGCCCCTGGCCAGAAACTAGCAGGATGGTGCCTAGAAGGTGTTGTGGACAATAGATTGTGACCCGAGAATTAAAACCACAAAAATTTATGATTCAGGTATGAAAAGAGAGGGAGAAAGGAAGGTAGGAAAGGAAGGATGACATTTTTAAATTTGCAGTGCCTCACAAAAAACAAAACAAAAAACAAAACAAAAAAACCTGTGATGATTCCTGCATTTCCACAGATTTATCAGTCTAAGAAATTTACCAAAATAAAGATTTCAAGAATGATAAAAGATCACTAAAAGTCAGGAAGCACAGCTGCTGATGATTGACATTAAAACTATTAATGCAAGGAATTGAGTTTAAGTAATTGTTATAATTGTTATAAATATGGTTACAAAATATAAGGTTATTTCATAAGTATTGAAAAGAATATATAATCAGTATTCTAATTTAATTTTACAAAACTAGAAAGTTTTGCCACAGGTTGAGATGAAAGCTTTCAGTTAGCAACAATCTTGTGGTGGCTTCAAAATGAGTTCCAGCCACTCTTCTTTCTCAACTACAGCCAACCATAGTCTATCTCTCCTGAGAAAAACACCAGCCAAGAGACTATCAAGATGCATGAAAAGGGGATTTCAACCTGGGGTTCTGATGGGGTCCCAAAGTATAACACAGGTACAGGATATTTTCCTTCCGCAGTCAAAGGAATCATGCAAATTGGAAATCAAGAGATGTGGAAAAAGGTCTGGACCTCATGTTCCCTGAGAGCTTGTACTAAAGAAATTCATAGAATCCAAAGAAGAAACGGGGTGCCCTGTGTGGTATCTTGGGAGAACTTACAGATTTCCCTGTTGTCTGAAGGTGAACTGGGTTCCTCCTCCACTCTGACACTTGGGACCATTGTGACCAAATAAGTCAGAGAGCAAGGAAGCTTTCTCCTGGTGTTCATCAAAGGACTGATCCCTCACCTTTTGCTACATCCCTGACCCACAGGGAAGAAGCAGGTGCTGCTGTGCTGACCATCACCCATGGGCTTGTCATTTCTCAAAGTATTCATTAGCTTTACCCATGCACCAAGGATAAACAGAGCATAGGCAAAGGAAATTAACAATGCACCCAAGGGAACCCGGCAATTCAAAAGTGGAAGAAAACAAAGAAATTTCCAATTGTGTACCTTTAAAGCAGATAAGATTCCTGGAGGATATAGCTAAATGTTTAACAAAAATTCAATGAAATAGCATTTAAATAAGTCAATGTTAGCACCATAAAAATATTCTGCAACTAGAAAACATGGCTTTCATATTTACAAAGTGAATATATTGATCTAAGGAAACAATCGTCCTTATTGAAAACTAAATTAGTGACCTAGAAAGTCAATTGGAAGAATATCGCACAACCTAGGGCAAATATACTTAGAGATGGGAATAATGAAGGAAAAATAAGATTCTTAAAAGATTGACAAGTAATGGGAGTTTCAGAAAGAAAAAACAGCTGGATTGGCAAAAAAATAGCAAAGGAAAAAAATGTTCCACTCGAGTCTGCAAATTAAAGGGGCTGAGTTCCAGAATAATGAGGAAGGGAAAGGGGGAAGAAAGAAAAAAGAGATGGAGGGAAGGAGAAAGACCACTTTACAAAAGGAAAAGAATAACATTGTTTGGGTTGAATTTTTGTTACCCCAAATTCATATGGTGAAATCCTACTCAGTACTCAGAATGGGACAATATTTAGACATAGTGTCTTTAAAGAGGGAACTAAGTTCAACAGCATCGTTAGGGTGGGCACTAAACCAATAAGACTGGTGTCCTTACAAGAGGGGACAAAGACACAGGCACACATGGAGAAAAACATGTCAAGACACAGGGAGAAGGCAGCAATCTAAAAGCCAAGGAGAGAGCCCTCACAAGAAATCAACACCACAACACCTTAATATCATGCTTCTAACCCCCAGGACTACGGGAAGATAAATTTCTATTATGTCAGCCACCCACACTGTGGTACTTCATGCTAGCCTTAGAAAATTAATACAGAACAAACATTAAATTTTTCATCTGTAATTTTAGATGCTAGAAAACAGGAGAATAATATCTCTTTATTAATGAGAGAAAAGGATTAGAGCAAAAGAATCTGATACCCAGACAGTGGACAGGAATATATTTATAGATATATAAAGTATTCAGAGAGCACATCACCCACAGAACCCAAATGAGGAAAACACTTAGGAAAGGACTCTAATCAAATAAATGAACAGAACAGATGGCAAGATAAGGACAATGACAAGGAGAGAAAACAGCAGTAGGTAATGAACTCTGGATGGATATAATGATAGAATCATTAGAATTTTGTCATATTAGAATTCTTGAACTACAGGAATCACATGGCTAAGTTGACACAATCGTGTGGAATTAAAAATAAAAAACTATCTCAGCAAAACCTTTGACTTGGGAGGGAGCAGGGAATCACAACCAACATTTTTATGGCACATTAACCTGTATGGGCTCTGCTCTAGGTACTCTGATTAAATCATCACAACAACCCTGTGAAGAAAATGATAGCACGATCCCCACTTTACAGACGGGGAAACTAAGGCAAAGAGAACACCTTGACCAAGATGACACAGCTGGCCAATCACTCTAGAGTCTGCTTTTCACTGCTGGACCATGAGGCAGTAAGGAGAGAATTAAAGACATTCTAGTGGGTGTGCATGTGGGAGGGGAGCAGAGAGATCAAAATGATCTAAAAAGTTTAATTTATTGTGCACTAATTGTACAGATATAATTTATTGTACAAACTGGGACAGTTTTAGATTAAAAGGGTACAAATAGGAATTATGCCAGGAAAATAGAAACAAACCAGGACTTGCACAAGTAAATATCGACATATAATCATCCTGTTATCTTTAGGTCTCAGCTTAATGATTGGAAGCAGTAGATACCCTTGGCTGAGGGATATGGTTAATATACTTATTTCATATAATAGTAGAGAAATACAAGCATACCTTGGAGATATTGCAGATTCAGTTCTAGACCACTGCAATAGGGCAAATATGAGAATAACGCAGGTCAAATAAATTTCGGAGACTCTCAGTGTATAAAAATGTTGTGGTTACACCATATTGTAGTCTGTTAAGTGTACAACAGCATTTTGTCTAAAAAACAACGTTCAGATCTTAATTTAAAAATATTTTACTAGGGCACCTGGATGGCTCGGTCGGTTAAGCAACCAACTTCCACTCAGGTCATGATCTCACGGCTCAAGGGTTTGAGCCCTGCATCAGGCTCTGTGCTGACAGCTCACAGCCTGGAGCCTGGAGCCGGCTTCAGATTCTGTGTCTCCCTAGCTCTCTCTGCCCCCTCCCCCACTTGTGCGCGCGCTCTCTCTCTCTCTCTCTCTCAAAAAACAAAAAATGCTAACCATCATCTGAGCTTTCAATGAGTCATCATCACTGATCACAGATCACCGTTACAAATAAAATAATGAAAAAGCTTGAAATATTGTGAGAACTACCAAAATGTGACACAGAGACACAAAGTGAGCAAATCCTGTTAGAAAATAGTGCCTACTGACTTGCTCCATGCAGAGTTGCTACAAAACTTCAATTTGTAGAAATATCTTCAAAGCACAATAAAGAGAAGCACAATAAAATGAGGTATGCTTGTATATATTCAATTACATGTATTGGAAATAACAAGATCGCAATTGGTAGAAGACAAACTACCAAGACCAGGCACCTGGGGCTCAGTCAATTAAGCGTCCGACTTCAGATCAGGTCATGTGTGAGTTTGAGCCCCGCATCAGGATCTGTGCTGACAGCTCAGAGCTTGGAGCCTGCTTTGGATTCTGTGTCTCCCTCTCTCTCTTCTCCTCCCTGACTTGCGCCATCTCTCTCTCTCTCTCTCTCAAAAATAAATAAACATTAAAAAAAAAAACTTTAAGTACCAAGAAACTTCTAAAGTAACATTAGTTTTTAAAAAAAGCACAAAACTTGATCAAACACACAAAAATAAAAAATAAGGAAAAATAGGAAATAATGTAAGATGGAAAGTATAAAGCTAAGGTTTCCAATTTTTAAGTTAAATGTAAGCCACACACATTTTCTTATCAAAAGACTGTAAGATTATAAGTAAAGAATAACAAACAAAACATATAAAACAAAGCAGAAAACAAAATTTTTATATCTTTTATTTTTTTAAATGTTTGTCTATTTTGAGAGAAAGAGAGTGAGAATAAGCCAGGGAGGGGCAGAGAAACAGGGAGAGAAAGAATCCCAAGCAGGCTCCATGCTATCAGTGCAGAGTCCAACTTAGGGCTCAATCTTACAATTGATCCTTAGATCATGACCTGAGCCAAAATCAAGAGTTGGATGCTTAACCAACCAAGCCACCCAGGCACCCCAGAAGACAAAATTTTTAAATAAAGGTATAGCACTGGGGCATCTGGGTGGCTCAATTGATTAAGAGATGGACTCTTGATTTTGGTTCAGATCATGATTTCACAGATCGTGAGACCGAGCCCCATCCACATCAAGCTTTAAGCTGAAAGCTCGAAACTTGCTTGGGATTCTCTTTCTCTCCCTCTCTCTCTGCCCCTTCCCCTGGTCATGCGTGTGTTCTCTCTGTTTATAAGAAATAAATAATAAACATTTTTAAATAAATAAATTAATAAATAAATAAATGTATAACACTGACAAAAAAAGAAAAATTGAAAAATGGACTCCACCAGAATTAAAAACTTCTGTTCATCAAAGGACATCATTAAGAAAGTAATAAGCAAGTTTCGAAGGGGCATATGCACCCCAATGTTTATAGCAGCACTATCAACAATAGCCAAAGTATGGAAACAGCCCAAATGTCCATCGATGGATGAATGGATAAAGAAGATGTGGTATATATATATGCAATGGAGTATTACTCGGCAATCAAAAAGAATGAAATCTTGCCATTTGCAACTACATGGATGGAACTAGAGGGTATTATGCTAAGTGAAATTAGTCAAAGAAAGACAAATACCATATGACTTCACTCATATGAGGACTTTGAGAGACAAACAGATGAACATAAAGGAAGGGAAACAAAAATAATACAAAAACAGGGAGGGGGACAAAACAGAAGAAACTCATATATATGGAGAACAAACTGAGAACAATACTGGAGGGGTTGTGGGAGGGGGGATGGGCTAAATGGGTAAGGGGCACTAAGGAATCTACTCCTGAAATCATTGTCCCACTGTATGCTAACTAACTTGGATGTAAATTTTAAAAAAATAAACAAACATGGTTACAATAAAATTAAAAAAAAAAAAGAAATTAATAAGCAAGCCACAACTGAGAGAAAATATTTGCAGTACATATAGCTAACAAAGGACTGATATCTAGATATATAAATAATTCTTACAATTCAATACAAGACAAAAGTACAGTTTTAATCATGAGCCAAAGAATGGCCACTTGACAAAGGAAGATACACAAAGGGGCAATAAGCACATGGAAAAGTTCTCCTCATGCTTAGTCACTAGGAAAAGCTAAATTCAGTCCACCAAAGAGATATTGCCACACACACCTATTGGAATGGCTACAAAGACTGACCTAATCAAATGTTAGTGAGGGTGCCAAACAAGCAGACCCTTCCTTATACATTAGAGGGAGGGGAGGAATGGTAAAACCACTTTGAAAATCATTCTAGAAGTTTTCCACAAAGTTAAACATATGCCTACCCTACGAAGAAGCATTTCCATTCTTGGGTATTTGTCCAAGAAAAAAATGAAAGCACATGTCTATAAAAAGACTTGGACGTGAATGTTCACAGAAGCTTTATTTACAATAGCCCAAAACTGGTAACCACACCAAATGTCAAATGTCCATCAACAGAAGAATTGCCAAAGTATGATTTAGTCACGTGTGGGCTATTCTGTGGCAAAGGAAAGCAATGCATTACTGATACATACTACATAGATGAAGCTTCTTTCTGAGAAAAAAGCCCCAGACACATATTCTAATTAAGTTCTACAGACAAAACTAATCTTATGTTTAAAGAAATCAGAATAGCGGTTGTCTTTGGAAGAAGGGGTACAGGTTGATTGGAAAGGTACACCAGGTATCTTCGTGACATGATGTTCTGCAGTTTGTTATGCTTGCTGTGAGCACGTGCACCTGGTAAGCACATCAAACCATGTACTTAAGGTCTGTGCATTGGACTGCATGTAAATGTTAAAATTCTATGAAACCATACCTTATAAAGTCATAAGCAGAGTTATTAGGTAAATAAAACAAAGCAGAAGTGGTAATTAATTACTGATATTAAAGGAAACAAGTTTAAAAGTACTGAACAGAAAAAATTGTACAAAAGTAACTGGGGCTGTTATATCAACAAAACACAGCAGGTCTGAGGCGGCAGCAGAGAGGAAGTAAAAATGTGTGTCTCATCATCTTCCATAGAATTCAATAGTTGCATTATATTAATAGAAAAAATATTTTTTGCTCTATAGATCTTAAGAGAAACGACTAATAGATAAAATATATTTTCCTATTTATGATGAAAAGCCATTTAAGTACAGAAAACAAAGAAGCATCAGGAAAGTGTAAAAACAGGAAGCTTGAAATAGTATGTTTGCTTTAAGACCCAGCAGCAATGATATCGAATGTATACTGGGTTTTTGATGTGGGGCAAATCAGAAAAAGAGAGGATAGACAATAAAGTAGACAAACTCTTGTGTTGTCTAATTAATAAAAAATGAACAGAGACTAAAGACAAAATTAGAAATAAGGAATGATTTATAAAAGATAATGCTTTTTTGTAGAGTTGCATGTCAGCACCTATCTCATCAGCTGTGTGGCAGATTGCCAAAACCCAAAGATCAGTGTGGGGAAAGAGGCTGGCTAGAGAGACAGGTTAGCAACCCCTCCCCCGACCAGGTCACTTAGTCCAAAGAATGGCTTTCTCTATCCCTGGCTAAAGGAAATGAGAGTCACAGGGCAAGAGATGGGGAAAGAAAGGTGGTGGATTACATAAAGGTCTCCGGCTCCTCTTTCCTAGCACCGCAAGAGTGCCCTCTGGTGGAGGGCAGTGGCCAGGGGACTATGGGGACATTGCTCTTGGACCACCTCATGTACCAGTTGGTCACAGAGGTGGCAGAGTAATTACTGGACACCAAGAATGGCACAGAGCAGAAAGCTGATGACAGTGAAGGGGCCTGTCACGCACATGCCCACAGCTCCTTGTGTTGACCAGTGACCAAGGGTCAAACCTGACAGTGGATATCTAAGCAGATTCCTGTGCGAACATGTGACTTTGAGAGCTCTAAGCCACCCATCACACCCACCCACACCCACACAAATACACACACACACACAGGCCACAGCAACACACAGGTTCTCCTAAACTTGCACCTGACAGACAGCCTAGCTGAAGGAGGGTTTTTTTTTAAATGTTTATTTATTTTTGAGAGAGACAGAGACAGAGCACAAGCAGGGGAGGGGCACAGAGACAGAGGGACACACAGAACTTGAAGCAGGCTCCAAGCTCTAAGCTGTCAGCACAGACCCCAACACGGGGCTCAAACCCTTGAACTGCAAGATCATGACCTGAACTGAAGTCAGACATTCAACCATCTGGGCCACCCAGGTGCCCCTGAAGGAAGGTTTTTAAAAAATTGTCTTACTGTGGAAGAATAAGGAAGTAATATTCCTCGTGCACCTGATCTTGTGTTACTCCAATCTTTCTTTCAGCCTCTTGTCAATGTATTCTCCTCACAGTAGCTTGTTTAGGACAATATTATTTCTATTCAGGCCAACTCTCTTACCACCAGGAGCTTAAGGGTCTATGAAATCAACACACTTAGTACTGTTTCTCTCTCTGACCCCCACCAAGAATTATTTAAGTATGAAGGAGAGAAGAAAAACTGAGGCAGGGGAAAGGAGGAAAGGGGAGGGGGGAGGGAAGGAGGGAAGGGGAAGGATGAGCTGTGCTTAGTCCAAGGTCTCCGTTCTGCCTTACGAACAATGCTATATGGCTCTAGCATCTTATTAGCAGCAGGGAGTAACTGAGAAGGGGAAGAGGTTTCAGGGAATAGAGAAACAACCTAATTTTTCTTGAAGAATTATAAATTTCCACATTAGAAATATGCATATTTTAAAATTAAGAAGTCTGTACTATTATTCCAATTGGCTTCTACTCCTCAAAGCCATGGGTAGGCCATCAGTCCTTGTTATTTTGAGTCTAAGTGTCAAATTATTACCCATGCTAAAAGCTGAATAATTAATTAATATAATTAATACAGAATTGAAGGTATGTGTATGGCTCATCAAAGCAATGAAAAGTCCATCAAAATGTTCATTGTTCATTTGTAGATACAATTTTGTTTTGCACTAAGGGTGCATATTTTAGAAATGAAAAGTAGAGCTTAATGATGGAAAATATTTTTCACTGTCTACCACCTGTGGATCTCATTTCCTAGACACAACTGACAGGAGTGCAGTCTGTCACTTGGTTGCCTGTTTCAAATTCACCTTAAAGGTTTTCGTAACTACATGTGTAGCAAACGGTTCTTCACAGGACTGATCTAGTTTTTGCCTCACTGCCTCTAACTGATGACTTGAATCTTTTTAATGAAGCAAATTTCTTTGAAACATAGCTATGGGGGCACCTGGGTGGCTCAGTTGGTTGAGCATCCGACTTCAGCTCAGGTCATGATCTCACAATCCGCAAGTTCCAGCCCCGCGTCATGATCTCACAGTCCATGAGTTCCAGCCCCGCGTCAGGCTCTGTGCTGACAGCTCAGAGCCTAGAGCCTGCTTCGGATTCTGTGTGCGTGTCTCTCTCTCTCTGCCCCTCCCCTGCTCATGCTCTGTCTCTCTCTGTCTCAAAAATAAATTTAAAAAAATTTAAAAATTAAAAAAAAGAAAAATAGCTATGAATAAATAAAAATGTTATCTTGAAAAAAAAATTGAAAAAAAAAAAAACACAGGCTGACTTACAGGCCTTCAAGCCATTGTGCTAGGCCAATATCCAAAATATAATTTGATTCTTAAAATAAGTATTGCGTCAAGGTTATGGTCACTGCCTCTGAAATACAGATTTTTAAATCTGGCAATGATGGGAGAAAGTGACCAAGGGGCTTAATTTAGACATTTAAAGGGGGGTAGGGGATGGGTAAGGATGACTGATATTCTGAGTTGGCATTGGGAATGCAGAGAGCTAGCCTAGAAAATAAAGCTTTAATTTAACAAGGAAATTTTTGCCAAAGGGGCTGTGAAGGTAACATTCATTAGAATGCCAACCAATAGAGAATGAAAGGAGAGACTACTATGTGGGAAAGCAAAGGAGAAATCAAAGAAAACACCATCAATATACTTTCCATAAGTATGGCCTATAAAGGATTATTGTTTTGTTCCCTAGAATACCAAAACCACCACAGACAGCCACCAAATAGAGATCCATCCTTGACTGACTCAAGGTTCACTCTAACTATTAATCCTGGATAGTTGAATAGCCCCATAAGGGCCTAAGATATGAAGACAGATAAATAAGCAAATACTAACTTAACTCACTAGCTCATTGCATTCACTTCATGATGGAGAGAAACTGCTTTAGGGAAAGAAGTAATGATGTCCCCATCCAATAAAAAGACACACACACACACACACACACACACAATCCAGACAAACTGAATGTGATGGTTATATCCCAGTAATTAGTTGAAAAGAACTCTCAAATTTAATGTTCTTACCCACATGTGAATATAGAGAAGCCACTCAAAGCACAGCTACTTCCCTGTTTCATGCCAAATGGAAGTCCTAAAATCCTAGGACTTGCAACTGATTCAACACCAACATAAAAGTTGGGAGATCCTTGGTAAAACTTATTACCACCCACTTTGGTATGCATGACTTGGATTCTTTCAGATTATTAAGATGAAGTTGAATATTAATGTATTTGTTTGTTTGTTTTTATACTCTGAAAATTCAGATTAGTAATCTACAGAGGGTACAATATCCTGGTTCCAGAGTAGACATTCTAAATACGGTTTGAACTCCACATACGAAAAACAAATAATCCGGTGAAGAAATGGGCAGAAAACACGAATAGACACTTCTCTAAAGAAGACACCCAGATGGCCAACAGGCACATGAAAAGATGCTTAACGTCGCTCCTCATCAGGGAAATACAAATCAAAACCACACTCAGATACCACCTCACGCCAGTCAGAGTGGCCAAAATGAACAAATCAGGAGACTATAGATGCTGGAGAGGATGTGGAGAAACGGGAACCCTCTTGCACTGTTGGTGGGATCGCAAACTGGTGCAGCCACTCTGGAAAACAGTGCGGAGGTTCCTCAAAAAATTAAAAATAGATCTATCCTCTGACCCAGCAATAGCACTGCTAGGAATTTACCCAAGGGATACAGGAGTGCTGATGCATAGGGGCACTTGTACCCCAATGTTTATAGCAGTACTTTCAACAATAGCCAAATTATTGAAAGAGCCTAAATGTCCATCAACTGACGAATGGATAAAGAAATTGTGGTTTATATACACAATGGAATACTACGTGGCAATGAGAAAGAATGAAATATGGCCTTTTTTAGCAACATGGATGGAAGTGGAGAGTGTTATGCTAAGTGAAATAAGTCATAAAGAGAAAGGCAGATACCATATGTTTTCACTCTTATGTGGATCCTGAGAAACTTAACATAGGACCATGGGGGAGGGGAAGGGAAAAAAAAAAGTTAGAGAGGGAGGGAGCCAAACCATAAGAGACTCTTAAAAACTGAGAACAAACTGAGGGCTGATGGGGAGGTTGGAGGGAGGGGGGGGTGGGTGATGGGCATTGAGGAGGGCACCTATTGGGATGAGCACTGGGTGTTGCATGGAAACCAATTTGACAATAAATTTCATATTAAAAAAATAAAAATAAATAAATACGGTTTGGGTAAGAACAATAAAATCTCAATGCAATATTTCACTGCTGTCGCAACTCTTTCAATACCATAACCAAAAAAAGAAAAAAGAAAAGAATACAAAAAGAGTCACCTGCTATCCTCTTCCTCATCTTCAAAAAGACACACATTCATTCTGGGAGGTTTCCATACCCTGTTCTAGTAGCTTAATATCTTGGATATCTCTGGAATTCTGTATGAACAGGCCAGAAGAGTAAGGAAATAGTATAATCTGACTTTAATGTAAATTGCAAGAAGGCAGGGAGCATTTCTGTGTTTTCCCACTAAATTGCCAAACTTCACACATATCAAGGGCTCAATAAACATTTGAGAATTGCGTGAATGATCAACTAAGGGAAATATGAAGGTCAAATATACCAAAGCAGAAAGTCTTCATGTTATCACTTGGACATTTATCTAATGATAAACCTCCAGTATGTCAAAGGGAATACTGCAGTATTGCTCAATCATGAAGCATAATAGGGAAGAAAGACGTTCTGGAGAGCTCTGAACCACTGGTGTTAGAAAGATCTGATTCTGAATAAAGCCACCCTGAATATATAGAAATAAATACCCACAAAATACTGGTACTGAGCAGACAACAAGATAATCTTGTCCCTGGAGCTCCCTTGGATACTGTCAGAGATGCTTTGGAGGACAAGTAATAGACTACAAAACCAAGAATGGCTCAAGCAGTAAAAAATATTTCATTTTCTCACATGACAAAAAGTCTGGAGATAGGTGGTCTAGGTTTGGGAAAACTGTTTAGGAACATTGTCAAGGACCTAGCTTCTTTCCCTATCCTTCTGCAAGGCTCTCCTCAGCATATTGGTTCTTTACGTCCAGGCTGTTAGTCCCATGCTTTAAGATGGCTTCCATTGTTCTAATCATAAAATCCTTGCACATGATTTCATGGCAGAAAAACAGAACCAGACTCACCACCACTTCTTGTCTCACCAGACAGCAAAATCTTTCCCAAATTACCACAGTGGATTTTCTTCTATGCGCCATTGCCCAGAATCTGTTCTCCTGCTCACCACTAAAGCAAATACTAGCAAAGGGAATTAGATTATGCAGCCTGCCTTAGACAAAATATGATTTATCTTATGAGGTTGGGAAGTAGTCTACTTTTCATAGGGGGGGAAAAAGTGAAGCTTTATAAATAAAGAAAGGTAAGGTGAAGTTCAAGGTTAGATGGGCCATTAAGAGTAACTGCCTAGATCCTGAATTACTTTTAGAGCCTTGTGTAGCCTATACGTAAACCTGGGCTCCTTTTCTCCATGAAAGATTTCCATCCCAGGAGATTCTGGTTGACTCAGCCGGTGGAGCATGCGACTCTTGATGTAGAGGTTGTAAGTTTGAGCCTGACATTGGATGTAGAGATTGCCTAAGAATAAAATCTTAAAAAAAAAAAAAAAAAAAAAAAAAAGATTTCCATCTCTCTCATTCTTACGTTTGTCCTTGAGATAGGCTGAGTAAGCCTCAGGCTTTTATTATAACCAAATAGCCTAATCTATACTCTGGGGAAAGAATAGGAAAGGAGCCATGTTTTTTAATGCATATATATTTTTAACGCATATTTATACATGCGGTGCGGCAGGGATACATAAACACACACACATATGGGGGATGTGCATGTATCTATACACATGTACATATAAAGGTTTACATCAACATCTCTCTTTATAGCTAACCTTAGAAAATTATATTGAACTCTCTAACAGAAAACTCTCCCCTTGTTATATACTTACTCAACTATGTGACGGACTGTGTGTGATGGCTTCAGTCTATTCACCCAGGCATTTCCCATCAATCAGCACCACCGAAAATAATTACAATTTCATTTAAATAAATGCTAACTACCCCAAAGCTAACAAAGGGTGGAATTAAATCCAATTTGGACATCCTCTCTTTCAGTTTGCAAAGAGCCATTCCCACTGGCGTCCACTGCCTCAGAAGCTCTCATTTGCTCCGAGAGTCATTAGACTACAGCCATCAGCTAATGAGGCAGTAAGTGTTTGGAGGCAGCCTGAACTGCTTCAGCATGTCCAAGTTAAAATAAGGCAAATTAGTAGTGAAATCAAATTGGTTTAAACTGTGAAGTGAGTGTGAAAAGTATTCCCCTGAAAAGTAGTATTGGGTCAAATTGCTGCACTGGGACATTGAGAATGATTTCAACTTGCAAGACAAAAAAATGTTACTTTTAATGAATTTCATTCTTTGCAAGGCAGTATATCTTAATTATCCTGGAAGTCCAAAAATCTTGTTCATGGAAGAAAAATTATACCCCGAGACGTAACAGTACATGGCTCCCCCATCGAAGAGACAAAGCATGTCATCCACACTGGGACACACTGGGGAAGGGCTGGGGGATAATAATTGCACTGGGACAGCAGGTATAAAATAGGGTATATGGTCACGGTTAGTATCCCTTTAGGAAGGATACCAAAAACATAATGACAGAAGAGAATCTCTACCCCCTAATACTCACAAAAAACTAGAAATCCACTTCAGCACAGCTGGAAGGGAGGGAAAGGAATTAAGTATCACTTAAGTTACAAAGTACTTGTTACATGGTGTTACATGAGTTACATGGTATGGAGGGCAGACAAACTAAGTTCCCTCCACCTTCCCTTTTCTCACACACAAAATGTCCAGTTCTTCTATTAAGCAAATAAGTGGTGGACCAGTGTTAACAGAGATACAAGATGAAAATTACCTAACTTCATAAACATGGATGAGTTGACTCTAATTCCTGTCCCTTTAGTTAAACCCGGCCCACAGATGTGTTTGACTTTAGAGGTCACTTTTTTCCCCTTAAATCGGAATTATCTGCCAATACAGAAAGAATATTTCACCTACACATTTGCATTTCCAACTTCTTCCCTGGGTCTATATTCCCATGCACGGCAATGAGTGGTAGAATGGGCTAGCTGCTACCCCTTGTCTTGAGTGTCTTAGGTTGAGATGGGGTGTTGTGTGCAAAGGGTTTACTGGAGGTACTCCTGGGAGATACACTGGGAGACAACAAGACAGATTTGGCAGAGGGAAAAGTGGCCTGAAAGGCATTTGTTTTTGAGGCCTAGGGCAATCCGAGGGGAGCTCTGGAGCAGAGGCGGGCCTTCAGAATTGTCCCACACTGAGGCACGGAAGTCAGCTCTTTGAGCTCCCTCATCTGCCAGAATTTGGCCTTGGGTGAGGCACCTGCCTTCGGCTGAGGGTAATGCTCAGAGAGGACTTCAGCTGTAAACCATTAACAGCCAACATTTCCAGGGCACACTGTCCCTGAGGATGAGGATCTGAGTAGAACACGGCAACATACACTGCTTCCACATGCAACTAGGCTTGCCCACTCCAGTTCACCAAGCCTCCAGGGCCCCCACTCCACTCATTTCCTGGGACCATCGGCATCAATGTTTGCAGCCCCCGGTCTAGATGGATCAGCCACTGTTTCCATTCTCTACACATACTTCCATGAGCTCCACGCACTCCATCCTTAGAAATGGAATGTCTCCAAACTGCCTGCTTTACCGTTCCTCAAGCTTAGGGTTTTCATTCGCTCTTACGTTGGCTCTAAACCTCAATTCTGAGTCCCACTCAGCCCTTTAAATGGTGAACTTGATTTGGTTTCTATTCCTAAACTGCCCTTCCTGTTAACTGGCCCTCTGGCTTCATACACCAAGACTGAACTTAAGGGGACCAGGTTTTTAGGGGTGCCTGGGTGGCTCAGTCCATTAAGCAACCAATTCTTGATTTCAAGTCAGTTCATGATCTCATGGTCACGAGTTCGAGCCCTGTGTCAGGCTCTGTGCTGACGGTATGAAGCCTGCTTGGGATTCTGTCTCTCCCTCTGCCCCTCCCCCACTTGCATGCTATCTCTCTGTTTCTCTCTCTTTTAAAATCAATAAATAAACAAAAATGGGGGACATGTTTTTAGGACCAAATCATAGGTTCCACCTCTCACTCTCTCCCACTTGAAAAGGAAAGAAAAGAAATGTTCCTCAGGTAGCTCAAAGCATGTTTCTCCAATACTCTAGGTATTTATTTGTTTCAGACTGATGGAATTAGTACATAGATGGACTATGAGACTACAAGACTGGACTATATTAATTATCTATTGCTGGGTAACAAACTACCCCAGATATCAACAGCATAAAACAGCAAACACATTACCTCACAGTTTCTGTGTATCAGAAATCTAAGCATGGCTTCCCTGGGGACTTCTGCCTCTGGGTCTCTCACAAGGCTGTTATCAAGGTGTTGACCAGGGCGGCATTCTCATTTGAAGGTTCAACTGATAGAGGAGTTGTTGATAAGCTCACTCAGGTGACTGTGATCAAAATTCAGTTCTTCACAAGCTGTTAAGCTGAGGGCCTCAACTTTTTTCTGGCTGTTGGCCAGAAGCTCACTTAAGGACAAGCCATAGGACAGCTCACAACATGGTGACTGGCTTCCACTACATGGAACAAGCAAGAACGAGCCAGAGAGTGCGAGCAAGACAGGAGTTAATGAACCTTTGTAGCCCAATCTTGGAAGTGACATCTTAACACTTTTTTTGTCTTATTATATTCATTAAAAACAAGTAATAGCTAATAGGAAGGGACTGCACAAGAACATGAATATGAGGATGTGAGGCTCATTGGGGGTTATCTCAGAAACTATCCACCACCTGGACTTAAACAATAAGTTCACCTAGTTAGATAAAAACAGACTATATATTAATGTTGACCAGCCATGTATATGTTAATAATAAAGCTACATGAAAATACAAATTTTACTTATGAGGCATTTATATATGAATGTCAAGCGAGAGGTAATGGCAGCTGGTGCCATTCAAGTAGTTCAGATAAACAACTTGCCGCGAGCTGGAGTAATCAGGACAGTTACATACCCGTGATGTGCCTGGATGTGAGCCCTTTAAATGGGTGATTACAGTTATGGGGGTCCCATAGCTAGGAAGGTATTAATCAAGTACCCTTTAATGACATTAGGAAAGATGAGATACACAAATGTGACACAGGTTTTAGGTTTATTTATTTATTTATTTTTGAGAGGAGAGGGAGGGAGGGAGGGAGGGAGAAGGAAAGCACACTGGCAGAGGAGGGGCAGAGAGAGAGGGAGACAGAGAATCCCAAGCAGCACCCACAATGTCAGCGCAAAGCCTGACACAGGGCTCGATCTTACGAACCATGAGATCATGACCTGAGCCGAAATCAAGAATTGGTCACTTAACCAACTGAGGCATCCAGGCACCTCTAGATATGCTTCTAATTGCAATCCCGCCCCCCACTTCTTGGTATGAAGCCTATTAAGACTCCTTTAGACGGGTGCCCAGGTGTCTCAGTAGGATAAGCGTCTAGCTCAATTTCAGCTCAGGTTATGATCTCATGGTTTGTGAGATGAAGCCAGGAGTCAGGCTGTGGTCACAGCAGAGCCTCTTGGGATTCTCTCTCTCCTCTCTGTGCCCTGACCCTGCTCTCTCTCTCTCTCTCTCTCTCTCTCTCAAAAACAAATAAATAAATAAATAAACCTTAAAAAAATAAACATTGAGAGCTTGCTATGTGCCAGACACTGAAGTACTTTCTGTCTCATTTTGAAAGCGAACCAAGAAATCAAGTTAGCTTGCCATTCTCCAGTCTTCCCTTTCTTCTCCCCTCTCTCTGCTTATATCTCTTTCTTCCCATCCAAGCAAAAGGCTCTTTCTTCCCTCAACCATTAAATGTACTCTCAAGAGTCCAGACTCCAGTCACTCACACCTCAGTGTATTCTTAAGTCACACCTACGGTACTTTCATTATGAACCTTATTACTGACTTCTAAATGAAAGGCATTTTTCCTATAAAAGACATTTCAGGCATCACTGGGCACATAGGAGCCATATTTCCCATTTGGAGGATCAAGGGAGTGGTATTTCAGTCCCCGAAATGAAACCATATGAGGAGTTGACTACTCATCAGGCTGGCCTTGGACTTGACCCACGTAATGGGTATTTGCTTAATAAATAGAGCCTTTCAGTCATATACACATTGACCTCTTGATCTGGCCCAAAGGGGCCACTGTTTTCCATTCACTAATGAGGTAGACTTTGGCGTCTTCCTGTGCCAATTGCAAGTGTGTGATATTTTGTTTCTCCTTAAATCCCTAAAATCTAGAGAACAAAGTTGTCAGAAACTCCTGCTGGTAAGTATCGAAGACAATCTGAGCCATAAGAGAAAAAAAAATGTTTTTCCTCCTCCCAGGGAAGCTGGTGAAGATCGTATAGCAGGGCCAGCTGGAGGCCTCACACTGGCGGCAGTCACTGCCGCCTTCCCTGCCCATGGCTTTTCCTGTAAAACACACAGGCTTGCGGCAGGGCTGAACCTGACTTTGCAAAAGCCCCCACTCCTCCTCACTAGGAAAGAGAAACCCACTCATTTGGGTCCCGACCAGGAGAGTCCGCTGTGCAACTCCTCTCTAGCTTTTTCTAGAAGAGGTTGAAGAGAAAGCAAAATGTTTACTTTTTATCTATAGTTATCTTCGAGGCTCTGTTCTTTACATATATCACTTCCTTTAACAATCTATTATGAACAAGGAATTATTACTTCGAGTACTTGTTGAAGCTTTTTGTTTTATCACCTTCCTGTTTAAGGCTGTGCATGTAACTGACAGAAATAGCAGTGACATCTTTAAAATAAGAAACCTGTCCAACCCACACCTTCTCCTTCATGGGCACTCCCAGCTCCTGTGGATAGGAGTTGCTATTGTAAGTTCTTAAAATTCTGCAAAATTCGAGTAATTAAGTCTTGGTCTCTGCTTTGGCCAGAGAAATGGCCTGCTTAGCTCACAAAATGATATTTTAACTGGATCGTGCATTTCCAAGATGGAAAATTTAAAGGCAGCTAACTCCAACCTATATAGAATGCAAAGAAGGAAATCAGGCATTGGGTCTTGTGCGGTGTATCAAACCATTTTGCCATCTAACATTTTGGATCAATTCATTTCTGTTCGTCCTTACTTCCCCCTGCGGAAATGGTTCCAGAACCTAGAGACACACCCATAAACATACGCACATGCAGCCACACTATATTAGTCAGGGGGAGTCTTCACCTGGGGCTGCCTAACATTTTCTGGGCTTCCACCCAAGAAAAAAAAATCTTACTCCACTTTTAACAGCAGGACTTCTTCACACCTCTGCAAAAGCTAAACATCACACACAGTTTATGGTATGAACCTTAAAAAAAAAAAAAATCTTTGTGTTTTTCTGACTAAAGGGAAAGAAAGGTCAATATAAATATTGAGAGGGAAGAAATTGGTTCTGGCAGCCAGGCAAAGTGAGAAAAAGGAGTTAGCATTTGCTTAGTACCTACTGAGTTCTGAGCTTTATTTTTGTTTTCCATTTCAAAAGAATGTCTTCATTTTGGGGGTTTGGTTTTTGGGGTTTTTTTGTTTGGTTTTGGGTTTTGGTTTTTTTTTTTTGGTTTTTTGGTTTTGTTTTGCTTGTGTATGTTATGATCAGCGCCTGAACACCCAATAGCTGAGCCACATTGATCTACGTGCCCATTCAAACTCATGTTTCCACCTCAATGGTCTTGTTTGGTGGGAAGAATGAATTGAAAATGTTAGTGTGAACAGGAAAAGGGAAGAGACATGGAATTTATCAGGCTAGGAGATTTGTAACCACATTTTAACCAGAAGAAAAAGGGAACTGGTGATTTTCTCTTGTGTTAATCAGAAGGTAATGAGGACTTCCTTCAGCAGAAGTCCCATTTCTGGTTTTGTTTTAGCATAAATTCGATTTCGAACATAGGAAACTGGTCCACAGACTAAGAAAATATGAATCTGTGAGAAGACTGGATCTCTATACTAGCGTCTTTCAACTCCTGGCTTATCACGGAAGACACAACTCAAAGCAATTATTTGTAATACAAAGAAGGAATCTAGGAGACATTGCAATATGGAAAAAGACTCTTTTTCTAATTCCTATATTAAGTCAAACATAATATAGTATCAGACACTGCTTGAAGCATGTCAAAAATACTATTTAATCCTAAGATTGGTACTAATATTTTGTTCCTCATCTTATAGGTGAAGAAATTAAGAACAGTGATTTAATAAATTGTCTATTGTGTCACAGATGCTCAGTGTCTGAGGTGGGATTAGAACCAGGCACTGAGGGTAAAGAATCTACACTCTCAATCACTGTGTGATCTGGCCTCTATTCTGTGCCGATGGTAAAATAAAGCCCAGATCAATTAAAAGCCTTTTGAACAAGGAGTACACAGAACTCTAAATGTATCCCTCTGTATATTTATTTGTCTGTCTGTCTGTCTGTTTGTTTGTTTGTTTGTTTTAAAGAGCTTGAGTGAGGGAGAGGGGCAGAGAGAGAGAGAGAATCTTAAACAGCCTCCACCGTCAGCAGAGAGCCTGAGGCAGGGCTCGACCCTGGGATCATGACCTGAGCTGAAATCAGGAGTCGGATGCTCAACTGACTGAACCACCCCAGTGCCCAACAGCTCTCTAGATTTGAATGTGAGGCCATGGATTGAAGCAGAGACCTGAAGGCCAGGACAACTAGCCAGTACAACTGGTCAGGTGCACAAGAGGTAAGTCTGTCTTAAAAACAAATACCAAGTGTAAGACTCTCCCCAGGTAATTAATTAACCAAGCCCTGTGCAAAGCCACAGAGAGCCTGAATTGAGGATATGGTTGCTATTCTGTTTTTCAGGCTTCATGAACAATTAAGGACTTGAACAAAACCTAGAAAGATTTAAGGAGGATGGTGGTTTTGTATCTGTAGATAAGCAAGAAAGATAAGAATCCCTTAAGGCGAGAGAAATGGAAGGGAAAATCAAACTCAGTCCTCTTTGGATGAACACACCAGACAAGTAAATCAAGATTCTCCTGGGGCACCTGAGTGGCTCAGTCAGTTAGGCCCAGGACTCTTGATTCAGGCTCAGGTCATGATCTCATGTGAGATTGGACTCCGCAGGGAGCCTGCTTAAGGCTTCCTTTCTCATTCTCCCTCTGCCCTGCTCATGCTCTCTCTCTCCCTTTCTCTTTCTCTCTCAAAAAAAATTTTTTAATCAATTAACCAATCGGTCATTCAATCAAGATTCTCCTCCCCAAGAGTCCTAGTTTACTAGTTACTAGTTACTAGCCACTAACAACTTAGTGGCTCAGGAGATGACATAATCTACAACTATAATAAGGATTTGGGTAACAAATCTAACAGGAGGAGTTAAATTCAGAGGTGATACATTAATGTTGACTTACTTTCTATATCTCATTTTCTCTATCTTTTGTAATTCAAGAGTTCAATGTCTATAATTTCATGAATCCATCTGCTGCCTCATTTAGAGTTTCCCTTGTGCTCCATTAGGTCTCATACTAGACTGTAAGCATCCAGACAGCACAGACCACAGCTCCAACCTCTTCATGTCCCCCTTAGTGTGCTCAAGCATATACACATGACGTGCTCAGAACAATCATACAAAAAAAAAAAAAAAAAAAAAAAAAAGATGGACTGAGAATCCCAAGCCAAACCTGGAGTGTTGGACCTACATTTAGAAATACTAATTTCATTTTTATTTGCCTATTGACTTGCAGACCTATAGGTCTTTCCTCTGATATATGACATTTGATATATTTCCCCTGAAATGCAGGTTATCCTACTTCCTACCAAATTTAGGCAACTCGTGCTTATCCATGAGCATCAGATATTTGGTGGATTATCCATAATAACAGAACAGAAAGATTTGAAATTTTAGAATTCTATAGGAACAGTAAGCAGGATCTGAACCTTGGTCTGCCAAATTCTACAATGACTGCTTTTTAAGTTTCACCATGCTGCCTTTCTTAGAATCCTTATTAAGCTGGACCTCCATCAAGAGTCCAAGCCATGCCTTTCACTTCTCACCAACCTATCAGCCCACCTTCTGCCCCTTCCCTGGAGCACCTATGATGTGCCTCATAGCTCCCTGCAGGTGGATGAGGTAGGAAAGAAGAAAGGCTGGAAGGATCAGTCCACAACGCAGTCGACTACACACATGAGACCACTGTCCTTGGAAAAGCCTGCTGCAAGGTTGACCCTTGACTGACATCCAAGAGCTGAGTTTGGGGAGGGTCACCACAATTTCCAAGACTGGTAAGAATGGCTCACTGTGCCTAAACTATTTATGCAATAGTTTATTCTGAACACCTGTTTATACACTGGGAGTCTGGAATTTTAACCTGTCAGGCAGAGGATGTCTACATGACCAGCCCTCAATTATAAACCTTGGCCATGGAGTCTCTAAGAAGCTTCCCTGGTAGGCAATATCTCGCATGTGTTGTCACAACTTGCTGGGGTGATTAAGATCATCCCATTGGGACGACTCCACTGGGAGAGGCTGTGCCTGGTGTCCTCTAGACTTCACACCACCTGCCTTTTTCCCTTTGCTCCTTTTGCTTTGTGACCTTTCACTGTAATAACGCCTGGCCATGAATGCCCCTATTTGCTGAGTTCTGTGAATCCTCCTATCAAATTATTGAAACTGGGGGTCTGCTTGGGAGACCTTCAATATATTGTTCTTTGCAACTTTGCTGAAAATTTTCTTAGGGGAAGAAAGAAGATTGAAGAGTTAGTCGAAGTTTGGAGATTCTCTGGAGATTCCTAGGTCTGCGCTGCCCCCTTTCCAAGGGTGATTCTGGAATTCTATTGCCTACACCATGCTATTTAATATGTTTATGGGGGAAAAAAATTCTATTATCCTCAAAAGCATTACACATTTTCTTAACAGTAGAATAAGGTTTTGCTGGCATTCCAAAATGGCCAGAAAGCATGGGTACAAAGAAGCCTCTAGGATCTGTCCTTAAGGAGATAGGCAATGTGAATGCTCTAAAAACAGCTTCAGAAAAACTGTGGCATCCTTTGGGATGGAAAAAGCGCTCTATAAACAAAAGGTGATTTGCCTGTGCTTTGTTCACAAAATAAACATGCTTTTGATGAAAATATGGCCTTTCTTGCTGGCAAAAAATTTCAGAAGAGTTTCCTTTTTCTCCATCCCCTATGATTAAAATAAGCACCTATCTGGATTTGTATTTCTGATGACAACAAAAAATGTATGGGGACATCACTAATATCTCAATCATTGAAACATCTTCTGGGGAACAAGGCAGGACAATAAACGTGACTATGTCAAAGAATGCTGTGGAGAATAAAACTACCTTCACAAGGAAGAGCAAACTCCAGAAACTTCTTCCCTGCAAATATTAGATTGGAAGAAGCAACCAGATAGATAAATAGTATAATCCGAGTTCACTTTTCTTGATGAGTGCTGTTGAGTTAGTTGTTTTGTGGAGGCAGGGTTGTTGTTGTTGTTGTTGTTGTTGTCTTTAATCGTTTTTCTGCAATGCAATAAGGTTTGCGTGGATTTTATCCAAACCAGGCTAGGGAGCTAGGGCTTTCTGCATCTATTGCCAGATTAGATCCTTGCCTAATAAATGAGTTTTGTGAATCTTGACTGCGGCAATTTACTCCAGAGAATTTCCTGCTGTCAGTTTCTCTGGAGTGGGGAGTTGGGTGAGGGGAGAGGGAGAGGGAGAAAGGTGGGGGGTAGGGTTTATTACTCCCAATATGCTCTGTGCTGTTGTGCCTGGCTGTGCATATGCCTAGGACTCACGGCATATGGCCCAGGGGCTGCCAGTGGCCCGCTTAGCAGCTGTCTCTAGCATATTTTGACATAAAAGCCATTATATTTTTGGCTGGCTAATTGCTTTTTATTAAACAATTGTTGGAAGTTGGCTGATAACTTTTATGAATTTAAAATGAAAGGCTCACTGAGAACTTCTGAAAGCAAACAGTGCTTGGTCCACCTGGGAAAATGCGAAAGGGCTGGCATTCCATCTGCCAAATAGAACTCGTATCAGGCACAGCAACTGAGAGCTAGGGGGTGACAGTTTCCATTTCTCAAAGTACGAGGTTCCCCTGAAAGGCCATCGTATGGCTCTGGGAAAGGACAAACAAAACGTTACCCTCTTCAAAGTCTGTGGGGGAAATAACGATTTGAAAAACAAAATCTTCTCCCAACCCAGAAATCCTCTCCACAAAGGTAGTAGAGAAAGAAGTCACTTTTTATTATTGAAGAAGCATTAAGCCAGAATGTGGAGTACATTACAAGCAATCCACAAAGAGATTGCAAAGACAGAAGGAAATCCACCCTTGTATACAGCCAAGCAGAACAATCCATTACATATAAGTTTTCGAGATAAATCATAACTAGTCTCAAGTAAGCGGAGTGGACAGCACCATTTGTCAAACACAGTTCATCCCAACTTTACCTAGTAATGGGGTCACCCTCTAAGTTAGCTTAGTGACTTTATCCCAAAGGAAAGGGGGTTCTTTATGGCAGGAGGCTGTTTTACAACTTGGAGCAAGGCACTCACTGAAGTTATCTCCTATCCTCCCAGAGAAACTGGGAGACTCCCTTGATGCTTACATGTCAAAGAGTTGCCATTTCTAGGTCCTTGAGAAAGAGATCTTCTGGGATAATAAAGTTGACAAAAGGCTTATTTAGTTTCATAAAATAAAATAAAATAAAATAAAATAAAATAAAATAAAATAAAAGTGAGCAAGGGGCAGAAAGAGAGAGAGAGAGAATCCCAGGAAGGGCAGAAAGACAGAGAGAGAAAGAGAAGTGGGGCTCATGCTCACCCAAAGCAGAGCTTGAGCTCACCGGATGTGAAACTCGAACTCACAAACCATGAGATCATGATCTGAGCCGAAGTCAGATGCTTAACGACTGAGCCATCCAGGCACCCCAAGAATTGGCCTTTAAAAAGGAAAAAATGAAGAAGTAAAGGTTCTGTCTCCATCAGTTTTATTCTATTCCCAGGCTATACATGGATTCTGTCCTTAATTCTAGTCTGAGATTCCCCAGACATCGACCACAGAGGGAGGCAGGAAAGACTTTGGAGCAATTCATCACAAATCCAAGAAAAACTCTTCAAACCACAGGTCCTCTGGGCTCACCTCTCCAGACATGCTGAACTTTACACTCCTGTAAGATACCAAGTCTTTCTTGTTAGGGCCTCCTACACGGACCCTCTACCTGAAACACATTCATCCCCATGCCCCCCCTCCAACCTCCATCTTCTTTACCCAGTTATCTCCTTCTCATCCTCATGTCATAGCTTCAGTGCCATTTTTCAGGTCTCCCTCCTCCATGTTCCCATGGTCCTTATGCATCCCTTTCTGTAACATATCCCATGTCTGTAACACATCCCAAGTAAAAGAAAATTCAAGCACAACCAGGGATTAAGCACATAACATGCAGGGGGATCTGAGACCACAGCAGCACATGCCCCACATAAGGGCAATCAACTCACTGTCTTCTAAAACATGCCCTGGCCAAAAAACCTTCCTGCTGGTCAAGCTCCACTAAGTGGTTATGGAGCTATGGGAAATGAGGGAGACAAATGCCAGATCATGGAGCTAGAGTTAAGGAATGGACTTTATTGGGGAACTTGCAAGCTGAGGCTCATCCGAAAGAAGTTCATTGTCCTGTGTTCCCTCATCATCCCTCAGAGAGCATGCCCAGGCGACAGGGAGGCTTACAGATGCAAAGTTTCTGTTCTGGAAGAGACATTGTGCTCCTGGATTCTACCTTCTTATAGTGCAGGCAGGAGAGCAGCCTTATCAGTGGAAGAACACCAGACAGGAAGTAGGTCTGAGGCAGCAGGGAAAAGGAGAGGACACCTGCTCTGTGAAAAATTGTCCTAGTGCCGGCCGCCAGCACCTGACAACCCTGGGAGAAGGAAAATGCAGGCTGCTGGAGGGTAGGGACCTCAGTCCCTTAAGAAATTGTGTTGGGGGCAGTGCCCCCAACTGGGGAAGGAGAAGCCTTTTTCCAAGCGCTATGAGCTTCTGGGATCATTCGCCAGACAATCTGATCTCTCTTCCACCGATGGCCACCAGCCCCCAACTCTGATCCTCCCTCTGTCTCTCTTCCCCCCACAAGATTGGATCCTTTCTTTTTTTTTTTTAAGTTTATTTATTTATTTTGAGAGAGAGAGCAGGGAAGAGGTAGAGAGAGAGGGACAAAGGTAGAATCCCAAGTAGGCTCTGAGCTCTCAGCACAAAGCAAACCCACAAACTGTGAGATCATGACCTGAGCCGAAATCAAGAGTCCAACACTTAACCCACTGAGCCACCAGATGCCCCATGGATCCTTTCTTTACATAGTTATATTCTTGGAGCCTGAGGCGGTACCTGGCATGTAATAGGAACTAGAAAATGTATTTGTTGAAAAAATGAAGGATCAGCTTTCTAACAGCAGAGGCAGCCTGGGACTGAAATCTGGATGTCCTACTCTCTCTCAAAAAGTGTAACATGGGAGGCAGGGAGGACAGCATGTGCTGTCAGCTGGCTGTTATGATTCCCTCCCGCCCTCCTCCTCTTAGTCAAGCCTCCTTTATTCTCCAGGGCTGTGCTATACCTCATTAATGTTAATATCTTATCTAACCTTTCCTCGGCTCACCGCAGTGATGACACTTCTATTCCACTGCCTAATCGCTCCTACTCTTCATCTTTCAAAATGTCCACCCTACACTTTCTCCTCTAGCTGCAGGCCATTTCATGCCTCTTCTGAGACTTAATCATCTTTCTTTTTGCCTGGTTTAGTGCAGAGATGTGGACGGAAAAATGCAGAAGGGCTTTAGAAAATAAAGGAGAAATCCCATATCCAGCACATTCTTACCAGCGGTAAGAGGTTCGTCCATCACTTATCTCCCCCTTCCACTGGGAGCTGAGGTCCTCTCGGAGGAGGATTTGAGGTCCAGTCACGGGCAGGGGAATGAATAGATCTGCCTGCCAACCTGGTCCCAGAATAAATTTAGACCTGAGAGCTTGCAACTGCTTCTAAGTACCTCCACTCCCTGCAAAAGACCAGTGCTTTTCTATCCAGGCCACCCTCTCTTCAGGTCAATGAGCAGAGGAGATCTCAGATTTTAAGAGCCCCTTTGGGTAGAGTTAAGACCACAAGGGAAACATAAGGAGGTGAGAGAGTTAAGACCTGGAGTTGGCAGGCACTTACATCTCAAATGTTTGTAGATATAATACAGGAGCATTCAGCTTCCTCAGGCTGCACCTGTATTCAGGCTATTTGAGTCCATGGAAAACTATGAAGCAAACCATCAAAACAGGACCATGACCATTACCACAACCCAGGTGCCACCATTACTGAGCACTTTGAGGCACCCAGAGGCATTTGACAATGGAGCTGAGTAGGGAAAGCAATCAGATGTGAAAATTTCAGTCTGGGAACAGCTTCAGATTGCTTGCCCTCTGATTAACTGCTCAAAAATCGTAGTTCTGACTTTATATTCCATCCCTCACTCTGAGTCATGATTGCCCTGTAAAATGCCCTTATCAAGCATGAGGGGGAAAAATTAATAAGCTCAAGGAATCACTGGGATTGCTTCAGCCAAAGAAAGAAGGTAAGAAAATAATTTCTCTGATGTAACTATTAAGGTCACGGTGGGGATTGGAGAGCAGATATTGACATTCTTAATGATACTCAAAATGCATAGCCTCAAGAAGCGAGGCAAGAAGTCTGGCAAGAAGCAGTAGAGGGAAAGGGGGAGAGGAACTGATGCAGTCAGAAAGTAAACAGTTATTTTCATTTTTTACTTAAAAGTCCACGTCAATAATCTTGATAAACTGTGAATAGGAGGAAATCATGGACATATGCTGTGACTACTGTATTTATTCTTGTTTTTCCTTTTTCCAAAGAACACTAAAGGCTGCACTCTGAGCTCACCTTCGAGAAAGGCAACATGAAAAGGCAATTTCAGAAGAGCAGGGCATGGCTGCTGACATCTGATCGACAGCCTGAACGTATTTTATCTTATCAGTGCCTCTCACTCCTGAGCTCATTTTCCTTTATTCCCCAATGCAGCTATCTCTTGCTCTTCCTAAACTCCCTGATTCCCACCTTGCTCATGGAAGATTTTAAAAGAAAAACACATTTTTTTATTAAAGTGATATAAAAAGCATCCCTGGGTCCCTGGACCACCCAGCAGGTGTACATATTGGTTTGGTTTGTTTAGGAAAAGAAATCGGTGGAAAATATTCCATATCTGGACACCAAAATAATTAAACCAAGTATCTTCCTGTCCATTGCTTACACAAGAACCATGATAATCCGCACAGCTTGTTTTTATTCTTCGGACTCTTTGAATGAAAATAATTTCAAAATTGTGTCTCAAGACTACTATCTTCTATAGAAAGATATTCCAATATAAACAAAATTCAACAAAGTTGAGAAAAATGAAAACTGTGACGAAGGTGCTCCAAAAGAAATTGCAACCAGGAAATAATGAAATTATCCAAATAATTCCAAACAGCAGTAAATCGGGGTGTGGCTAGATGCAAGATAATGCTTTATGGATTATCTGATTTAGCTACATACATCAATCAAATTGAAGGGAGAGAGAAAGAGAGAGAAGGAACTACTATCCGATTAATAAACTGTGCCTAGAGATACATGTATTTTCCTACTCTTTCTTCAAACTACGGGCTAGTTTAATTGATCCCTGCCATTATCATGAATGAATGACAGCAAAGGAGAGCAATATTTTATTCGGCATGATAAAGATAGATATCCTGATATTGTCTACTACCTTTTTCTCAGAGGTGATGGGAGAAGACAAAGGGCACAGCACAAATGTTAAGGGCACAGCTTTTGGACTCAGACCACTAAGACTCAAATCCCAGCTCTGCCATTTACTGGATCTGTAAACATAGACTTGGTAAAGTCACCTTTTCAAGACTTAGTTCTCTACACATAAGATTAGACGGTAACAGTTCCCACCTCCTAAGGTGTGGCAAGAATTAAATAATAAATTAATCCACAAAAACTCTTTGTGGGGTTCCTGGGGCACACACATGCACACATATACACATCACCACCCAGGGAGTGCCAGCTGCCATTTCTATCATTATTAGCACTTCTAAGTTTAAAAATCTTGGTGAAAATAACATCCCAAGGGCAAATCGAATAAACAGATTGCCATAAAGAAAGCAGAAATGCCCATCTAGGCAGAGTGTACACATTTACTAAAGGTGAATAGTGTTTTTCAGATTTAAAGCACAGATATGTATACATCACTGTGAGCATTTTTTCTTCCATGAGTTTGAACAAATAATTCCTTCTAACAAATCCACCATGTACAAAAACAGATCATTTAAGCAACATTATCAGGTAATAACCCATTTGTTGCATAAATGAATTTTCTAAATGTGAAGAGGTGAAACTGTCTGGTAGAGCCAGAGGTAGAAATAGAGATGGGGGTGTGGGGGGGGAGCAGAGCAGGGCAGGGTGGGGGAGGATAGTTTTAATGGAAAGCATTTTTTAAGGCAATAAATACTCACACGGGTTCTAAACAGAAACCTTTTCTGAATGACATGTCACTGATATCAAAATGAGCTCTAGCTCCACGCTGGCTCCTATTTTCCCTAAATAGAAATGTTCTCACTGCACGTACAGTGTAGTATAAAGAACTCTCTGCCTCTAACTGCTACCCTTTTAAATCCTCCTTTCAACATCATGTGGTTCTCCTACAACCCCCCAGCCTCTGAGCCTCATATGCTTGTTTTTTTATTTATTATGTAGTCAGGGTTTATTAACTATCATGTGTCAGGGACTGTGCAGAGAACACAATGATAAATAGGACACCATTAACTGCCCTAAAGGAGATTGCAGTCTAAAGGAATATACAAACACTGGTTATTATATCTTAGTCTACATAATATGTGTGCTTCTTCTGCATTTCTTTCCCCACCATTCCTACCTCCCTCTCCCTTCTGCTGAAGGCAAGGAAACCAATTAGCCAAGCTAGTTAAAATTATATTTTTAATAGAAGCAAGCATATTCTGAGTCAGGGGTTCTCCTTTTAGTAAAATTCATGGAATTTATTTTTAATGACCTTGAAGCATCGAGTTCAGCTGTTTAGAAGCCATTTGTTTTCCTTTATATTTTCTAGTGTTCCAAATAGATGAGGATGCCAGGGTAATGACCTCTGGATACGTGAGGAATTCATGTATTATAGCAAATAAAAGCCTGTGCAGTTAGCCAACACTTCCAAATGTGATTACATCATAAAGGCTGAATACTAAGCAATGTTTGTGGTATTTCTGTAATAGTTTTGGCAATAAAGACTGCCCTTCAAATTCTCACTTTAAAAACTGGTATATAAGTTTAGAACAGTCATTTGTCCCAGATCACACACAAATACATTTTTAAACATTAGCATTTCAGAGAAAATAAAAGGAAGTATTACTTCAAACAACAAGCACATCATATTAACTCATCACCCTCAGAGGTTGTCTGGGCTGCACATATAAATAGGTTAAAAACAATACTGGAGGGGGAGTGCCTGGGTGGCTCAGTCGGTTGAGTGTCCAACTCTTGATTTTGGCTCAGTCATCATTTCACGGTTGTGAGATCTAGCCCTGTGTCAGGCTCTGCACTGAGCGTGAAGCCTGCTTTGGATTCTCTCTCTCTCCCTCTCTCTGCCCTTCCCCGCCTCAAAATAAATAAATAAACATTAAAAAAAACACTTGGGGATAGAAGGCAAGATGGCAGTGTGACTAAGGTTTTTAATTTCTCCAAAAGAAACACAAAAGAACAAAAATTGACAATTCAATAAAAATTACAAAGAAAAAGGGGCGCCTGGGTGGTTCAGTCGGTTAAGCGGCCGACTTCGGCTCAGGTCATGATCTCGCGGTCTGTGGGTTCGAGCCCCGTGTCGGGCTCTGTGCTGACAGCTCAGAGCCTGGAGCCTGTTTCAGATTCTGTGTCTCCCTCTCTCTGACCCTCCCCCGTTCATGCTCTGTCTCAAAAATAAATAAACGTTAAAAAAAATTAAAAAAAAATGTTAAAAAAAATTACAAAGAAAAAAACTCCATAAATATAAAAAAGACTTTTTTTTCCCTCATTTTAAGACTCTTTAAAAGATGATTGGGTTTTTTAAAGCAAAAACAGTGATAATAAATCGTAAGGTTTATCACATAGGTAGAAGTAAAATATCTGATATAATAGCACAAAAGACAGATGGGAAAATCTAGAAGTATACTATTGGAAGATTTGTTACATAAACTACCATAATATTTTTTAAGGTAGATTATAATAAGTCTAAGATGTATATTGTATATTGTATAAGTATATTGTATATATAATAAGTCTAAGATGTATATTGTAAATCTTAGAGCAATCACTAAAAACTAAAACAAAAAGAATATCTAATAAGTCAGTAGTGGAGATAAAAATGGAAACACAGAAAATATGCAGTCAATACATCAAAGATAGGACAAGAGGTCAAAGGGAACAAAGAAGTGTGGAACAAATAGAAAACAAATAGCAAGTATCAAATTTAAGCCCAACCATATCAGTAAATGAGCTAAGAAAATCAAGATCCAGCTATATTTCTATGTACAAGGTATCCACTTTAAATATAAAGACATAGATAGTTTAAAGGTAAAAGGATGAAGACTATATGCCATGCAAGATGCTGGGATGCCTTATGTTACTACCAGTTGAAGCAGAATCCAGAACAAGCAATATACTAGAAATAAAGAGGAACATTTGATGATGATGAAAAGAAAACATAAGAATCCTAAGTGCACCCATTTTTAATCTACCAAATAACAGTTTAAAATATATAGAAAAAAATTTATAGAACTGAAAAGAGATACAGACAAATAATTATACTGGATCAAGACTCCTCTCTCTATGATTTGTTAAAAAAAACAAAACAAAACAAAACAAATAAGTAGGTATATAGAAGATTTGGAAAAAAAAAAAAAAGAGGAAGATTTGAAGAACACTATGAACCAACTTAACTTAATTGCCATTTATAGAAACTCAACCCAAGGACAGAAACATACACATTTGTCTCAGATGCACAATGGAATATCAGACCTTGATATGTTACCACAGAAAACTCTATTTTGGACCAGAGTGAGTCTCAAATAAATTGAAGGAATGAAACCATATAGAGGTGGCTATCTGGCTCCAATAGAACTGAAATAAAATTCAATAACAAAAAGATATCCAGATAATCCCCAAATATTTGGAAATTAAACAACACACTTCTAAATAATCATGAAGGAAAGAAGAAATCACAAGGAAAATTAGAAAATATTTGGAAATGGGGCACCTATGTGTCTCGGTTAAGTGTCTGACTCTTGATATCAGTTCGGGGGTGATCTCGCAGTTGTGAGATCAGCCCCCATGTTGGGACTCTGTACTCAGCAAGGAACCTGCTTGGGATTCTCTCTCTCCTTCTCTCTCTGCCCCTCCCTCACTCATGCTCGTGCTCTCTCTTTCTCTCTCTCTCTCTCTCAAAATAAATAAAATAACACTTAAAAAATATCTAGAATTGAATGAAAATAAAAGCACAGTTTATCAATATTTCAGGGATACAACTAAAACCATTCTTAGAGGAAAATTTATAACATGGGATGCTTGTATTAGAAAAGATGCTTGTATTAGAAAACTAGTGTTGGGGCATCTGGGTGGCACAGTCTTTGAGTGTCTGATTTCAGTTTAGGTCATGATCTTGCGGTTGGTGAATTCAACCCCTGCATCAGGTTCACTGCTGTCAGCACAGAGCCTGCTTTAGATCCTCTCTCTCTCTACCCCTCTCCTGCTCACACTCTCTCTCTCTCTTAAAAATAAATAAAACATTTTTTAAAAAGAAAAAAAAAGATAACCAGCCTAACCCCAACGAACCAAACTTAGTCGTAAAACTAGAAAAAGAGAAAATTAAACCCAAACTAAGCAAAGTAGGGAGATAACAAAATGTGGAAATCAATGAAATAGAAACAAACAACAACAACAAAAGAGAGAGAGAGAGAGAGAGAGAGAGAGAGAGAAAATCAATGAATCTGAAAGCTGCTTTCTTGATAGCTTTAATAAGACTAATAAATATTTAGCATGATTGATCAAGAAAAAAAATTGGAGGGGTGCCTGGGTGGCTCAGTCAATTAGGTGTCCAACTTCGGCTCAGGTCACGAACTTGCAGTTTATGAGTTCGAGCCCCACATCAGGTTCTGTGCTGACAGCTCAGAGCCTGAAGCCTTCTTCAGATTGTGTCTCCTTCTCTCTCTGCCCTCCCCCACTCATATTCTGTCTCTTCCTCTCTCTCTCAAAAATAAATAAAACTTTAAAAAAAATTTTTAAAAAGGAAAGAAAATGGGGGAGGGAGGAGAGAAAACGCAAAGAATATTCCCTACCCCCAGAGTACACATCAAAATGTGCATCCAGCAGTGTTTTAGAATTGCTAGGGACCAGTGACTGCAGTGTGCCACCCACTTTTTCTCTCCAAATAAGAATGTTTATTGAAGTTATCCTGTCCCTGTTCCATCAAAATATGCTTGGGGGAGGGGAATAAACAGATAAATCATCTTTTTGTTGTGGTGATTTGGAGTTGTTTTGTTTGTTTCTTGTTTGTTTGGTTTCCATTATAATTTTCCCAGTGAAGAATCACATCTGGAACTGATGAAACACGATCACAAACTCCTGGAGTTTGAGTCAATGCCATGATTGATTGGGACCTTTGGGGTATCTATTTTAGGAAAGGTAACTGCATTTCCATGGAGGAGAATGGAAGAAAATGGAGGGCAACTATGTAGGTTGTTATTATTTCCCCCAAGTATATACTGCTGGCTGTCTCAGTATATTATCCTCTTCAGGAAATTAAGCCCATAGAGGAATATATATGAAAATATATATATATATATATAACTTGTTGCCATGAGTTGCAGATCCATGAAGAGAGGAAGTACATTTCCCACCAGAACTCAGCTTATAATTGCCTGGTTCATTTCTGATAGTCATTGAATAGATCACTCCAAAAACTAAGGGTATAGCACAGTTTTGCATGGCTCGGAGCCTGAACAATCTTGGGAGCCATATTTAAGACAAGAATACAAAATTATAAAGTTAGGAATAAATAATTATTTAAAACTAAAAGAGCAGTAAAAAAATCACAAATGTTAAAAAGCTAACAAATTCATCAAACATTATAAAATTCAGAAAAATGCAAGGTATTTTTATTAGTTTACTGGACTGCTACATATCTATGACAATTTTTCCTACATTATTTTGGTTGCACACTCTGACTCTCTTCATGTGACAATGATTTTGTAGAAGAAGAAGGAGAAAGAGGAGGAGGAGGAGGAGGAGATGGAGAAGGACAAGAAGAACAAGAAGAAGAAGGAGAAGAAGGAGGAGGAGGAAGAGAGGAAAAAGAAGAAGAGGAAGAAGAAGGGGGAGGAAAAAAAGGAGAAAAAGAAGGTGGAGAGGAAAGTTTCTTCCTAAAGAGAGAAAAAATGACTTCATCTTTCCTTTAACCTGGATGATCAAAATTTGTGTTTTAACTATGGACAGTTTAGAAAAGTTTGTTTCCACCACACAACTTCTTATTACTATTTTTTTCCAGTGACGAGTCATAAATACTGTGGATTTATGACACTAATTTGTCATCAATATCCTTCTAACAACCTAGTGAGGCTATTATGTTGGATCCTGAAACTTGGTGTCATGATGATGGTGAGTTGGCACATTGGGTAGAAGGAATCCTCTAGAAAAGCATTTCTACACTGGGACAGCTAGCAGTAATTTAACTGATAAATCACCGAATGATGGGAAACTACATTAAACATATCATACTAAACTCAAATTAAATGCATTTTATTTATCATTTTTTATTTTTTTAACATTTATTCATTTTTTGAGAGATAGAACACAGAGGGGCAGAGAGAGAGGGAGACACAGAATCTGAAGCAAGCTCCAGGCTCTGAGCTGTCAGCACAAAGCCCAATACAGGGCTCGAACCCACAAACTGTGAGATCATGACCTGAGCTGAAGTCGGATGCTTAACTGACCAAGCCACTCAGGCACCCCAAGCTAAATGCATTTTAAATTCAGTCTCCCCTTGACAAAAGTGTTCTTATTGATAATACCCGTTGAACCAGCAATTCTATTTCTAAACATCTATCCCAAACACAGAGAAGAAATTATTAAATAATTTCTGTGAAAGTCTGCTATTTGTAATAGAAAAAGACTGTAGACAATTCAGTTGTCACTAATAGGTGACTGCTTTAATAAAATAAGGTGCTTCCACAAATGGAATATTATGTAACTATAATAAGGAATAAAGAAATCTCTATATACTGACATGCAGTGGTCTCCCAGACATGTTAAGAGAAAAATGCAAGCTGTAAAACAGTGTGAATGGCATACTCTATTTTATCTAAGAAAAGGGGTGGTATTAAAAGAGAGAGATTCCATAAATTTAGATATACATACTAAAGTTTTTACACATGAAATGATACCAGATAATAAAGATACACATAATCTTGTATGTGCGCATGTGGGAAGGTCAGGAGAGGGAGAAAGAACAATAATGTGGTTAAAAATATAGATGAATATAACCTTGACCCTAGTAGTGTCTCAATTATACAAATAAATGTCTCAATATATATTAATAAAAATGTATAATGCGGCATTGTTTATAATAACAAAACAAAACTGAAAACAACCTAAATCTCCCTTAATAGAGTACTAGTTCAAATAATTATGCTACATATATACAATGTGATTCATTCCCTTCTCAGGCATGATGCTCTCTGGCTCAGATGAGTTCTCTGATGAGTTCCATGGGTTATCTCACACAGAGGTAGATTTTTAGCTAAAAACATCTCCTCCATTTTCTACCCTAGAGATTCACATAGTTTACGTGAGATTCTCCAGAGAGTCAAGCCTCATAAATCCATAGATTGCAAATTTGTTTATTATAAGCAATCCTAATCCAGGGATCCTCCTCAAAACATTCCATGGATAAAGACTCTGCCTCTGCCCAGAGGTCTAGTTATCATGCTTATAAGGAGATATGGTTGGATCAGCTGCTTAAGTTTCTATTCCCTTGGTGTGTCCTCCCCAGTAATAAAGATATAAATGACCACAGGTCCATATATATATATATATATATATATATATATATATATGCATATATATGTATATATACATATATATGTATATGTATATGTACACATATATACATATGTACATATATATGTACATATGTATATGTACACATATATACATATGTACATATATATGTGTGTATATATACACATATATATGTATACATATATATATATACACACACACACACATATATATATATATATACACACACACAAACATACACACACACATGCTTACCTATGTATGAAACAATTCTGGCATAAACACAGAAAATTATTAATGATGGTTATATCCGAGAAGTAGCCCAAGGAAATAAAATGGGAGGAAAGGAAAGTTTTTACTTTTCTTCTATAGTCATCTGCACTGTTTGACTTTTTTTTAATAGCACAAATATTGCCTTTATTTTTTTTCAAACTTATTGATTTCTTAAAAGAAATAATTTGAATAAATTAGTGGGTTAACAAATCCATGATGGGTAGTTTAGGGAAGTTGGAATATATCTGGAGAGAGCTCCTACTATGTTAAGGAAAACCAACATCCCTGTCAGGATACAACTTTGGTACCACCATCAGGAATATAGCCCTAAACTATAGGACCTCAGGTTTGATCCACTATAGCAAATCAGGCTCCTGACAATTTCTGAGCCTCAGTTTCCTTGCATGTAAAGATGTAAAAAGGTCACCTAGCTCTTAGAATTGTGACGAAGATTCAGAGAAACAATATTGTAAACGTAACACAGAAAAAAAATAATCAATAAATCGTGTTTATATCATCAGTTATATTCCAGCTAAAGCCAGGCACATGGTACAGCTGTCACTTTCACATTGTTGCCCTAATTACCATTCTTTCCACAAAGACCAGCAGACATGGGAGACAGCTCCGGTCTTCCCACCTCCGGAATTTAGAAGTGTAATTCCATCTAAAGTCTGGAATAAAATTAAATTTGATAGTTGTCTCTATTCTCTTTCCTTCATATCAGCCTCTGCCAATAACCATCATGACAAATGCTTCCAAAACACTTCAGAACTGAGCAAGCAAACTCCTGCTATTGTGAGGGTGAAAGTTCCAGGGATCTGGAGTTCAAACACAGGACTCTGCCACACTGAAGGGGGATCCCTAGGCAGAATCACAACCACTGCCCAAAGGTATGGAAACCAATCACTGAGGGAGCAGACAAGGTGTGTTTCTGTCTTCATGTGCTTCTCTTTTCACTTAGAGAAACACTGACAGAGAAGGGGACCATTTTGCCAATCAAACAGAACTTTTGCTCAACAGAACACTTCACCATGGCTGCCTACAAGTCTGTCTCCTGCTCTGACAACTAGAACAGAGACATTCAGGTGGTGGCACAGGGCAGGAAGAAAGGAGTGGTGGGGGGAGGGAGTTGAGGGTGGGATTAAATGCTATAGCTTAAAGTATTTTTATTCTTTTGCTGAGAATAAATATAAGACGGAGCTGCCTTCAGAGCTGTTGATCCAAAGCCCCTTGACATTTCTCCATGTAATAAAGTATTTTAAAACAAAATTCACTTAACAAGCATTGGGAAGTAAGAATGGAGAGGACTGTTTGGGTGGTTTTCTTTTCAAATGGGGTCTTTTCTTTTCTGAAAGCTACAGACTCACCAACAATAGCTGTGGCATAAATTGAATAAACTCATGTCTTCCTTGTTTTTCTCTAACAAACCTTCTGGAATCTTATACTCCAACTGACCAAGGCTTCTCTTAACGTACACACACCTCCACAAGGGCAGGACCAACTTTATCGTCAAAAATAAATATTTCCCAACAGGTGATTCTCTGCTAGAAACTTTGATGCTAAATGTGGAAATCATACAGGAGGCAGAGATTTGAGTTCCAGGGATTTTAGAGATGATGTGGGATGGAGGATGGAAGGAAGAAAGCTCTTGATAGCATAATAACATGTAGAAAACAGGCCTTTGGATCAGAAAACCGTGTGTTCAAGTCTCAACTCTTCCAATGACTGCCTTTTTTTGACAGAAATAACATAGATAAATTATTTGTTCTCCCCAGCCTCCACTTCCTCATCTGTAAAATGGACCTTAGAAACATGTTTAATAAAAGGTAACTAGTATTGGGAGGAGCCAAGATGACGGAACAGCATGGAAGCTTTTTGTGTGTCTTGCGTCCATGAAATACAGCCAGACCAACACTAAACCATCCTACACACCTAGAAAACTGACTGGAAGATTAACACAACAATCTGCACAACCTGAACCACAGAATTCAGCAGGTACGCGACACGGAGAGCTGAACTTGGGGAGCAAAAAGCCCCAAAAGGTAGGGAGCCACTATTGCAGGTGGAGAGAGGACGGAGACTGGGAAGGGGGGGGAGCATACAGGAAAAGCACCCCTCCCCAAAAGCAGCTGGAGAGAAAGTGGAAAATTGGAAACAGCCGCAGGGACTAAACTAAAAAGGGAGAAAGGAGAGAGGAGAGGGTTTAAATTCCATTAAGACTGTAAACAAGGGGAACGCAAAGGCTGCAACTCCGCAGCTCCATACCTGGCGGTGCTCTGGTGCGAAGGGCGAATCCCCAGGAACAGAGTGGGGTCCGGGAGGTTCTCGGGCCACACGGGGAAAAGCGGTTCCACTGCTGGAAGGACACTTGGTAGAGACTGTTGAAGCCACCTGGTCCCAGCAGACCCCGGAAGGCAGCCACTTTCGCTGGTGCTGGGGCAAGGTTGTTGAGGGTGAAGCCTGGTGCCAGATGTGTGTTGCGATTTTCCATGGTCCCTGAAATGCTGAGGCTACACTGTCTCGCGATTTTTTGGGGGGGGCGGGCTGGCACCTGGCGTAGCAGGGTCCAGCAGGCGTTCCTGGGTGCAGCTGACATTCGGCCATTGCTCATTCAGCCATTGCTTGGTGAAACCCTCCTGCAGAGGGGTGGAGCGCGTCATAGCCACAGTCCTTCAGAAGTAAGGGGCCAGGGAAAACAGCCACATGTGAGACAAAACTTGGGAGAGAGGTACGGCCTAGGGTCTGGTCATGGAAAGTGGAAAAGTGGGGAGTGGATGAGAGCTGAAGACGGAGGACCGGTGCGCGACTGGTGATCTGGGAGAACAGCCTGGATGGTTGGATGGCGCCATTTTTCTCCACTCGCACGCATGCACACTGACAAGCACCGCAGCAATCCACCCCAATAGGCTAGCAGCGCCATCTAGTGGAGAGCGGAGCTGTTACACCGACCCTGACCAACTGGGCCGACTTCGCTCTTCAAGAACACAAACCTCACCGCCGGCTTAATTTATGGACTGTAAAGAGCTACATGGACTGACCTCTAGGGGGAAACGAAGCAACTTCAGTCCTACTTCAATCTGTTAGCAGGTTCATCTATTCATTTTTTTTCTCTTTTTCTTTTTTCTCTTTTACAATTCTTTTCTTTTTCTTGAATACAGAAAGAGAAAAAACTCATTTTTATTTACAATTTTTAATAAAAATCTGTCCTTAATTTTTATTACTATATATTTTTACTTTTGTGTAAATTTTTTCAAATTCTACTTTACTTCTGTCATTTTATTTTAGTCTACTTCAGTGTACTCACCTTTTCAAATTTTCAAACAATTTCCTTTTTTTCTTTTCCTTTTTCTCTTTTTCATTTTTCTTTTTCTTGAATGCAGACAGAGAAAACTTCATTTTTACTTTCAATTTGTTTTAAAAATATTTTTATTTAATTTTTATTACTATATTATTTGCTCTTATGTAAATTTTTTCAAATTCTATCTTACTCCCATCATTTTATTTCAGTCTACTACCCTTTTTCAAATTTTCAAACAATTTCGTTTTTTTGTCTTTTCTTTTTTTTAACTTTTTTCTCTTTTTCATTTCTTTTTTTTAAATACAGAAAATGAAAAACTTCATATTTCATTTAATTTTTATTAAAATATTTTTCTATAATTCTTTTCTACTGTATTCTCTAATTTTGTGTATTTTAGTCTACTTTAGTGTATTCATTTTTTCAAATTCTCAAACAATTTCCTGTTTTCTTTCTCTACCCCCCTTTTTTTCTTTTTGTTTGTTTCTCTAATCTGTCAAACCACTTTCTACACCCAGACCAAAACACACCAAGGATCTAGCTTCATCTATTCGATTTGTGTGTGTGTGTTTTTAATTTTTAATTTTAATATTTTTTTAATTTTAATTTTTTTAATTTAATTTTTCTAACTCATTAATTCCTTTTCTTCCTTCAAAATGACAAACAGAAGGAATTCACCCCAAAAGACAGAGCATGAAGAAACGACAGCCAGGGATTTAACCAACACAGACACAAGCAAGATGTCTGAACCATAATTTAGAATCACAATAATAAGAATACTACCTGGAGTCCAGAATAGATTAGAATCCCTTTCTGCAGAGATAAAAGAAGTAAAAAATAGCCAGAATGAAATTAAAAATGCTATAAATCAGCTGCAATCATGGATGGATGCAGCGGCGGCAAGGAAGAACGAGGCAGAAGAGAGAATCAGTGATACAGAGAACAAACTTATAGAGAATAATGAAGCAGAAAAAAAGAGGGAGATTAAGGTGAAAGAGCACAATTTAAGAATTAGAGAAATCAGTGACTCATTAAAAACAACATCAGAATCATAGGGGTCCCAGAGGAGAAGAGAGAGAAATAGGGGTAGAAGGGTTATGTGAGCAAATCATAGCAAAAAACTTTCCTAACCTGGCGAAAGACACAGACATCAAAATCCAGGAAGCACAGAGGACTCCCACTAGATTCAACAAAAACCGACCATCAACAAGGCATATCATAGTCAAATTCACAAAATACTCAGGCAAGGAGAGAATCATAAAAGTAGCAAGGGAAAAAAAGTCCCTAACCTACAAGGGAAGACAGATGAGGTTTGCAGCAGACCTACCCACAGAAACTTGGCGGCCAGAAAGGACTGGCGGGATATATTCAGTGTGCTGAATCAGAAAAATATGCAGCCAAGAATTCTTTATCCAGCAAGGTTGTTATTCAAAGTAGAAGGAGAGATAAAAAGTTTTCCAGACAAACAAAAATTAAAGGAGTTTGTGACCACTAAACCAGCCCTGCAAGAAATTTTAAGGGAGACTCTCTGAGGGAAGAAAAGATGAAAAAATATATATATAAATAAATAAGTACCAAAAGCAACAAAAGATTAGAAAGGACCAGAGGACACCACCAGAAACTCCAACTCTACAAGCATCATAATGGCAATAAATTCATATCTTTCAGTACTCACTCTAAACGTCAATGGACTCAATGCTCCAATCAAAAGACAGGGTAACAGAATGGATAAGAAAACAAGACCCATCTATCTGCTGTTTACAAGAGACCCACTTTAGACCTAAAGACACTTTCAATTATTTCCAAATGGAAAATAAGAGGATGGAGAACCATCTGTCATGCTAATGGTCAACAAAAGAAAGCCGGAGTAGCCATACTTATATCAGACAATCTAGGCTTTAAAATAAAGACTATATCAAGAGATGCAGAAGGGCATTATATCATAATCAAGGGGTCTATCCACCAAGAAGACCTAATAATTGTAAGTATTTATGTGCCAAATGTGAGAGCACCCAAATATATAAATCACAAACATAAAGAAACTCATTGATAGTAATACCATAATAGTAGGAGTCTTCAACACCCCACTCACAGCAATGGACAGATCATCTAATCAAAAAATCAACAAGGAAACAATGGCTCTGAATGACACATTGGACCAGATGGACTTAACAGATATATTCAGAACATTTCAGCCTAAAGCAGCAGAATATACATTTGTCTCCAGTGCACATGGAACGTTCTCCAGAATACACCATATACTGGGAAACAAATCAGCCCCAAGTAAGTACAAAAAGATCGAGATCATACCGTGCATATTTTCAGACCACAATGCTATGAAACTCGAAATCAACCACAAGAAAAAATTTGGAAAGGTAACAAATACTTGGAGACTGAAGAACATCCGACTAAAGAATGAATGGACTAACGAAGCAGTTAAAGAAGAAATTAAAAAGTATATGGAAGTCAATGAAAATGATAGCACCACAACCCAAAACCTCTGGGACGCTGCAAAGGTGGTCATAAGAGGAAAGTATATAGCAATCCAGACATTCCTAAAGAAGGAAGAAAGATCTCAGATACACAACCTAACCTTACACCTTAAGGAGCTGGAAAAAGAACAGCAAATAAAACCCAAAACCAGCAGAAGACAGGAAATAATAAAGATTAGAGCAGAAATTAATGCTATCAAAACCAAAAAAAACAGTAGAACAGATCAATGAAACCAGAAGCTGGTTCTTTGAAAGAATTAACAAAATTGATAAACCACTAGCCAGTTCGATCAAGAAGAAAAAGGAAAGGACCCAAATAAATAAAATCAAGAATGAAAGAGGAGAGATCACTACCAACAAAGCAGAAATAAAAACAATAATAAGAGAATATTATGAGCAATTATATGCCAATAAAATGGGCAATCTAGAAGAAATGGACAAATTCCTGGAAACATATACACTACCAACACTGAAACAGGAAGAAATAGAAAATTTGAACAGACCCATAACCAGTAAGGAAATTGAATTAGTAATCAAAAATCTCCCAAAAAACAAGAGTCCAGGGCCAGATGGCTTTCCAGGGGAATTCTACCAAACATTTAAGGAAGAGTTAACACCTATTCTCTTGAAACCGTTCCAAAAAAATAGAAATGGAAGGAAAACTTCCAAATTCTTTCTGTGAAGCCAGAATTACCCTGATTCCAAAACCAGACAGAGACCCCACTAAAAAGGAGAACTATAGACCAATTTCCCTGATGAACATAGATGCAAAAATCCTCAACAAGATATTAGTCAACTGGATCCAACAATACATTAAAATAATTATTCACCACAACCAAGTGGGATTTATACCTGGGATGCAGGGCTGGTTCAGTATCCGCCAAACAATTAACGTGATTCATCACATCAATAAAAGAAAGGACAAGAACTATATGATCCTCTCAATACATGCAGAGAAAGCATTTGACAAAATACAACACCGTTTCTTGATAAAAACCCTCAAGAAAGTAGGGATAGAAGGATGATACCTCGAGATCATAAAAGCCATATACAAGCGACCCAACACTAATATCATCTTCAATGGGGAAAAACTGAGAGCTTTCCCCTAAGGTCAGGAACAAGACAGGGATGTCCACTCTCACCACTGTTATTCAACATAGTATTGGAAGTCTTAGCCTCTGCAATCAGACAACACAAAGAAATAAAAGACATCCAAATCGGCCAGGAGGAGGTCAAACTTTCACTCTTCACAGATGACATGATACTCTATATGGAAAACCCGAAAGATTCCACCAAAAAACTGCTAGAACTGATTCATGAAGTCAGCAAAGTTGCAGGATATAAAATCAATGCACAGAAGTCAGTTGCATTCGTATACACCGAACAATGAAGCAATAGAAAGAGAAATCAAGGAATTGATCCTATTTACAGTTGCACCAAAAACCATAAAATACCTAGGAATAAATCTAACCAAAGAGGTGAAAAATCTATACACTGAAAACTATAGAAAGCTTATGAAAGAAATTGAAGAACACACGAAGAAATGGAAAAAGATTCCATGCTCCTGGATAGGAAGAACAAATATTGTTAAAATGTGATACTACCCAAAGCAATCTACATATTCAATTCAATCGCTATCAAAGTAACACCAGCATTCTTCACAGAGGTAGAACAAACAATCCTAAAATGTGTATGGAATCAGAAAAGACCCCGAATAGCCAAAGCAATCTTGAAAAAGAAAACCAAAGCAGGAAGCATCACAATCCTGGACTCCAAGCTATACAAAGCTGCAATCATCAAGACAGTATGGTACTGGCACAAGAACAGACACTCAGATCAATGGAATAGAAGAGAGAACCAGAAATGGACCCACAAACATATGGGCAACTAATCTTTGACAAAGCAGGAAAGAATATCCAATGGAATAAAGATAGTCTCTTCAGCAAGTGGTGCTGGGAAAACTGGACAGCGACATGCAGAAGAATGAACCTGGACCACTTTCTTACACCATACACAAAAATAAACTCAAAGTGGAAGAACGACCTCAATGTAAGACAGGAAGCCATCAAAATCCTCCGGGAGAAAGCAGGCAGAAATCTCTCTGATCTTGCCCACAGCAATTTCTTACTCAACACGTCTCCGGAGGCAAAGGAAACAAAAGCAAAAATGAACTACTGGGACCTCCTCAAAATAAAAAGCTTCTGCACCGTGAATGAAACAATCAGCAAAACTGAAACGCAACCGACAGAATGGGAGAAGATATTTGCAAATGACATATCAGATAAAGGGTTAGTATCCAAAATCTACAAAGAACTTATCAAACTCAACACCCAAAACACAAGTAATCCAGTGAAGAAATGGGCAAAAGACATGAATAGACACTTCTCTAAGGAAGACATCCAGATGGCCAACCGACACATGAAAAAATGCTCCATATCACTCATCATCAGGGAAATACAAATGAAAACCACAATGAGATACCACCTCACACCTGTCGGAATGGCTAACATTAACAACTCAGGCAACAACAGATGTTGGCGAGGATGCAGAGAAAGAGGATCTCTTTTGCATTGTTGGTGGGAATGCAAGCTGGTGCAGCCACTCTGGAAAACAGTATGGAGGTTTCTCAAAAAACTAAAAATAGAACTACTCTACGACCCAGCAATTGCACTACTAGGCATTTATCCAAGGGATACAGGTGTGCTGTTTCGAAGGGACACATGCACCCCCATGTTTATAGCAGTACTATCAAAAATAGTCAAAGTATGGAAAGAGCCTAAATGTCCATCGATGGATGAATGGATAAAGAAAATGTGGTATATATATATATATATATATATATATATATATATATATATACACACACACACACACAATGGAGTATTACTCGGCAATCAAAAAGTATGAAATCTTGCCATTTGCAACTACGTGGATGGAACTGGAGGGTATTATGCTAAGCGAAATTAGTCAATCAGAAAAAGACAAAAATCATATGACTTCACTCATCTGAGGACTTTAAGAGACAAAACAGATGAACATAAGGTAAGGGAAACAAAAATAATATAAAAACAGGGAGGGGGACAAAACAGAAGAGACTCATAAATATGGAGAACAAACTGAGGGTTGCTGGAGGGGTTGTGGGAGGGGGGATGGGCTAAATGGGTAAGGGCATTAAGGAATCTACTGAAATCATTACTTCACTATAGGCTAACTAATTTGGATGTAAATTTTAAAAAATAAAAAATAAAGTTAACTTACAAAGTTAAAAAAGGTAACTAGTATTAACAGTTACTATTATTATTAAAATTTTAAATGGAATACTATTTCAAGTAAAACAAACAGTCTATAAACATTAAAACACAGGCCAAATAATCTTAGAGATAAAGTAAGAAAGATTTGATGAAGGAAGAAGAAAGCAAGAGAAAAAGGGAAGTAGGCAGAGGGGAAAACACAGGTTTCATAGCAGAAGGAAGGAATCTCCAGGTATGTTCTCGAATCAGGCACTGTATGCTCTGTGTCTTGGGGAAACAAGAAATAAATAAACAAACAAAAAACAGAAAAAAGGGCATGTTTCCTCCAATAACATCTGGAATTTGAACCCCTGCCTCTGTCTCTAGATTTTTCTGTGACAACTAATGCTACCTCCCTCCCTTCCTCCAGTCTGACCACTCAACTTGAAATAATTTCCTCAATTTTGAGGGCTCACGTGTTCTCTATTTCGGAGAAAACTTAAGCCCCAATCAATAAATATTGATTATTTCCATGCCTCCCTACTCCGGTTCCACCACCCTTACCCACGACAGACTTTTCTCAACCACTGTCCCTACTTTGTCAGGAAGATGACTGACATCACATTTCCCAGATTTGCTTATAAGAGAAGGTTTCAGTGAGGAAGAAATAGGGGCGGGGGGTGGGGGAGGGAGTGGATTAAAAGTCCTTCAAGAGCTGAGCTGTACAGGGGACCCTACCAGGAAGAAGTGATCAAGCAACTCAAAACTATCTACAAGGTACTATGCCTATTTGAAGATTAGAACTATTTAAATTTAGCATTATTGTTACAGGAATAAAGCAAAGAGCCTGTGTTGTTTTGTAAGAAATTTCCACCTCCGAAATCATATTTTCTAAACCTGGAAAGAGGAAAGAATATGTTTTAAGTGGAAAAACACTGAGCTCTTTCCAATCCCTGTTTCCCTTGTTCATGACATTGTGTTTCCTTGTCCTGGAATCTCCCAGAATGACACAGGGAATAAGGTTAACTTTGACAATGTTCACAGCTTTTCTGTCAAACCCCTTTTCTTTAAATTTGCATGGCTTGAAACAAACTTTCTTGTTAGAGGTATTTCCACCAAAAGCGAGAAGCTGGGAAGCTGTTTTATTCTTGAGCAGTTTTATTCTTCCCCACTTGCCCCCTTATTACCCCTACCGAGAATTTTAGTGTTCTCTCTATTAAAACTCAATCTGCCACTTTAGAGGTTAATGATTAACTTTAATACGTCTGTGCCTTTCACTGTAATCTAGATTCTGGAACTAAATCAAATGTAATGGAAAGAATAGAATTAAGACAACCGGCTCTAGTCCCAGTACTACCAATAACTAGTTGTCTGACCTTGGGAGAGCCTTCAACTTCTCTGGAACTCTATAAAACAAGGTGGTTCAAAGAGATGATCTCTATGTATCTTGTGGCTCTAAAATTCTATGCTCAAAAGAATAAGAAACCCTCCATTTCAAAAACTAACTTATTGCTGGTAGTAATTTTCTCAGCTCATTAATTCAGTTGTAACTGATGAGAACGTGGTACAATAGTTCCTTCACATACAAGTGTCCTTTGAAAGAGTGTCAGCACAGAGGACAGAAGCCTACCCTTGTAGTGAGCCATCAGCCTCTGAAGAGCCAACAGCCAGGCATAGAGGAAATGGTTTCATAATGGTGACAAGGACTGAAAAAGTTGCAGTGAGCAGAAAATAGGGCCACAATAACAAGGTCTTTCAGACCTGAGCTATGCAGAAAGATCCTTGGGTCAGAAGTGATCTAACAACTGAATGGGTTAATCTATTTCCTTTCACCTGTTCTGTCCTTCCTTTAAGAATACACTTTACCCAACTCCCTGTGTCTCTCTGCCTCATTGTAAAGCAAAAGAATGTTGGCCCTTTCCTTTCCTCCTTTATCATTCTAAGGCAAAGGATTCTTCTGCAAAAAGAAAAAGGAAATCAAATAGAAAATAAGCTTCCATGTGGGGGGAAAAAACGATTAGTGTGGGTGAGTTATCTAAAACTGAAGATACGGATAGTACACTTATTAAAGCCTGACAGCTTGCAAATCTTCAGATCTAAAAAAGAACTACTTTAAGCTTCAGAGGCGGCAAAAAGCTGGTGAGGAACTGAGACACAGAATGAGCTTGGGGTTTGTTTTTGTTTTTGTTTTTGTTTTTAAGTCCCCTAGTGGAGCCTGTAAAAGAAGCAGAAAAAAACAGAACCTGAACTTTTAGATCCAACAGTTCACACAGCCTTTAGCAAAAAAAAGTCTATCCCTTTTCTTTGCCAGATATCTTTTTGGAGGTAGAGATGACAATAAAAGCCTGCATAGGAAATTGACTCATCTAAGGGCTTGAGTAGAAGTGATTATGTAAGAGCCAATCAGATGATTTTTATTTGAGAGGAAAAAAAATGATTGTATAAAATGAGATGGGCTCAAGCATGTGGCTTGGTTTTCTACAGGCAAGATCAGAATGAATAATCGTACTGGTCTCAAAGCTCATATGGAGCACAGATGTAAGCTAGAGCCTCTCGCCCCTTAAAAAAGAAAAAGAGCTGATGTGAATGCTTAGTGCATGGATTGTGAAAGACCAGACCCTCTAGGAGCACAAGATTTCTGCCAATTATAGGGAAGGTGTGGGGAAACTTCCATATTCATGGTTACCTGGCTTTGAGTCCTTCTCCTGTTTAATGATCTCTATTAATGATCTCCCTGTGTTGGATCATCCTGAGTCACACTGTGGTGACCCATTTTGCAATTCACCTCTTTCTTTTATTTTATTAATAAATAAATAAGTAAACAAGCAAACAAATAAAAACCTCCCCTCTAGGTAGTACATATGTGTGATGCCCATGCACATAGATTGCTTTCTTGAAGGTTAAAGGTTGCTGGCCCCCAAAATGAAAGCCAGAGGAGCAGACCTGAATCTGAGCACTGGCCTGGAGCACAGCATCTGCAGCCAACCCCACAGACACATGAACAAAAAATAAATGTTTGTTTTTGTAAGCCACTGAGATTTGGCAGTTGTTTCTTGTGCCACACTATTTCCGCAAAAGCTGACTTTACAAAGAATTCTCTAGGAAAAGGGGTTTACATCACAATATTACAAACAACTTCACCTTCAGCATTAGATATCCTCGTTCCACAAGATCTTTGGATAACCCATCACAGAGTTTGTCAATGTCTGCTTCAGCCTGTGGAATCTCCCTAGCCCGGGTTATCATAAGGACTTGTGTTACTCTCCTTACAATCCCACTCTCTTCCACACTTTGTCTCTCAAAGATTCCCACTTCACACCCTCAACTCCAAAATGTCCTCGATATCTTAGGGAAAACAAGTCAGTATTCTTCAACCCCAGCCCTCACACTCAGCGCTCAGCTACCTTTCCATATTCAAATCCACCAAGGAATCCAGCAGAACAAGGAGCCCTCCCATAAACAGAAACATCCTTCTAGAAAGGTAGAGGTGTTTTTTCACAATGACTTTCCTCTCTCTTGTATTTCTACATGGGAGAGATAAGTAATGTTGTGTTCTAACTAAAATTAGGCTTCCAGACTTGCAATCAACGTACACTCTCTTCTCCTGTCTTCTCTTCCCTTGCTTCTTTCCGTATTCTCTATCTCTCTTTTCTGCCAAGCCAGTGTCTTCACCCATGGATGTGGAGAAGACAATGTGTATTACCAATGCGCAAAAAAACAAAAAAACAAAAAATAAAGCTCCCTCCCTCTTGCTTCTCCTTAAAGTCCAGCTTCCATTAAGTAATGAGAATTTAGCCATCAATAATTAAGAACATCCTTGGGAAATGCTTCCATAGAAACTAACAGCAGTGCTTTCTGAATAATAAGGCAGAATAGGATTTTCCTAGCTATAATGATTTTCTTTTTATATTTTCACAACACCCAAGGAGAGACAAGCAGCCATTTTACCAAGATCCAGCAGCAATTCTGGTGCCCCAGGTAGCATGATTAATCACAAAATACTTCAATAGGTTGACCCAATTTAGACTGGGTAGTATATAACACATCAATCTTGAAACAAATGACATAATATCTTCAGAAATTTAAAAGCCACTTGATTTTGATTCTAAAATTAGAAGGTTTGAGTTTGGGGCACCTGGGTGACTCAGTTGGTTAAGTGTCTGATTCGAGGCTTCATGAATTTGAGCCCCATGTCAGGTCCTGTGCTGACAGTGCTGCAGAGCCTGCTTAGGATTCTCTCTCCCTCTTTCTCTCTCTGCCCGCCCCCCCCCCCGCCCCGCCCAAACTCATGCTGTATCTGTCTCTCTCAAAATAAACACACTTTTAAAAATTAAAAAAAAAAAAAAAGGTTGACTTTGACCTTAATTTCTTCATCAGTGGGGCAGTCTGGTTTAGCTACAAATCACCAACTGACTGTCCTCAACAAACAGGGAAGAAGACAGCAGGAAGAGGAAGTAAAGCCTTGACTTTCCTTTTGCATAATGAAAACACAGGAAAAAGTGGGAAGGAAGACATTTCTTCCACCTTCTGATAGGAAGTCTATTTATTTGCCAGATTTCCAAATACCACTTTACTCCTAAAAGCACAAGAGAATGTTTCAAATTTAAAAATCACAGTGTAGACAATTATCTCAAGCATCAAAATAGAACTGTAAAGAAGGGCAGCTGGTTCAGGCTAGGAAAAGATGTATTAGAAAGCTGAAATGCTTCAGAGTCCTTATGGCAGCTAACATGAAAAAGGCAAATGAGTATGGATAGTTGGGGATGGGATGGTGGGAAGGGAAAGAATCTCGGAGAAGACAAAGAAGCTCAGAATCTTTCAGGAGCCCGGAAAAATGAGCTTTCTTGTAACATGTTTCAATAAGTTATAGTGGTGAATGACTATTGCCCTCCAATGTCCAAAGTATGTGAGTGTATTGAGTGAGCCACCGTAATCATAAACCGGGTCTGTGGCTCTAAACTACTCCACCAGCTTTTTGCTTCTGAAGAGACATAGAAACATAAGATATACAGAATAGATCTAGCTACTTCCTTGGCCTGACAACCTAGAAGATTAAAGAGTATAGTAGGTACAATCATCATTTTCTGGGGCTGTTAAAATTGAAAAGAGAAAAGGAAAAGTAAGGGCTTCCCCACTAAGGATATGGGAAGTTGAAACCATGCTCTGGGAGACTCTGTCATGCTGGAGGAATAAGGTCCCTGGGGATTTAGATAATTGGAGAGGGTGGCAAGGAGGCCAAAAATATTCTAGAGCTGTAGACAAGTAGGAAATAAAATAATCATAATCATAATCATAATCATAAAATAATAATAAAATAAAACACACACAAAAACTCCAACACACTGCCAGGTAAAGCCCCCAGTACTCCTATATCCAAGGCAATATGAACTGGTTGGAGACATTGTCTCTATTCCCATCACTCCTCACTTCCTCTTCCCTGGTCCTCTCATACCCTAAGAATGGCTTAGACCTCTCTCTTTTTCTCTGTTTCTTCAATACACACTCCCTTCCTCCCATCAATCAAGACATATTCAATTAGCTATAAGTTGCCTAATACTGACTCATTCTGTTAACTCAACAAGCATGCATCGAAAAACTAAAATATACTTGGCTCTGTCCTAGGTGCATGGATTAAGGAGATAAAAAAAAAAACAAAACCAGAGGCCTCTCCTCTAAAGGAGTGTAGGGGAAAACTTTCTGGAAGAGGTAACACCAACTAGTGTTCTAAAGGAGAAGCAGAAGTTAGGCACAGAGAGTCCATATGCAAAGGCATTACAATAGAAAATAGTACCCAGCAGTGTAAAGACACTGGCATTTGGTAATGACCTCAAGAGAGGGTTTCTTGCTGCCAATTTTTAATAAATTTTGTCCCACAGAGAAAAGTAATAAAAGGAAAATCAATAAAAAAGGGTTGTGTTTTTATGAACTTTTACTATAATTGTTTCACTAACTCACTACTTAATCAGCTTCATTTACTGCCTTAATGAACAACTAATTCTATCATTTATGGAACAAAGCTTTCACAGACAAGTTGGAGTCCCTTCTCAAAGCAACTATAATAATACTGAAAATTGAAAATGTCTTATAAGGAAAAGCTAACAAAAAAGTGGAAGAGGTGACTGTGGCACCAGGAACTGGCAAAGTGAGCTCTCCTCCAAGTTCAAAAATATCTTTCCCATACATTTTAGCAAATAGAGATTCAACTGTGCCAATACACTTTACTTCTTTAAAGTTGAGGATGAAATAAATAACATAATACTATAGGCCACTCACTCTTTAGTAAGCGTTTTTCTTATTTCAAAAATTTTTAATACTTATTTTTGAGAAAGAGAGAGAGACAGAGTGTAAGCAGGGAAGGGGCAGAGAGAGAGGGAGATGCAGACTTTGAAGCAGGCTCCTGGCTCTGAGCTGTCAGCACAGAGCCTGATGTGGGGCTCAAACCCACGAACTGCAAGATCATGACCTGAGCTGAAGTTGCATACTTAACCGACTGAGCCACCCAGGCACCCCGAGTTTTTCTTATTTCAACCAATAGAGGCACCATTTGCTAAGTCAACCAAACTTTTAGAATAATCTTTAATTCCTGGTTCACTCTATATTTGATTTTATTAAATACCACTGGATTATCATACAGTGTTGTCTACGGAAGACAACAAAAACTGATCAGGTGAGTTAAAGCAACATGAGCAATAAAAGGGTTTGTTTTAAAGACATTGAATAGCTGACTGACATACAATGTACACTGGCTGCCCCTTTCTCAACTTATTTCCCCATTGCCCACTTCTGTGATCAAGGTTGGACACTCCACATCCTCACGAAATACTCATTTCCTTCAACCCGCATTCCCATGTAGGTAGTGCACCATATTACTGAGCTCTGGATAACAAGATGCAAGCCTAGATCTTTGGCTTTAGATCCTCTGGAAAAATGGAAAAGCACAACTGGTGCTAACCTGTCTCCCCTTTTTCCTGTCTTAAAAATGGACTGCAGCATAAGGGACAGGCCAAGAGGCCAACAAAGAGCCTTGACACTGTCCACCTGTTGAACAAATGTCAGTAGCTACTCAACTCCAAACTTCTTATGTTATGAGGGGAGAATGACCCCTAATGACCTAGGTCACTGCTGGGGTTTTTTTCTATTATCGCAGCTGAAAGATGGCCTAACCAACACACTTCCTGCCTCATTGGGAGGACATAAGTCTAAGCAGCCAGCACCAATGCCCAAAAGCACACCAGAGAACTGATCTATGAGGGCCATCAATTTATGATATTGCTGTTTGTCTTGCTGCCATTTCTACAACAGAAGTGTGATCTTACTGCAACCATGACCATCATTATCAATGCTGTCACTTCTGTGTACAGCACAAAATCTTGTAGTACCAAATGCCATTTTTGCTGCTGTGACTCTAGATTCAAAGTACATAGTTGTTGCATCTAGTTGGTGACATCTGGGTCCCATGCGTGTCTTAGATATGAATGAAGCTTGAAAAGTGAGTATCTGGCATTTTCAACTGGTAAGCACTGATAAGGTCTGGAATTCTCTAATAAATATGGGAATTCTCCCATACATGAGAAAGACGTGCAAATGTTGGGCCAGAAGGAATGTGCACCTCACTTCATCAATCCTATGACCTCCTTAGATCATACTTTACCCACAATTATGGACTGAATATTTATATTGCCTCAAAATTCATACAATGAAATTGTAACCCCCATGTGATGGTATTAAGAGGTGAGGCTTTCCCTATTGTGAATTTACTTTTATTTATACTACTCAAAGATTACCATGAGCTTTTAATCTGAAAACTCATTCCATTCTTTAATTTTGTAAAATTATCAATAATAACCTTTTCCAAAACTGATTCTTTGCAGTTGAATTAAATCCTCTCCTTCTGGAACTCCCATCCAAAAAAAAAAGGAAGGAAGAAAAAAAAAGAGAAGAAAAGAGAAGAAAAACTAGAAAAAAAGAAGAGAAAAAAGAAGAAAAGAAAAGAAAAAAAAAAACACAACAAAAGGGTCCTTGGGAGGTGATGAGGGTTGAGCTCTCTTAAATGGGATTAGCACTCTTACAAATGAGACCATAGAAGCTCCCTCACCCTTTCTGCCACATGAGGACATAGAAAGCAGCCATCATCTATGAACCAGGAAACTGGCTCTGATCAGATGTAGAATCTGTCAGCATCTTGGTCTTAGACTTTCTAATTTCCAGAACTATGGGAGGTAAATGTCTGTTTTTTATTCAACCCCACCCTTTATTTTGCTATAGCAGTCTAAACAGACTAAGGCAGGGGCACCTGGGTGGCTCAGTCCGTTAAGCGGCCGACTTCGGCTCAGGTCATGATCTCACGGTCCGTGAGTTCGAGCCCCGTGTCGGGCTCTGTGCTGACACCTCAGAGCCTGGAGCCTGTTTCAGATTCTGTGTCTCCCTCTATCTGACCCTCCCTCGTTCATGCTCTGTCTCTCTCTGTCTCAAAAATAAATAAACGTTAAAAAAAAATTAAAAATATAAACAGACTAAGGTATCCATTAATCTCCAGTCACTGCATATGATATCCTTTTCATCATTTGGAACTGAAATGTCTCTGAATTCTTTTTGTTAATGTTTATTTATTTATTTTGAAAAACAGAGAGAGTGAGTGTTGGGGAGTGACAGAGAGAGAGAGAGAGAGAGAGAGAGAGAGAGAGAATTCCAAGCAGGCTCTGTGCTATCAGTACAGAGCTCGATGTGGGGCAGATTGTCTCTGAATTGTTAAATTCTGATACAGCCCCTGTCCTGGCAACTCCTTCAAGCATCTTCCACTTCCTGTTATTGCAAGTAGAGCTTAAAATAATGGATAGACTAAAAAGATATAAAATACATCAAATTGACAGAATTGGGGAATAACTAGATGTCAATCATACAGGGAGATGAATCAAGAATAATTCCCAACCATTTGGCATGGGCAACAACAGGGTAGATGGTGTTACTCACCAATTAAGAATGGGGAGAGTTAGGGCACCTGGATGGCCCAGTCAATTAAGCATCAGACTCTTGATCTCAGCTCAGGTCTTGATCTCAGGGTCGTGAGTTCAAGTCCCACATTGGGCTCTGCACTGGGTGTGAAGCCTACTTAAAAAAAAAGAGAGAGAGAGAGAATGAGGAAAGGACTCAGAAAGCAAAGCAAGTCACCATGTTGGTTCGGGGACATGCTGAGTTTCAGGTGCCTATGGGCTGGATGGGTTCAATAAAGAGCTGAGTGCATGGGTCTTGAACACAGGAATAAAGATCTGGACTGGAAGTATGGGTTTGAGAGTCATCAATCTATAGCTGACAACCAAAACCATGAAACCACCTCGTCCACCTGCATTTCCTACTTCAATGAAAGAGATTTGAGGAACCCAACATCTTCTACTCAGCCCAAGCCTCCTCTTTCTTCACAAAATACACCCAACCGTCAAGAACCAATCATACCAGTCACTGAAACCCACCTTCTTCAAACCTGTCCCTCTGCATCTCCACCTTTGCTGTCTCCATCCACCTCTCACCATCTTTCACCTGGAATTAGTCTCTGAACTAATTTCTGACCTGTCTACCATCACACACACACACACACACACACACACACACACACACGCACATCTATGGCAAGAGTGGCCTTCCTTAAACATAAATATGACTTAATCCTCTGATTAAAACCTGTCAGAAGCTCCCCATTACCTAAAAGATAAAGTCTCATCCCTGTTTAAGACATGCAGGGTATTCTAGAATCCAATCACTCTCTACATCTCCAGCCTCATTTCCCACTGCCTGGAGCTTCTAAAATATGCTAACTTTCATGGAGAGTGTGCCTATCAGAGTCTTGATAGTATCTTACATTTTCTTAATAAGGACACTGAATTTTAACCAATAAACAATATATTACATGTCAGAAAGAGAGAATCTCTTCTTAGACTATGAAAATATTGGACCCAGTGTGCGAAACTGCCATTTGCATTCATATTATTATAGCACTAGGAAGGCAATTTAGAAGGAGATAGTGTGTTTTATTTAAATTTACAAATATGCTCAAAATCATTTAGGAAAGAGCGCAGTGGTCTTAATAACGAGATCCTTCACCACACCCTTAGAAGCCTCTTGTTTACTATCCACTTCCAAGGCCTAGCAATAAGCCCAAGGACACCTGCTTCTTTTCGTTACCGTTTGTGCAATTCTTCCTTTGCTTAGCAGGGATTCTATATAGTTGGCTCATAAGGTCAGAGATCTACAAAAAACTTTCTCCAAGATTAGGAGCCAGTGGTCAGTCTAAACCAACTCATCCTCTAAGAGACAATGGCAGGTGGGAAGCTAAGTGTTTGAGCTGGAGGCTATAAGAAAGGAATGCAAAGGTTAAGCCACTTGAATCAAAGACTTAGGTCCCCCTATCAGCCAGGGCAGCTTGTTTTGATAATGCTACAGAGAAATACCAGCCTCAGAGTTACTTTGTACACTATATTGAAACCTCTTGTTGCAACAAATATTGATTGAACATTGTGCCACCTGAAATGAAACATGGGCCTGTCTCTGTCCTCAAAAATTTGAATCATAACATTTATTATTATTAGTAGTATTAGTAGTAGTATTGAATTGTTAACATGTATTAACCAGTTGCCATTGGACAGGTTAAAATACTTAATCTTCACAGCAATCCTATAAGAAAAATTCAATTGCCACCCCCATTTGCAGGTAGGGAAACTGAGGCCAGGTATAATAATTTGCCCAATGTCACAAGAATGATAAATGGCAGCATTAAAATCTCCTTCAAGAAATCAATCAAGGTGGGGGTGCCTGTGTGGCTCAGTTGGTTAAGCGTCTGACTTATGCTCACATCATGATCTCACAGTTTGTGGGTTCAAGCCCTGCACCAGGCTCTATGCTGACAGCTCAGAACCTGGAGCCTGCTTTGGATTCTGTGTCTCTCTCTCTTTCTCTCTCTGCCCCTCCCCCACTTGCACTCTGTGTCTCTCTCTCTCTCAAAATAATAAACATTAAAAAAAATTTTTTTAATCAATCAAGGGGTGCCTGGGTAGCTCAGTTGATTAAGCATCTGATTCTTGATCTCAGCTCAGGTCTTGATCTCACAGTTCATGAGTCCAAGCCTCCTCATGATGGGCTCCACATTAGGTGTGAAGCCTACTTAAAGAAAAAAAAAATCAATAAAAAATTAGAAAGACTTTGGGGCACCTGGGTGGCTCAGTCAGTTAAGCGTCTGACTTTGGCTCAGGTCATTATCTCATGGTCTGTGAGTTCGAGCCCCGCATCGGGCTCTGTGCTGACAGCTCAGAGCCTGGAGCCTGCTTCAGATTCTGTCTCTCTCTCTCTCTGTCCTCTGCCCACCCCTCTCCCCTGCTCATGCTCTGTGTGTGTGTGTGTGTCTCTCTCTCTCAAAAACAAACACTTTTTAAAAATTAGAAAAATTCTAAACTATTTTTAGTTAGTAACAAATGTCTTTGAATGAATAAAGGAATGAGTGAAAACCCTAAAGTACAAAAATGGCTGTAAGAAGTAAGAGAAGGAAGACTTCAGTCCTGGGTCATAAGGAGGCATGTTTGGTAATGAGATCATATTTAATTTCTGTGAATGGGAGATCTGGGAACTTTTAGATGATTATACTTAACATGGCACCAGATTCAACCCATACCAAGATGGACATTCTAAACAGAACTTTTCTTCCCCAGAGACAAAAATCACTGAATAGAAAGTCTCGGATTAACATCAACAGTGTAACAGTGAGGGCAAAAAAAGAAAAAAAAAATATGATGCAAAATCTCAGATTTTTTTTTAATTGACTATTGTGACAAACTATGTTGAATGGAGAAATTCATTCATTTATTCACCAAATATGTATCCAGTTCCTGCAACATAGCAGAGTCCACGCCAGGCATTGGGGAAACATAGGGAAAAAGCAATACAGGTTACTTACAAAAAGTGAAAGAAGCTATGTTCATATAATTCTCCTCCATGTATATAACAGTGGATTTTTACATTAATGGGTGATTTTAAAATTTAATGACATTGTTAACCCAAAGAGTGGTACAAAAAAACAGTAGAGAGAAGAGGTACCAAAGCCTGGCAGGCACCTTTGAAACAAATCTCCAGATCCCTCAAACAGGAGCTTGAGAAACATTACCATAGGCAGAGAAACAGAGAGTATTCCTTTTCCTCTTGCTAAGACCACGGGCTGATTTCACCTTCAATATTATACATTGGTTGCCTCTACCACTGTTATTTTCTTCCTCAAATTAGAAAGCTCTCAGAACCAGACAAAATGAGATCACTCCCTCTAGCTTGAATAATTTCTGGAAAGCGTAGCTGTTCTCAGCATGTCAGTAAAAGTGGTCGCTGCATTTCTAATTAGCATCTCTGACTTTGCCTCTTGTGTTTCCAAACCCTCCCTGATCTTAAAAGGCAAGACCTCTGTGAACAGAGTATGAGGCCATCTTTCATATTATATTCCTAATTACGCACCTACCAAAGGTTAAGAAAAGTGTTTTGCTTTCCTATAAAGTATTATATTAATCTTTCACAATGCAAGAAGACTCAAGGCAAAAATGAGTGTCTACAATGAAAAGCTGTTTGGTATTGGGAGCTATTTTTTTTTCTTAGTTGTGGGGTTTGTTTTATGTGCGTATGTATAACCAATTTTCTTTGCATTTCTATACTCTCCCTGTGCGACAAACTTCCAGGAGATAATGATTGGATAAGGTCAGAGGTCCCCAGCTTCTCCAGCTGTTAAGTGTTTGCCAGAAGCAGCTCTTGTGTGCAATTGTCATCATTATTATTGCTTTTTGCTTAGGTCCATTTCCTTTGAAATATGTATTTCACTCACCTCAGGAAAGTGGAACCCCTTAGGACAGAAGAGGGGCCTTGTGCACCACTTCCTTTAGGAATCACAATGGCCTGAAGAAGTCAACTTAAGCAATAGAGTGTCACTCAGACACAAAGGTGAAACCGCAGAGGAGTATTTAACTCTAAAATGAGATGTGGGGGCGCCTGGGTGGCGCAGTCGGTTAAGCGTCCGACTTCAGCCAGGTCACGATCTCGCGGTCCGTGAGTTTGAGCCCCGCGTCAGGCTCTGGGCTGATGGCTCGGAGCCTGGAGCCTGTTTCCGATTCTGTGTCTCCCTCTCTCTCTGCCCCTCCCCCGTTCATGCTCTGTCTCTCTCTGTCCCAAAAAAAAATTAAAAATGTTGAAAAAAAAATTTTTAAATGAGATGTGGACCATTTTTTGCAAATGAATACTAGCAAGCTTAGCAGTCATCAGAATTTGTCATAGCACTCAGCCCTCAGGTAATTCCCTACGTATACACCCTCACACGTTCTGGAAGTGGAGGGTCCGGCCACCGACCACTGCTGAACCTGCAAAGGGTGCCAACCAGTCATGTGCTCTCCTCTCCCCGTATCCACGGGGTAACTTCTCATGAGCGTCCACTTTGGAAGATGCTGTGATGCCTTTTACTATGTGGGCTCTAGAGAAGTGGGCCAAAAGTCAACCTTTGGCATATTTGGAGCAAAGTAGCAGGCCCTTTGGACATGCATAACAATGATCTGATGCAGGGATCAGCAAACTCCTTCTGTAAAAGGCCAGATAGTAAATATTTCAGGCTAGCAGACCATGTAGTCTTGGTTGCTACCACTCACCTATTTTGTACTCTGTCTTGCAGCCACAAGCAATGTATATATAACCAAGTGGGTGTGGCTCTATTTAGCTCAGATTTTGCCCTCCACCCCCACCATCTATGTATTTTTATTTATTGGACAAAAATCAGATAAATGAGTATTCCAGGTAAATGAAAGTCTCTGCTGTAAACCCACCGAGATTTTGTTTTATTTTTGCTTTAACTAGTTTAACTGAAATCTTTCATAAAATATATTTTATATATAGGTTTACGTCATCAAAAAGCAAATTCAAAACATAACTTTCTTCTCCACATGACTCAGGGTCATCATTAGAGCAATTATTTTTCAATGCTGCAATTCACTAATGTCCTGTGAGAGTTCTTGGCAGCATTAGGCTGTTTAATCCAAACCCAGAAAGCCCCAGACCTCTGTTGTTTGTAGTCATCACATCCACTTGTGATTTTTCTGTCTCCTCTCTGTCTGGTGGGCTCAGAGCCCTTTCTTTTCCATTCTGCCAGTGTGTCCTTTGGGGGAATACATTGGCTTTTTACAGTGTAAGTCCAAGGAATATCCAAAGCCCAGCTCATGTTCCAGTACTCTCTATTTCTTCTTTCCACAGAGCCCTGGGACGCAACCTGCTTATTATTCCTTATCCTGCCTTCCCAAATTTATCCATTTACGGTTTTTCCCTTCCCCTGATCTCAGAGTTGGTCAGAGTAGGACACAGCCTCTCTAGCACCACTCCTCCTTTTTAAAAAAAAATTATTTATTTATTTATTTATTTATTTATTTATTTATTTATTTAGAGAAAGCACAAGCAGGGGAGGGGCAGAGAGAGAGGGAGAAAGAAAGAATCCCAAGCAGGCTCCAGGCTGTCAGCTCTGAGCCTGATGTGGGGTCAAACTCACAAACTGTGAGAACATGACCTGAGTTGAAATTAAGAGTTGGACACTTAACTGACTGAGCCACCCAGGCACCCCCACCACTCCTCCTTCTTAAAGTGATCCATGGATCTGGGCACTTGAAGGACTCTTATTGCAACTTAAAAGAGTCATGGGATGGTAAAAATAATATATCTAAGGATGCTACAAAAATTTGTGAACACAGCGAATTCTTACAATTAATAGTTCTAAAATGTAATATTTTACTCTTGTTGAAATGCTACTTAGAAGTCCCCATTGGACTTTATTCTTTTTTTAACATTAAAAATCATATTTATAGAAAGTTAAAAATATACTTATTAAAACTCACAGGTTAAAGAATAAATCATTCTTTGAAATTAGATTATACTTAACAAGTGAAGACTAATTAAAAACTGTGAAATGCAGCTAAAGCGGTAATTCCAGGATCTTTATAGCTTTTTATGCTCTAATTAGAATTAAAAAAATCTCAGGGCACCTGGGTGTTTCAGTCAGTTAAGTGTCCAACTCTTGGTTTCAGGTCATGACCTCACGGTTGTGAGTTCAAGCCCCATGTTGGGCTCTGTGCTGACAATGTGGGGGCTGCTTGGGATTCTCTCTCTCCCTCCCCCTCTGTCTCTTCCATGCTCAATCTCTCTCGCTCCTCTCAAATAAATAAACAACAAGCAAAAAAGAGAATCCTTGTATAGCATTGGTGGGAATGTAAACTAGGACAGTCACTGGGGAAAACAGTATGACAGTTCCTCAGAAATTGAAAATAGAACTAACATGTGACTCAGCAGTTCCACTTCTGAGTATATAGCCAAAGAACAAACAAACAAACAAACAAACAAAATCTCAAGACTTGAATCTACAACCTTAGCAAATTAGAAATAGGATAACAAAACAACCCAAGATAAATAGAAGGGAGAAAATTAAAATGATAAGGTGGAAATTAACAAAGTACAAAATAATAATGCCAATAGAGACAGAACACAAAAGAGATTCTGGAAAGACCAAAAAAATTAAAATCCCTGCTAAAATTTGTCAAAGGAAAATAGAGGGGTGGAAGGAGGTAAGGGAGAGAGTGAGGGAGAAAAAGAGAAGACATAAGTAATCTTAGACATTGTGGTAGCAGAATAATGGTTTCCCAAAGTGCCCAGGTCTTAGTCCCCAGAACCAGTGACTCTATGACCTCACATGGCAAAAAGGACTTTGTGGAAGAGACTAAGGGCAAGGACCTTGAGACGGAGACATTATCCTGGATTATTAAACTGGCCCAATGTATCCTCAAGTGCCCTTAAATATGGAAGAGGGAGGAGAAGCATTCAGAATTAGGTGATGTGATGAGGCCCTTGCCTACTTTTGTTGGCTTTAAAGATGGAGGAAGGGGCATCAAGTCAAGGAATGTGGACAGCCTCTAAAGTTGGAGGAGATTCTCCTTAAATTCTACTTTATTCTTGGAATTAGAGATTACCAATTTTGACCACTTCTGCAGTTCAAATTGAGGAACATGTTGAACTCCTCTTCGAAAAGGTCCTTACTTCACACTTTCCAATTTTGCTTAGCCAGAATCTCAGTGTGTTTTCATGATTGCTGATGGCAACAATAATGATGGTAATTTTTTCCCCGTACCAACAGTTGTTTTATTTATTTATTTTTTAATATGAAATTTATTGTCAAATTGGTTTCCATACAATACCCAGTGCTCATCCCAACAGGTGCCCTCCTCAATGCCCATCACCCACTTTCCCCTCCCTCCCACCCCCAATCAACCCTCAGTTTATTCTCAGTTTTTAAGAGTCTCTCATGGTTTGCCTCTTCCCTCTCTGTAACTTTTTTTCCCCCTTTCCCCTCCCCCATGGTCTTCTGTTAAGTTTCTCAGGATCCACATAAGAGTGAAAACATATGGTATCTGTCTTTCTCTGTATGACTTATTTCACTTAGCATAACACTCTCCAGTTCCATCCATGTTGCTACAAAAGGCCATATTTAATTCTTTCTCATTGCCAAGTAGTATTCCATTGTATATATAAACCACAACTTCTTTATCCATTCGTCAGTTGATGGACATTTAGGCTCTTTCCATAATTTGGCTATTGTTGAAAGTGCTGCTATAAACATTGGGGTACAAGTGCCCCTATGCATCAGCACTCCTGTATCCCTTGGGTAAATTCCTAACAGTGCTATTGCTGGGTCAGAGGGTAGATCTATTTTTGATTTTTTGAGGAACCCCCACACTGTTTTCCAGAGTGGCAATGATGGTAATTTTGATAATGAAAGTAACTAACATTTATTCCTTTTACCAGAGAGTATGCCAAACACTTTCCATGCATTTCTTCATATAATGCTCAAAATCTCGTGAAATGGGTACTACACAAAACTTCAAACCTAGAAAAATTTATTTGCTTATAGTCACATTGTAAGAGACAGTACTTAACTCCAGACCATCCAATTATATTATATATTAGTAAAGGTTGACTTCTATACTACAGTAACAAAGGCAACAAGATATCAGTAGTTTAATCCAAAAAAGTTTCTTGTTCATACAAAGTTCACTATGAGCTAAAGGTAATTCTTCAGGACATCTATCCTCCACATGGTAGCCCAGCAACTGGGCACCTCCATCTCAATACAAGCCTCCATGAGCACCATGCTAGGAGAAGAAAATGCTGGAATGCATCACATCAGCAATTAAATGCTTTAGCTCATATACAACCTACCTCAATTCAGCTTCCAACCTATTGGTCAGAACAAATCCCATGGCTCTGCATATTTTTCATGGAGAGGTAGAAATTTAATCCTTTCATATACCCAGAAGAAGAGAATAAGACATGGATGAGCACAAAATGTGTGATGCTCTTCTGCTCATCACACATTTGGTTCATTCTTCTTCAATACCTTAAAAACACTAAATCCAACCCCAGAGAGAAAACTGAAATTTCCAGCCAATTATAGCATTGGGCTTAAGGTCCAGGAAACTAGTAGCCATCAGTTCTCTCTTCACTGGCAAGGAAGGGAGGATGACATTAGCCTTTATATCAGGTGCTGACATATAGGTCCCCTTGGACCAGATACCTGGGAACTAAAAAAAGTTAAGCTTAATGAACCACTTCTCCATCTTCCCATTACCACCATTACCACAAACATACACTCAACACACAAAGATCATACAACAGTAATCACTACCATTCAGAAAGGTGAACAATGGTCAACTCAGATTTAAGGGTTGGAGAAATATGGTCTCTATCTCTTGACAGAAGAAGCTATAATGTCACCAAGTAAAGACACGGATGTAAGAAAGGAAGAATTTGTGACCATTTATACAATTTACCATACTCAATGTATTCACTTCCTATTGCTGCTGTGACATTACCATAAAAACAATGGGTTAAGATAGCATGAATTTATTATCTCATAGTTCTATAGTTCAAAAGTCTGATATAGGTCTGACTAGGATAAAATCAAGATGTAAATAAGGCTGCATTCCTTTCTAGAGGCTCTAGGGAAGTATCTATTTCCCAGCCTTTTTCAGCTTCTAGAGGCTGCCTGCATCTATTGGGTTGTGGTACCCTTTCTCCATCTTCAAAGCATCTATCTGACTGTTCTTCCATCGTCACATCTGTCAGACCACAGCTAGACAGTTCTCCATCTTTAAGGACTCATGGTTAGATTGGGCCCACCCAGTTAACCCAAGATAAGGTCCACATCTCAAGGTCCATAACCTTAATCACATCTGCAAAGTCCTTTTTGCCATATAAGGTAACATATGCACAGGTTCTGGGGAATATGGCATGAACATCTTGAGGGCGGGGGGCGGTCATTATTCTGTCAGCCATACTCAGTAACCCAGTTTATGAAAGTTCTATCACACTGTGATGCTGTTATGTCAAGACAAGGCTTCAGAATTTATCAGATCAAAAGGGAGTTGTATTAGCCAGCCCTAGCTGCCATAACAAACTACTGGGTGTCTTAAATAACAGAAATTTCCTTTCTCACAGTTCTGAAGACTAGAAATCTGAAATCAGAGTGCCAGCATGGTCATATCTGATGAGAATTCTCTTTCTGACTTGCAGATGGCCACCTTCTCACTGTGTCCTTACATGGCAGAGAGAGGGAGAAATCTCCTTTTTTTAATGAGACCCCAATCATATTAGATTATGTCCTCACCCTTATGACTTCATTTAAATTTCATTATCTCCTAGTACTACGTGGCAATGAGAAATAATGAAATATGGCCCTTTTGTAGCAATGTGGATGGAACTGGATAGTGTGATGCTAAGTAAAATAAGCCATACAGAGAAAGACAGATACCATATGTTTTCACTCTTATGTGGATCCTGAGAAACTTAACAGAAACCCATGGGGGAGGGGAAGGAAAAAAAAAAAAGAGGTTAGAGTGGGAGAGAGCCAAAGCATGAGAGACTCTTAAAAACTGAGAACAAACTGAGGGTTGATGGGGGGTGGGAGGGTGATGGGTATTGAAGAGGGCATCTTTTGGGATGAGCACTGGGTGTGGTATGGAAACCAATTTGACAATAAATTTCATATATTAAAAAATAATAATAATAATAAAATAAAAGTTTCCTAAGAAAAAAAAATAAATAAATTTCATTATCTCCTAAAGATCATGTTTCTAGAAACAGTCACAGTGGGGGTTAGGACTTCAATATATATGAATTTCAGAGGGACACAATTTAGTCCATAGTGGGAGCTTTCACCTGAAAGTAATATGCTCACATCTTTGGGGACAAAGCAAATCATATGGCCATGCCTGAATTCGAAGAAAAAGGAAAAGATATTTCTCCCATATTCATGGAAGGAGAGGAGAACTGGAAATATTGGCAAGTAGCATCTACCCAGAACCATGGACAGGTTTTAAGCAAGATTGTGACATAATCAGATATATATAATAGAAAGATCTCCCTGGCATTGTTGTAAAGGATGGATTAGAGAGATCTCATAATCAGGAAAACTGCCTAGGAGGTTCATGATATAGTCTAGGGGAGAAAAAAATAAAAACATGGCTGTGGCATTAAGAATGGAAGAAAGTGATACATGGGAACTTAACATGGAACATGTCAGCAATAATTTTCTTCAGCAAAATGAATATGTAAGAAGCACAAGTAATATGTGGTTATCCAAAATTATCAGGGAATATGCTTTCAGTTACAGATGAGTTTCAGATAACCATAGCTTAATTCTTTGGGTTGCAAGCATGTTTATTTTAACTGTTTGGAAATAAAAATCTTTCTAAGCTCCTACACAGAGTATACTGAAATGATTTCGGATGCCGCCAAGCTACCACTGTGAGTATCAGTGTTTATACTGAATTTTAAACAGAAAGGCACTCAAGTGGGCACATATGCTTTCCCCTCCACTTTTCTTTTTTGTATATTCTCACTCCACCAAAAAAAAGGTGGTTGAGGAAGGTAAGTCGTCAATAGTACAAGACAGTTCAGTAAAGTGAGTCCCTGAGAACCGTAAACTCAAAATGCAACCAATAAGATTAATAAGCAGATTTTAAAAATCAAATTGAACCCTTCCTATATGTAAGAGAAAGCTGCAACCTAAACGCATCCAAGAAAGGCATGTTTTAACAGTCGAGAAGTTATTTGCATGGATATCAGAAAAAAAGGGGGGTCAAAGAGCAAGAATACCAGTCTGTCACTGACTCTGTCCAGCAGCAAAGAGTGTGTTCTGTCCAGTACATATGAGTATTCTGAGCCGTTTGGTAATATAGGCATCTGCATAAATTAATATTTGTCATTGTGGTTTATACTTTAATCTCATGTGAGTTTGGTTAAAGTAAATTACTAAGAGATTGATTCCCTCTTATTGTGCTGAAAATTCTGCTTCAGGCCCATATATATATATATCTTATAAGGGTTTCAACCCAAATTCAAAGCCTGAAGCAAGAACTTGGTATAAGTAATTTATTGGGGTGGTAATTCAAGGAAACAGAAATGGGAAAATGGGAAAAGTGAGATAAAGATGGATGGTGTAGAAGCCAATGTAGGGGTGAGTCATTGAGGTCCCTGCTCTTAAGAACACTTGGGCCTTCTGAGAAGCATACAGAAAGTCTCCTAACATTGCTTGCCTGAAGGACAGGTGGCTGGAACATTTATCTTGGCTCTCGGCCCCCACTGATTGGAGGTTGCCCCCAAGAGTGACAGATACACAAACACACACTTCCCATGTGCTTGTGCATGCTGAGTGGGCTCCTGCTCAACAGGACAGAAAATGAAAACACACGGCTTACACTTCAACCAGAGCAAACACTGTTAGCACAAGGGAAGCTGAGCTCACAGAAAGCCACCAGTTGCGACTACAGATGAAAGCGAAGGTGGTCTAATGGGATGTGACACAGGGCACCAGGGGTGTCTGCTGTGCTGGGCAAAGAACAACCCCTGAACTTTACCCAGCACAGTCCTGCCTTAGCGACCACCTGCTAACTTTTCTATCTCATTGCACACTAGCTAAATCATTACGGTATCCTTTGCTCCCCAATTACAACTTCACGTGTAGCCATGAGGTCATTTTGTCGTTTCTCAAAGGGCTGTATTTAATCTTGAATCTAGAAGTTTCCTTTTCCATCATAAAAATTGGCACTAGACTCATCAAGTTGTCAAGCTGACATTAAGCTGCTTTTGTGCTACAGAAGCAAGTCTGCCAAAGAAGCAGAGCACCACCAGACAAGCCAAGTCTTGGATCTAATTAAGCAGAAAAAAAAAATCCTTGAAACTACTTTCTCTTTGGATGGGAAAAAAACCTAACAAGTCGGGGGGCATAAAAGCAAAAAATCAACTGAAGATCATCAGAAAAGAATGTGCAAAAGCGTGAAGGACCCGTGTCAGAGGCAGGATTTGGTTCCCTGCTAAAGACAATGTGGCTATAGGGCATTGCTGAAGACATGCGGCTACAGAGGGGTCTTTGCAGTGGGGCTCTGTTCCCTCCATCAGTCCCACCAGTGAACTGTTGTATGCTCTTATTAACATGGACTTAGTCGGTTAAGCGTCCGACTTCAGCTCAGGTCACGATCTCACGGTCCATGAGTTCGAGCCCCGCGTCGGGCTCTGGGCTGATGGCTCAGAGCCTGGAGCCTGCTTCCGATTCTGGGTCTCCCTCTCTCTCTGCCCCTCCCCCGTTCATGCTCTGTCTCTCTCTGTCTCAAAAATAAATAAATGTTAAAAAAAAAAAATTAAAAAAAAAAAAGAAAATGCTGAGCCATAGAGGTATTCAGGAAATGATTAACATGAGGTCTAGCACAGGGTCAGCCCTTCATAAATAGTGGTTCCCCTTTCAATTGTGTTCATAGGTGGTAAGAGCTTTACCAAAAATGTGCGAGTAAGGCTTGGTTCATTATTCTGAAATAAATGTAGGCAATGGGTAACTTGAGGGGTGTTTTTAATTCTCCGGAAAATTTACAGTAAATGAAGCAAATTATTTCCATGATGAGGCCATGTTAAAGACCAAAAACATAATGTTGGCATTCACACCAACCAACTGTTCTGCCCTTTGGGGGCCAGGTGACTCCACCATCCAGTTCTCCCACAATCCCAACACCCTACTCCAGCCTCCCATGTAAACAAGCGTCTTTACTGTGATTCCTCATTCCTACTTATAAGCGTTGGACCACTAGACCTGATATCATTTCTCTGATCCAAGATTTCCCATCCCTACCCCAGCTCTAGCCCCATTTCTCACTCTTTTGAATATGGCAATTCTAGATTCCTCTTTGAACTTCTTTGGATTCAGATATTTCTTTAATTCATTCCTTCATCATTCGCTCATTCTGTATTTATGGAAAGCCTGTATGGACCCCTCAGTGTTCTGGGCATTGGGATATAGTGGAAAACAAAATAAACAAGTTCCCTACCCTCATGTACTTTCTAGTCTAATGCATAATAGGCAAATGAACAAATTAATACATAACATCAGATGTCCCACATTTTCTCAATGAAGAAATTAATTCCTGCCTCTCACCCATACAACAGGACTCTCCCTCGAACTCCAGGATGCAGACCTATACTTATGCTGTTCTTGTCTCCTTTTAAGAAGATTCACAAAAGTCAAGGACTGAGCATGTAAAAATTTTGTACACTAATGGAAAAAAAATTAGAGGAAGGGGGTATGGAATTTTATTTCTAAGGTCCATTACAAGTGTGACAATTGCTTCTTTTTCTCTAAAGAGGAATTACCATCAATTACAACAGTCCATTCAAGATTCCACAGATATTTACTAATATCCCAAAATGACATCCACTGGGATGCTTCATCTATGACACTGGATGATTTTCTATCTTTTGCCATGCTTAGAGAGAAGCACCTGGGATACAGAAAAGCTTGCTCTGAGACTGTGACTCTTGGCATCCCCCATAACACACAGTTCAGTCAATCTGAGGCTTCCTTTTTGGACCATGCCCACATTTTTTTTAAGCTTTGTTATATTTCTCTACTGTTTCCACTGCCAAGGTTTCACTGGACCAGCCAACCCCACGCTGTCCACTATTCTACAATCTATTAACCAACTTGACGAGCACTTCCCTGCTGGCTCTCTCCAGGTAGAGGAGTGACAACATTTTCCCAGGCTAACAGCTGTTTTAAATAATAGCCCCCAAACAACAGATGCTAAAAAACTGCTTTAAAATGTATTTGGCATGGTGCAGTTGGAGAACCACATGGGCACCTGACCTCTGCTCCCTTCTCTGGTGGCATTCTGGGAGGATGGACAGACCACACCTGTGAACAGCCACATGGTGATGAATAGAGAGCTAGCGGGGAACATTGCATCGACCATAGCTGACCATACATATTCCTCACCTGTCATATTGAATACATGTATTTGTTTTTATAAGACAGAGAGGTTAGGATTGTTACTTTAATTTTAAGCACCTGCAAGGTAGAAGGAGCTTACATGGACTAAAGATAATCTAGACCACAGAACTTGGACTTCATTCTTTGGCATATAATCAGCTCCCAAACCATAAATCTGAAGGTCAACCTTAACTCTTTTTTTTTCATCTTCTACATCCAATTAGTGCCCAAATCCTCTTGACTTTAATTCTCAACATCTTCCACCTGTCCCTCTTCTCCATCCCCACTTACATTCCTTAGCTCAGGGCCTTTTCACCTTCCACCTGGACCATTGCCACAGTTTCCTAATGATCCTCTTACCACTAGGCTCCTTCTCAGTTTTTGACTCTCCAATATTTCCTCCACATTGTCACCAGAGCAACCTTTATAAAATGCAAAATTTATCTTCTACTTCTTCTCTTAAAGGAATTTTGTGACTCTTCAATCTTTACAGAATAAAGACTAAATTTAATCTGTCAAAAAAGCTTATGATCCCACCCATGACCATTTGACCCTCCCAGAAGACCATGCACACGAACTGCTTGAGATACTAAATATACTCCCCCCATCCTGAACTGGCCTCCTTCCCAAACCCATCTCTTATCTACAGGACAAACAGCTTAATCATAATTCGCTACTAGACAATAATCTTTGGGGCAAGAGCATTATGCAATTTTCCTCTATCCTAGTACTTTATTTGGTGTATGGTAATCACTAAGTAAGGAGTATGTGTTGAAAGAATTAACGGACAAGTGAAAAGAATATATTAAATGTCTCGTGGCACTAGAAATGTGTTAGTTAAAATATCTTCCTTCCCATCACTACTATCACGTATTATTTAGATTCCTATGACTACGACTGAATCATAAGCATGGCCATAGGATTTTGTTGCCTTCAGTGCCACATCTGACATTTTTCTATCCTGCACACTGTGGCCAGGTAACTAATGTTCCAAAGGAACAGCACTGCCCATGATGGTTCCCATTTCAAAATCCCTTTAGAGTTCCCTGCTTTCAACTCCATGACCTGATATCCAACAGCCTCTATGTTCTGGTTCCAACCCATCTGTTCAACCTTATTACCTCCACTAAACAACCTATCAAAGTCAATATAATTTCCTAATACACATATTTTGGTCATGTGTAATTTACTAAGAATTCCTTACCAATTAAGTGTAAACCATTTCACTAGGTGTACCTCAAAAATCATCTCTTTATAAAACCTAATGTCACTCCTGTCAAAAAGAACTCGGCACTTCTGAACTTCTGTAGCATTTTTTTTCCTATAACTTCTTCCTGGTGCATTTCAAGTTGTATCTGTATTATAGTTATTGGTGAATATGCTTCAGCTCAAATACAATGTTGCAAAGTCCTTGAAGGCCATAACTCTGCCTTAATCTACCCTGTCATCAACAGCAAGATCCAACACACTCCTTGCACATGGTAAACTATCAATAAAAATTTGCTTAACGTCTGACTCTTAGTTTCAGCTCAGGTCATAATCTCACAGTTTCATGAGTTCAAGCCCCACCTCGGGTTCTGTGCTGGCAGCATGGAGCCTGCTTGGGATTCTCTGTCCCTCTCCCTCTCTGCTCCTCCCCCACTCACACCGTCTCTCTCTCTCTCTCTCAGAATAAATAAATAAACTTAAATTTTTTTTCGTTTGCTTAATTATTCAATTATCCAGCCCACTAAGAGCATGGGTCATTCAGGATAATACTATTTCTCCTTCATATCCATCGGTGTTTTAATGTGCAAAGTGTTTTCTCGGTTGCTGTTTCCAGTTCTCTGCAACCTTATCAGATAAATCAGAGAACCCTCCCTATTTCAGAGATAAATCACAGCTGTAATGAAACAACTGAACTCTTCAAGATTATTGAGTTAGTAAGTGGAATAAGCTAGAACTTGGATCCAACGCCCCAGCTTTATATACCATGACTTTTCCCCACTATTGGTACCCTGTGCAAAAGTTCATTACTGCCTAAAAGTGCACTCCTCATTCATGTGGATGCAATAAAAGTAGCACGCCCTCAGCCCATCACGTTTCCTTCCTGCCAAACTTTCTCCAGAGCTTGGTGTGCTTTGAAGCAGAAAACAATGCCAACCTTTGTTCCTGGCTTTTCCCCAGCCATCCTCTGCTTGGGTTCATTGGCCCATTGATCTGGGCTAATGCCTTACCTGGTATTTAAATCACTCCTTCAGAGGAATTGGTCAGCTTGGTAGGATGATGCTACTTACTGTACTGAGGGGACCCATTTAGAACCCCAGAGCTTGTATGAAGTTCATTTTAAGATGAAAATATTGGAGATACAACAGATGCGGGGGGAAAAAACGTTTCTCAGAGCTTCCCTTACCTAACTAAAAACATCAACTTCTGAGAAATGAGGCTGTCATACATTCCCTCTAAGTGGTGGGTGTACTCCCAGGAAGAAGACAGAGAGTAAACCTGCCATAAATCCTCTCTCCAGAGGATTTCCATAGCCATGAAGAAGATAGAAAGACCACTCACACCTGCATAAACAAACATCATCACAAACTTTCTTATCTCCCATTTGTTCTCCTGAAAACCCATTTGTCTTTCCTAAAGATACCTGTTTTTTTCCTATAAAAGCCTTTCTCATTTCCTCCTTCACACCTACTAAGTTCGTTATCTAAGTCTCCAACTTTAATCATTTAGAAAGCTAGCTATTTTTTTGTTAGCTCCCATATGTATAAATTTTTTTTTCTCCTGTTAATCTGCTTTATGTTGTTTTAATTCATGGGCCCCCAGTCATCAAACCAGAGAGGATGTAGGAAGTTTTCCTCCCCAACCATACCATGATGAGGACTCAGGAGCCAGAGAACAACTAAATGCTTAGAGGTGTCATAACACAAAGTTACCAACAGCATGATAACAGGGCCCTGGGCAGAGTGGAATTTAAGTTAAATTCTTAAGCCGGAAAGAATCACAAAATAGTGGATAAGCTCACAGGTTCTGGAATCAGACTGCCAGTTTCAAATCTTGGCTAGCTGCACAACCCTGGACAGTTAATACAACTTCAGTGTGCCTCAGTTTCCCCATAGTAAAAGATGGATAATAATTTCTTTCTTATAGCAGCACTGTGACCTTAAACAACCTCATCAGTGCATGGTCCAGCACAGTGCCTGGCATATCAATAGGAAGTTTAGCTAAACTGATAGGATGTCGAATGGTCATTTTTGTGTGTACTCAAATTCGGCAACAAAGGCCCAAAGGTATAAACAAAGAAGTTCCACAAACCTCATTCTTGTTTAATTTTTTTAAATGTTTACTCATTTTTGAGAGAGAGAGAGAGCACAAGCAGGGGAGGGGCAGAGGAGAGGGGGAGACAGAATCTGCAGCAGGCTCCAAGCTCTGAGCTGTCAGCACAGAGCCTGATGTGGGGCTTGAACTCACAGACCGTGAGATCATGACCTGAGCCGAAGTTGGATGCTTAACCGACTGAGACACCCAGGAGCCTCTCCAAACCTCACATTCTATCCAAGGCTGTCAGTATCTGGGACCAGATACCTCCCTCAGGGTTTACTAAGCCTAAACTGCCCTTCTACCTTCACCACCACCTACCGCCACAAATCTCTGCCCCTTCCCAGTCTATAAAATACAGCCCTGGAAGGGCCAGAGTAGGAAGGGGACAGAGTCATCTGAGTCATGGGCCTTGTCAAGGCACGCAGTGTCTGCAGTGGGGTGCCACTTCCCTATCTTCAAAAAAAGAAATGAAAAGTTTCAAGAGAATCCCTCCAAGAGATTAAAAGTGCCTACCAGATAAGGACACTGGGCTCTCACTCCCCGTGTGGAGCTTGCAAAGCTACAGAACCCTTCTTCTGCAGCAGTCATAGAGAGTTACTGAGGGAAGTTGACCTACTAGCTCTTGCTGATAGGTGATATTCTTGAACATGGAGACTAGGGCCCATTTAAAGGTCCAAAGGCTGCCAGAGAAGCCCACTTGATCAGGTTGAAAAGGGACTATAGCACAGGATGCCTAAGAGGGTGAACCCCACCCTCCTCTCCTACGGCAAAGATCGCAACATCTTCTTGTGAAAGAGCACTGAGGAAAGGCAGGAGCCCTGGAGCCATTCTGATGGCCATACAGAGAGGAGCTGCCTCCCTAGAAGGTGATTGGCATGGACCCAGTTCAGAGGCCTAGGGAGACATGGCTGCCCTCTCTATCAATAACGTCAGTGATGGAGAGGACAGGTGGAAACTCAGCACTAAACCACCAGCCACGAAGAGGTCACCAGAAGACACACACACGTTTCCAGGATAACCAGGGTCACGTCCCCATTGTGACATACAGCTGTTGCAGATGCCTCTGCCAAAGCCGCAAAGCCCTCCAACACAAGCAAAGTTAACCCCAAAAAAGAGAGGGAAGGAAGAGATTGCATCTTAACTAACGCTGTCCCCACGCACACTCAATCACATGGAAGTGCTTGGCGAGAAGTGGAAAAACAGTCGGTAGAGCCTCGGACCTCAGGCAATGGGTCAAACCTGTGCCAAGGCAGGGCAGGGAGGGGAGTTGGAGATAAGATTTAAGTCCTAACAAAGACGAAAATTTGAATTGATCTCAACTTCGAGCATCTAAGATTGGTCAGGAAATTGTAGTCTGTCATCAACATTTAAGAAAGAGACTTTTGTCATAGCATAAGGTTTATAGAAAAAATAAACTGCTTCATGCTCACGACCCAGTAGAGCAACTACTTTAGAGCATCAGCATCCCAGAGATACCAAATCTGCCTGAGCTCAAGGCAACACATTGAGACCAGAGACGGAAGACGGAGCCTTCGATGTGTGTGTGCACATGTGTAGAGCTGTGTCTGTGGCAATTTAGGGAAGATCAAAGGCGGGAACTAACACAGGAAATCCAGGCAAATCACCAAGAATGGGGCTGATGGTTCTCGCACCAGTGAGGGACATGGTGAGTCGGCTGAGTTTAAAGGCACCGCGTCAACCTGGAGCCACTGGGGGCTCTGCTGGGGTTTTCTGTAAATGGGGATAATGTGAAAAATATTATTGCCTCCTAGCAACTTTCTGCTTCCTTGGTCACTCCTTCCTGTCATAAGAAAAAATGTCAAATGGTACCTTTCTTCTTTCCTATCCCTTTGAAGGAGATATGATGGTCATGGGGCAGGGCAGGTGGACTCTCATGCCTGCACTGGCATTATGTCCAAGCCAAATTGGTATTTCCTGGAAGACTTCACCACCCCCAGGAGGACAAGGCTGGGCAGGACTGTCTGCCCTGCACAGTCTATTCTATGAAAAGCCAACTCTCATTGTCTCGAATCACTCTGTAAGTGGTGAGGTTTCTAGAGAAGAAGAAAAATAGTGTGCAGATTTTAAGCCAACTAGTGTGCTACTGTCACACCCAAGGCAGCTTCTCTCCAGGAGAATGATCAGCAGAAGTGTGATCTGGGTGGGTGTGTCTTATGGGTGGTCCCACACACTGGTCTAAACTCCCAGGCAAGCTGTGCGGATGTGTGAGACAGTCTCCACCCTGCACACGGAGAAAGGAGGTAGGAATGGTGGCAGCTGCAGCCGTGACTTGGCTGCTAGAAAAATCATCATACTTCGGGCACCTGGGTGGCTCAGTCGTTAAGCGTCTGACTTTGGCTCAGGTCATGATCTCACAGTTCGTGAGTTCAAGTCCCACATCTGGTGAGCTCATGCCCAGCATCAGGTGAGCATGAGCCCCATTTCTCTCTCTCTTTCTCTCTATTTCTCTGCCTCTCCTGGGATTTTCTCTCTCTCTCTGCCCCTCACTCACTTACACATGTTCTCTCTCTCTCTAAAAAAAGAAAGAAAGAAAGAAAGGAAAGAAAGAAAATCATCACACTTCCCTAAAGAGCCATGCTTGAGGGCAGGTCCTCACTGTCCTCGCATGACCAAATCTGCAAAGCAGCCCCCAGTCTAGCCTTTGGTCATGGAGGAGTGCCATGAGGAGGCATGTACCTGAACACAGACTGCCAGAGGCTGCCCTCAGAAAAATGCCCCTGCGATAGCAAGTGAGACTGGGAAAGAAAAAAAAAAAAAAAGTTGATTCAGAGAAATTCTAGAGCCCCAGCAAAAAGTCTGGAATGCACTGGGTAAGATGTAATGTGATTCGAGGTGCATTCAGCTAGACACTGGTTATTTAGCACATCCATGAAGAAATCAGCGCCCAGGGTGGTCAACTTGCCCCCTTCTCCCCCAAAACACACTCCTCCAGGGAGGATTCAGCTTCTAAAATATCCTCTTAGCTCACTGCTCCTCTTCCCATCACCTCTCCTGCATATATATATTTTTATTTTTTTTTTTAATTTTTTTTCAACGTTTTTTATTTATTTTTGGGACAGAGAGAGACAGAGCATGAACGGGGGAGGGGCAGAGAGAGAGGGAGACACAGAATCGGAAACAGGCTCCAGGCTCCGAGCCATCGGCCCAGAGCCTGACGCGGGGCTCGAACTCACGGACCGCGAGATCGTGACCTGGCTGAAGTCGGACGCTTAACCGACTGCGCCACCCAGGTGCCCCTCCTGCATATATTTTTTAAGAACTTCTATATAACTTCCAATAAAAAATAATACTTAATACAGAAAACTCAAAAAATATTTAAACGTTTAAAGAAGACCAAAAAGAAAAAATCACCCCTAAGGCAGCCACCCAGAGAGAGACTGACTGTTAAGATTTTGGTATGTCTGCTTCCAGACTTTTATGTTAGTTATGAATATGAACGTGTGTATACAATTTAATAGAGTTAAAACAGAATTTGGAAAATTGAGTCCACATTGCCTGGACACAGCATTAACTCTGGAATCAACTGCTTGGGTGTAATCCTAATTCTACTTGTTATCTGTATCTCAGCCACAACACGCGAATAATATAGTACCTATGTCAGAGAGCTGCTATGAAGAATAAAGAAAATAATACAAGTAAAGTTTTAAAACAGGACACAGGGCATGTGAGATGAATATATGTGTTGCTGTTATTATTACTGGTTGTGATTTGCTTTTTTATACCACATGCTTTTTTCTAGATCTTGGAGGCAGTTTACAGGAGCGAACATTGATCCTGCAACCCCATCAACATAGTCAAACCTAAGATGCCATCTGGATTGATACCATTCTCAGCAAATGCCCTCACCTTGCCAGCATCTTCCTGTGAGAAGCTGATGTGACAAGATAGCTGGGGCCAGCCGAAATGCGTGGAGGGGCAGGGGAAGGTTGTGGAGTTTTCAGCCAAGGCAGCATCACAGCTGTCCTCAATTACCACAAACAGATGTTGGCAGCTCGACTCATTAGAAATGCAATCCAATCACCTTGGCAGGCTAATCCTCTTACTGGAAACTCCAGAGATAAGAAGCCTCTGCAGTCCTGATTCCTCTGATCAGGTCAATGAAGGTTACTCTCCCTGTCCTGGGGAAAAGTGTCCCCAAGTACAGACTGCACGTGGCAAATCTCCATGGAGACTAGAGCAATGGTTTCAACTTGAGAGATCTTACTTCCCATCAGATATTTGGTAATGACTGGGGACATTTTGGTTGTCACAACTTGGAGGAGGAGGGGGCTCCTACAGGCATCCAGTGGGTTAAGCCTAGGGGTGCTGCTAAACATCTGTAAGGCACAAGACAGTCCCCTCCCCAAACAAAGGATTATCTAAACCCAAAATATCTATAGCACCAAGACTGAGAAATCCTGGTGAAAGACCCCAAACACATAAATTTTAAAAAGACCTTTAAGTTAAAAGTGGGAAAAGTCTGGCCACAGTGAAATAGGCAGTCTTGAGTATCTCTGCCATAGATCACAAAGGCCAGCAGATGGGATTATTTATGAGATAAGGTAACTACATTTTCTGTACCTTTTCTCTAGGGTGGGTGGATTGTGGCAATGGGAGTCAGAGAATATATACTTTCCTAAATAAGGGCTGCCCTCCATAAACCAAAACAGTGAGACTTCTAGGACAGTCAGTAGGACATCAGTAGGACATATGTACAAGTGTATATGTATATATACATTCTGTGTCTCTGGAGAATCCAGACTAATGCACTCCTCATGCTACATGGATGCTTCGTTCTCATTCTTCACAACTCAATTCAAACACAACTTCCTCAGCCAGCCTTTCCCTGAGTCCCTGACCACACTTCTGTATTCTCCTCTGTCTTAGCTCCCCCTTTGTTTCCTTTCCAGCCACTGTGGCAATTTGTAATGAGAAACCTTGACTCTCTTATTCACTATTCTATCCCCATAGCCTAGCACAATGCCTCATATGTAGTAGATGGTTAACAAAAAATGAATGGCTGATTGAATATTTGAGTGGCGTACAGGTTCAGAGAAGTCTGACACATCAGTTCATGTGGAGCTCAAGCTATTAATTTATTCATTTATTTAGCTTTCACTGTGCTAAGGACAGTCCTTCAACTGAAGGACTCTAATGTGTAATGAGAATCAACCATTTGCCACGTGCTTTTATTCTATTCTATTCTATTCTATTCTATTCTATGTTTTTTATTTTTTGAGAGAAAGAGAGACAGAGCATGAGGGGGAGAGAGGCAGAGAAAGAGGGAGACACAGAACCTGAAGTAGGCTCCAGACTCTGAGCTGTCAGCACAGAGCCCAACACAGGGCTCAAGCGCATGAGCTGTGAAATCATGACCTGCGCCAAAGTTAGATGCTCAACCAACTGAGCCACTTGCCCTTTGCCAAGTGCTTTCACATCTCACCACAGATCTCTGAGATAGGTACTACTAGACCCATTTCACATATAAGAAAACTGAGTTACAAGGAAACTAAGGCATCTCCCTCCATCACCATGCTGGTCAGAAACAGAGAGGGAATTCAAATCCAGTCTTGACTTGAGAATTCTCTGTTTGTATCACTATACATGTACATTTAGAAAACATATGGACCCCTGTTCCTTGGGAGCTCACAATGAAGAATCGGCAAATATATCATTCAAACCAACAGGACCTATTTCCAATCCAATTTGTGAGCATGTGCTCTGTAGTATCCTTCCAACTACAGTTGACCCTTGAACAGCACAGGAGTTAGGCGTGTTGACTCTCCACACAGTCAAAATTCATGTACAACTTTTAAGTCCCCAAAACTTAACTACTAATAGCCTACTGTTCACTGGAAGCTTACCAATAACATTAAGAGTTGATTAACACATATTTTATATGTTATATGTATTAATACTATATTCTTACAATAAAGGAAGCTAGAGGAAAGAAAACGTTATTAAGAAAATTTAAGAAAGAGGGGCACCTGGGTGGCTCAGTCGGTTAAGCATCTGACTCTTGACTTCGGTTCAGGTCATAATCTCCTAGTTCATGGGTTCAAGCCCTACGTTAGGCTCTGCACTAACCATGCAGAGCCTGCTTGGGATTCTCTCTCCCCCTCTCTCTGCTCCTCCTCCACTCATGCGCTGTCTCTCTCTCTCTCAAAATAAATAAGCTTTAAAAAATAAAGAAACAAAATTTAAGAGAAAATACATCTGCAGTACTGTATTTAGTGTTTATCAAAAAAATTCATGGATTAATGCACAGTTCAAACCTATGTTGTTCAAGGGTCAACTATATATCAAAATGGTGAGGGGACATAGATGGGACAGTAGAAAGAGAGGTGAGGTTCCTCAGGAAGATGTGCTCAGGCAGGTGGGTAAGACCATGGGAATTGGCATGAGATTGACAAGAGTTTGAATCCCAGCTCCACCACTGCCTGCGTGAACCTGTCAAGCTACCCATCTTTTGTCAAATCTAAGACACTATCAATTTAAGACACACAACTATTTACTGGGAACAAGGCAGAGGTCATGGCTTGTAAGATGCATCCTGATTTCAGAAATACTAAAATTTAAGAAAAATTGCATATTCAAATCATGAAACATTGTACTTAATCTCTCTGAGCCTCAGTTTCCCCTACAGAGCAGGGAAGTTAACCTTGAAACCACGAGGTTCTTACAGGTAACCAACGCCACCATGCAGCACAGGGAGAGAAGGTCCTGCTCCTCCCTGTAGCCCCAGCTCCATCTTATAGTGCCTGGGGCCTCACACACCTGTGACAGGCCATCCCAGTTGAAGCCCGGTCCACATATGTCTTCCTGCTACAACCAACTGCCCCTCGGTCACCCTTTGGGCCAGCAGGCAACACAGTCTGACCTCGGGAGGAAAGACCTGAAGAAGATGCCCATGCAGGTCCTGAAAGTAGACTCAGGGAGGCTTGAGCAAGGAATTCTAAGGTCCTGATGACAGGGTGGGAGTAGTCTCAGAATGGGCAGGAATGCTTAGCCCAAGGACCCTTCAAACCATGGAGAGAGGTACAGCCAAGAGAAAGGAGGACATGGGCCTGCTCACCAGGTTGCAAGGGTGGGCAGGTTATGGTGATCAGCAGGTAATAATAGATGCAGCATGCATGCCTCACTCCTCATCTGGAATCTACTGGAGGCTCTGCAAATGAGTGTTCTCCCTCCCTAGCAGAGAAAAAGTCCTAAACAGAGGCCATTGGTATAGCAGCAGCTACCAATTACTTGGTACCTACCACGTGCAATACAATGGGTTGTAGGCTTTCCATTCATTTTTTAAATTTTAATTAGGAGAATTGGAGATGGAACTGAAAAGTCAATTGTGATCAGATTGAGGGAGGCCCTAGATGGCCTGCCAAGAAGTTTCGCTCACATGAGCACGAGACTCCCATTACGAAGCATGTTCCCATCACAGACTACCAGTGGTGTAGAGGAAGGAGATTCAGGGATGACTATGAAATGGGGGTCAATGAGAAGGACCCCAACTATGATTCATGATGGTGGGAATGGAAAGCAAACAATGGCAAGGAGATAGACCGGAGAGTAAACAATTTGGGATATTGAAAAAGGACAGGGGAAAGGAATCACTCAGGAACTACATTTTTCCAGATGACTGGGGCATGATGGCGGCACTGGCAGGAACAGGGAAGTTACAAGGGAATCTGGCTTTGGAGGGAGGAGATAAACGTAAGTAGCTTAAAGTGATGATTTCACTCTCTGGGTTGTTGAGAGCATCTACTGTGCACTCAGGTTTGTTTATACTTCTCTGCCTCTGCCTCTAGCATATGTCAGAAATTGTCCCCACTGGTGCCACTACAGAGCTCTCATAACCCAGTGAGACCGTTATTTTGGTCTCACAATGCCCATCAAGACATTACTTTTCAGTCTGTCAATGGACACAGCTCTTACTGTGTTGCCACAAAAACTACAATTTTGCTACAGTCCTAAAATCTAAATGGGGATTTAGGATCCATAGTAATGAAACATATATGAAATATCTGCTTGTCTCCACCCTGCCCTTCTACCTATATCTGGAAACTCAGGATAGCCCAACAGCTCTAGAATCACAGTAAATACAATCCTTGAAGTTGTTAACATGGGACAAGAAAATAGAAAAAGTTAATACAACAGTGCCATCTAGTGAATGACAAGTATTTCAAAAGGGGACGGATCTGTCTTAAATTTCGATCTGTACATTTTACCCAAACAGATCCAGTGCGGAAAAGGAACGGTATTAAATGAAGTTGCTTTGTGTCATCGTCAGCTCAGAAAAATCCCTCCGCGTAATCCGATATTGCCAAATTTACAGGGAATCTTAACAGAGGCTACATAAATAGAATGAAGGAATTAGTAGAAATCCATGGTTTCCTCCAGAGTCCGATGTTAAATAAGAAGAATCTAATACCAATCATTAACAAGAGCTTCAACAGATTCCCAATAGAAGCCTGATCGAAGCCATGCAACCTCAGATACACCAGGAGCACCTCACACTCTGTGCTTCATGCCCAAGTAGCCTAGGGCAAGTGAAACCTCTACGACCTTCTGTTTTTTCATCTGAAAAATGGTGATGATATAATAATGACCATTCATGGGGAGCATTATGAGCCCTAAATGAGTCATTTTAGGAAAAGCCTGTAACACAATGGTTTAGTCCAGTCAAGGTGACTTTTCTTCCATTCTGCCCCTTCTCCTGTATCTGTTCACTTACCAAATGAGAGTCAGGTATCTATGTATGTGTTTGGAAAAAAAAAAAAAATGGCAGCGTTCACATTCTTACTCAATAAATACCGAGGCCCTGCTATATGCCAAGCACCGTCCTAGGCTCAGAGGTAGGGCAAGTTTCCTATCTGGTGGAAGTAACCTATTAATGTCAGAATTCTTTATTTTTTTTAAATGTTTATTTATTTTTGAGACACACACACACACACACACACACAAAGTGTGAGCAGGGGAGGAGCAGAGAGAGAGGGAGACACAGAATCTGAAGTAGGCTCCAGGCTCTGAGTTGTCATCACAGAGCCGGATGTGGGGCTCGAACCCACGAGCTGTGAGATCATGACCTGAGCCAAAGTCAGACGCGGAACCAACTGAGCCACCTGGGTGCCCCGTCAGAGGATCTTTAAAGAAAATACAGAATCACAGTGCAATGAGAGATGATAGTCTGTTTCAGGTATGGTGGGGAAGGAAAGTCTCTCAGAATAGATTTTGAATAAGTCGACAAGGCAAAGAGGAGAAGACAGACAAAGCTGAAATGTGCTCTCCTAGAAGATAGTGGGGAACACTCCCCAGGTTATCCAACTGAGTCTCGCCCAAGAGGAGAGGGGCCGAGAGCATAATCTAAAAGGAAGAGGAGATGTTTATCCCCCAAGATAGGTAACCTCTGCCCCCGATCAAGCCTTCCACCCCATTTGCCCCCAGTAACCTCTCTGTCACCATTTCACGATTCCATCTGAGGAATGCTCCTGAGTTAACTACACTGCCAGATGGAAGAAATAAAAATCAGGACGCCCCTCTGGCTTTCCTCCTCCTCTGCTATTTCCCTCAGGGACAGCTCACCATTAAATATAAGACAGCAAAATTTTTGGTGTTCCAGTTTATCTGATTCAGGGCTTATTGCCATCCAAGAGGGCTGGTCTCCACTGATCTTCAGCTTTGCACATCACACGGCCAGATCTGCATGCCAGTGGATCAAAGTTAGCACTTTCCAGAGTTATACATTACACTACGAGACATTTTTAATTTTTCTCCAAAAACATCTTTGAAAGCTCTATAATACCACACTTTGGCTGGAAGATACAAAGTTAAGCAGGTTTCTTTTGGAAGGGCTTCTAGGTCCTCAATATCCTAATAAGAATTGTGAATTTCCAATACAGTGTACGCTATAGTTCACAAAAGTACTTGGCAGTGGAACCCTTTCTGTAGTTTCTCTTGGAAATACACTTTGCAAAAGGCCAACTTTAGGTCTGTCTGGTTCCTGTTCTTCCTGCAGACTTTGCTAGAACTCTGATGTCTCATGAAGCATTTTCTAGTGCATTACCGCTCCTTACCCACAGTCCCAAATCCAAGTGACCAACACTACCCCTTTTCTCCCACGACTCTGTAAATATTTATGCCACAGCTTCTCTAACACTTTGGTGCCCTTGATTGATTTTTGGTGTGTCCCTTTTTACTTTATTGTAGGTCCCTTTGAATCAGGAAACTTGCTTTATATGCCAGGTTCCAGGGAAGCTCATGAAAATCCCTGGGTGTCTGCACAGTGTGTGGCACGAAGTTTCATGCAGGCAGGGAGGGAAAGGGGAAGGGAGAAGAGGGCAGACCTGACTCTGATTAAAAAGACTGTAGACCCAGTGCCACAATTTGACTTTTGATCAGTCACAACTTCTCTGGGCCTCATTTCGTCCTCAGCCAAACAAGACTGAAAACATGTGCCCTCACTTCCTCCTAGGACTGCTGGAGGGCTCTAATGAGATCATCAGGGCAAACTCAGCTCATAACTGGAAAGTACTAGGCCAATGTAAAATAGCATCATAATTAGCACAGGGCCAAAACATTCCTTTCATGTCTTCCCCAAAGAGGCAAGGAAGGGTATCCTGCCCACAGTGCAACAAGCTAATCCATCCTGAATATACATTTAAATAGAAAGAGCCTCCCAATCCCCAAAGTAATGTCTCTTTCTAAATCCTAATGCTTAGAATTTCTATGATACAAGATAGATGCTTTCATTCACATTAAATGTAATTTAAAATACTTAAAATGTGGGGCGCCTGGATGGCTCAGTTAAGCGTCTGACTTCAACTCAGGTCATGATCTCAAGGTTCATGGGTTTGAGCCCTGCATTTAGCTCTGTGCTGACAGCTCAGAGCCTGGAGCCTGCTTTGGATTCTGTGTCCCCCTCTCTCTGCCCCTCCCCCATTCACGTTCTGTTTCTCTGTGTCTCTCAAAAATAAATAAACATTTAAAAAAATTTTTTAATAAAATAAAATACTTAAAATGTGCAAATATCATTGGTATCAGTTCCCTTCTTGGGAGAAAATTTCAAAAGGGTAGAATTCTGAGCTGTTAAAAATAAGTTCAAAGAACTATATGCATCGTTTTTTAAAACAACTAGGTTAGAAGCCACAAAGTGGAATGATAACTTCTTCAGAATTCTATGTAGGGAAATACTCAGATGAAACTAACTTTTGCTGAATATCTACTCAATAGAAAGTACACCAAACATTCTCAAACAAATAACAAGTGTATCTGGTAACTCCAGCTGTTGGGGGTGGGGGGAAATCCACACTCTCAGACTGGAAAAACAGACACCAGATCTAAACCTGAATTCAACTAAAAAAAAATAAAAATAAATTACTAATAAATGAGGAATTTCTTTATGGAAACAGGACTAGGTTATCCATTTTGTAAAGCCTCTCTAGAATCAAGGCTGCAGCTTGTTATCTGATTATCTAAACGCAAGCCATTTTTGTAATTACTTTTATTGTTAATAAATTCTACCCAGTTTGGATGAGGCCATCAACATGTTAACGTGAATTTAGATTTTGAAAGAGAAAACCAGACAGCAGTCACAATCAAGGTGCCCGGATTTCTCCCAATTACTGCCCCCAATTATTTCCACACCTATCGCTGACATGTTTAATCTCCTTCTCCTGGCCTAACCGACAGCTCGCAGGAAAGAAGAATGCTAGCTAAGGCATTGCTCAGCAGAGAGTGTAGGTCCAATTTAAATAATTAGAAGCCTATTTCATTTCTTCTCTCCTTCTTGTAAGTGCACTTGAAAGGAATGTGCATGCCGAGCTTCCTGCCTTTAACTTGTCGAGAGATGACTTATTGACTTTTCTTTAAGCCCCTTTCTTTACCAGCCCCTCTCTGTGCATCTCCTAGGACACTGAGGATAATTTAAAGCTATTGGATGATAATCAATAAGCAAGGGTTATCGCTATTGCCTGGCTTAAAGGTCTTTGATCTAGTAAATCATCAATTACTGCCGCCTATATTAGCTTTCCCGTTAACCGCGTGACCTGGACTGGTCCTCTTATTCTTCAAGTTAGATGAACACGAGAGCAGCAAAGAGTTTTCTGCTGATGAAGTGGGTTTGCAGTTCAACTTGGGCTAGGGGCCTGTCTCCACTTTCTGCAGTGACTGCCCTCCTCTCCTCAAGTGGTTAGAAATCTCTTTCCACATGGCAAAGGCCTGAGTCATAATTTTGTTGCTTGACTTAGAGACATTCATAGTTGTCCCCTTCATTGATTACAGGCCCATGAGAGCCAGACTTTATGAGGTTCTGGAGACTCAACATGCTCATCACTGACCCTGTATTGCTCTAAGTGCAATTCAAAGATACTTACTGCAAATGAAGATCCTCTGGTCAGAGATCCTCATTCCATATGCTTGAGATGGGTCCTAGGCATCGTCATTGTTAACCCCTGAATTACATCTGGAGCAACACTATGATGGTGATGAGCACAGGGGACTGTGTTCCAGGATTCTGCATTTTTAACAAACTGCGTAATTATTTTGCACAATGGAGTTTGAGAATTTCTAGACTAGAAGAGATATAAACAAATAACTAACTCGTTATTAACTAAAGATTAAATAAAGACTGGATAAAGCTACTCGAAATTTGCTGCCGGAGAACAGTTAAGAATAGGAGGGGATCAGAGATTCACCATGGTGTCTTGCCCACGAGGGTGACTAGAGAAGGTGATCGTTGAGAATGGGAGGGATGATATTTCAGACAGAAAGAACAGCATTGGCAAAACCTCATGGAAGTAGAGTGCAGAGTTTATTGGGGAATTTGGAAATAATCTGATAAATAGGAACCTGAAATGCACACTAAGATTGAAAGTGTGATAGGAGTTTAAATTGACAAGGAAGTAGAAGTCAGCCACAAAGGAACTTAAATGTAGTTCTTTAGACAGGAAGGGCAGAGATCTGGTCCAATACTTAAAAATGGATTTAAATTGGGGCGCCTGGGTGGCGCAGTCGGTTGGGCGTCCGACTTCAGCCAGGTCACGATCTCGCGGTCCGTGAGTTCGAGCCCCGCGTCAGGCTCTGGGCTGATGGCTCAGAGCCTGGAGCCTGTTTCCGATTCTGTGTCTCCCTCTCTCTCTGCCCCTCCCCCATTCATGCTCTGTCTCTTTCTGTCCCAAAAATAAATAAATGTTGAAAAAAAAAATTAAAAAAAAATGGATTTAAATAATCAAAAATTACAGAGGGATGGAAAGAAAATGGAAAGGTGGCCAAAATTATCAACATTAAATACCTCTGCCTACTGCCTACTTCATATTTACCCAATCCCATATTTACTGAATATGTACTATATGCCAGACATAAGAGTAGGCTCCGGAGAAATAATACTAAATAACATAAGCATGGTCTCCATTACATCATAGGATTTACAGCTTAGCATTTACTATGTGGCAGGCACTGGACTAGCAGATAAGAAACCAAAATGACGCCTCAAAGAACTTACAGTGTAAAAGAGGACTGGGTCTAACACACACACACAACATATACACACACATTTACACATGTCATAATGAACCACGAGAAAGACAGAAATAAAATGTTAGAGGACTAAGTAAAGAAAGATTCCTTGAGAAGAGCTGTAAAGCATAGACAACATTTCTGACCAAGGGAAGATGGAGAAATAATGCATTTTATTTAGAAGTAAAGAAAACAATTGAAGAGGAATAGAATGGAGACAATGGGGAGAAGGACAACTGTGGCAATGATTTGTCATGAGAGAGTAAGAACTAAGGGTCAGACAGGGCACCAGACACTGCACACATCCCTGACCACGCATCCTCAGAGCAACCCCTCAGAGCAAGAGTATTACCACTTGATATGTATGAAGACAATGCTTTAAGGAGTTGAAGAACTTCCACGGTGCCTGGGTGGCTCAATCAGTTAAGAGTCCGACCTCGGCTCAGGTTAATCTCACAGTTTGTGAATTTCAGGCCCACGCTGGACTCTGTGCTGACAGCTCTGAGCCTGGAGCCTGCTTCCGATTCTGTGTCTCCCTCGCTCTCTGCCCCTCCCCCGCTTGCACTCTGTCTCTCTGTTCAAAAATAAATAAACATTAAAAAAAAAAAAAGGATTTGAATAACTTCCAAAGATAACAAAGTAAGTGAAAGAGTCAAGACTCATTCATATTCATTCATTCAATTTACTCCACAAATATTTATTGAACAGCTACTATGTGACAGGCAGATCTGTCCTGCACCAAAGTTCCTATAAGTTTTCTCTCTGACATTTTAAAAATTAACAACATAAATAAAATTACCACTAATAGGTAATAGCATGAACAAGAAGAAAATGAAGACTATGGAAGAAAAAAAAATAATGTTTATAGTAGGTTTTTATGCTTTGCAAAGCATTTTTACATAGGTATATCATTTAACCCCCACTAACACCTAAAAACAAGGAAGGAAAAGTCTAATGCCTGGAAAATACTGTTTATAAAATGTCTAAACTTTTTTTTTTTTTTTAAATTTTTTTTTTTTTTAAACGTTTATTTATTATTGAGAGACAGAGAGAGACAGAGCATGAACAGGGGAGGAGCAGAGAGAGAGAGGGAGGCACAGAATCCGAAGCAGGCTCCGGGCTCCGAGCTGTCAGCACAGAGCCCGACGCGGGGCTCGAACCCACGGACCGTGAGATCATGACCTGAGCCGAAGTCGGACGCCCAACCGACCGAGCCACCCAGGCGCCCCTAAAATGTCTAAACTTTTATTTTTATCCTGAGTTCTTAAAATCTTCAATTCTTAAGGGCTTTTTGTTTTTGTTCCCAAGGTTTTTGTTTGTTTTTGTTTTTTAATCAAAAACTAATTTTACTGTTTTTAAGAGGAAAGGGTAAAAAACAAAAATGGCCCATAATCTCACTGCTGAATTTCTCTTGTTAATTTTTTAACTATTTTAAAATAATTTTAGACAGAATAAAATAGCAAAAATAGTACAGAGGTCTCATATTCCCTTCACTAAGCTTTCCCTAATTTTAACAAATGACATCTCCATAGTATAATTATTAAACCAGGAAATTATCCCTGGTTCAAAACTAATAACTGAACTATGGATCTTATTCAAATTTCACCAGTTTTTCTCCTACTGTCCTTTTTCTATTCGTGTACCTCACGTTGAATTCAGTCATCGTGTCTCTTTAGCTTCCAGTCAAAGACAGCTCTTCAGTCTGCCCTTGTCTTTTATGATGTTGATACTTTTAATGAGTACTAGCTAGTTATTTGGAAGAATATCTAACAATTTGGGCTTGTCTATTATGTCCTGATGATTCAATTCAGGTTACATATTTTAGGCATGTTACAGAATACCACAAAAGCAGTGCTGTGTCTTTCTCAGGACATCTTATCAGGAGGAACATAATATCAACATATCTTATAACTCATGATATTAACTTTGATCACATAATTATAAGGCAATGTCTGTTGGATTTCTCTACTGTAAAGTCACTATTTCTCTCCTTGTAATTGATGGTATCTTGGGACAGATACTAATACACTATTTCTCCTCAAACATTTACCCGCTGATTTTAGCATCAATCCATGGATCTTCTTTGCAACAATTATTGCTGTGGTGTTTCCTGGCAGTGATTTACTATTTCCCACATTCCTTCTCCATATATCATTTGGAATTCTTCTGTAATGAAGAGCTGTCTCCTCTTCCATGTATTGATTTATTTGATTATTTACATGAGGATAAACACATGGATATATATCCTTAATATTATTGTTACTTGTAATGTTTCTCAAATTGACCACTTTAGTCATTGGGAGTTCATTAGCTGTGTTCTGTTTTTGGTATAGCTTCATGTTTTTAATTTTTTTTTAGACCTTCTTTACTTTCTGATATTATAAGATGTCCCAGGCTCATCTTATATTTCCTTGCCAGAACCCTAGAGTTAGTAATCTCTCCCTAAAGAAGACCTGATTTTTTTTTAATCAAAAATGAGATTTAGAGGGGCTCCTGGATGGCTCAGTCAGTTGAGCATCCAACTCTTGATTTCATCTCAGGTCATGATCCCAGGGTCATGAGATCAAGCTGACTATGGAGCCTGCTTGGGATTCTCTATCTCATCCTCTTCCCTGCTCATGTGCTCTCTCTCTCTCTCACTCACTCACTCACTCTCTCTAAAAAAAATAAAGAAAGAATAAAAAAAATGAGATTTAGAAATATGATCTAGGCTCTATATGTGCTCATTGCTACTGGAGTGTCATAGTTCCTCGGTCCTCTAAGTACACATAGTTGGGAAATAATAGTTTGTATACAAACCCATGCTTATGCTTCCATTTATATGTATTTCTTTATCAATTTATCAGTATACATATTTAAAAAACATAAGTTTATACGAATACTTCCAATAACAATCCAATACCACAAGACTGACTCCAGTCCTCCCCTCGTCTTACCCCAACAGTGACAAGCCTGGCCTTCATTATTAACAATATGCTCACTTATTTGCTCAACTGCAATATAAATATAAAGCATTTAGTTACACAACTTCTAAACCATACTCCTGTGACAAAAAGATTTATTAACTAAAGTATGGTACTTGTGTCTGATTCTTTCACCTTTAGCCTTACAGCATCCAACCAAAATACCATTTTCCAAAGTTACCTAGGTTAGTTCTTACTTCCCCAACCCCTTCAGTATTTTCAGTTGTAATACAACTGGGTTTATTTACTGTTTGTTTTCTATTTGGAATCCTTCCCCCAACCTCTTACTTGATTGTAAGTATATATTTATTTTGAGAGGTATGTTAAACGTCATCCAAGGTTTTCTTTTCAATCAAGTCAGAGATATAGACTTCTTATCTGAGCACCTTCCATGTTCCAGGAACAATCTGGGTATTTTTATTATACACGACTATAAAAACATATCACTTTAATGATCAACACCTAGGTGCTGAAACATGATGCCAAAATAAAAAACTGATTTACTTTATCCACTAAAATGTGGTGCCCTTTTTCTCATAGCCTGTTCTTAATTGTTTGCCAACTTTATGGATCTGTAGATTCTCATGGCCTAATTGTTTCTGTTGCTGAAAAATGTATTTGAAATAATGAGGCAACTATTGCAGTTTCTCGCAAAACACTAATGCAATACTCCTGTTGGGGTTTTTTTTAATTAGCTATCACTACTGATAATTCCCCCTATAAAATGAGAATATTGGCACTATCTGCATGAATACAAAGACCCACTAAGCACTCTTGAGGACTCTGAGTAATCTAGATTTGGGGCTTTAGAAGACAGGATATCCTCCTCCCCCCCAATATTTACAAGAACTTTCTGAAAGATGTCCAAGAGGTCATTGGTCCCACCTGACACCGGCCTCTGTCCTTACATGGTTCACAAATAAGTTGGAAAAAATGGATAGTGGATAATACAATTTCTGGAGTCAAAATTGCTGTGTGTCCTTAGGTGAATTTCTTCCTGCAGTTTCCTCATTTGTAATGAGGGATAAACTACATGTACAATTATATATGTGTGCGCATGTGTATAATTTATATATATAAATATATACCTTTTATGTATTATATAATATATATATTATTTATCCCTCTTTACAAATGAGGAAATGGAATTGTGAAATCATATGTGCCAAATGCTTTGAAGATTTCAGCATGTATAAAGCCCTCAGAACATGTCAGCTATTAGGGGGCACCTGGGTGGCTCAGTCAGTTGAGCATCCAACTTTGATTCAGTCCAACTTCGGCTCAGGTCATGATTTAGCGGTCCATGGGTTTGAGCCCAATGTTGGGCTCTGTGCTGACAGCTCAGAGCCTGGAACCTGCTTCAGATTCTGTCTCCCTCGCTTTCTGCCCCTCCCCCACTCACACTCTGTCTCCTTTCTCTCTTTCAAAAATATACAAACATTAAAAAAAAAGAAAATGTCAACTATTAGAACTATCATCATTTCATCACTACTCAAAAGATAAACAACAATAGTACATGTTGATAGTGTTTCAGTCTTGAAAAAAAAAAAAAGTCATCATCTGAAATGGACAAGAGGCAGAGAAAGAGAACTAACATTTTTTAGGCCTTGTAACTATTCAATCCTAACAATAATTTGGTAAGATCAATGTTAATAATTTCACTTGTAAAACAAAGATAAGTGAATCAAGGTCACACAACTACTGAGTGACAAGACTGGGCACAAATCCAGATTTCACCATTACAAAGGAAACTGGGGAGTGAGTTAGCTCTTTTAGATATGGACACTTGAGCATCAGAAAAGTGTCCTAAATAATTGCCAAGTGGACCCATAACAGAACCCTATAATATAACAGGATCACTGCAGAGTCAAGAATATGTAAAATAGGGCAAAGGAGACTTGGAACAGGATCTGGATCCTGGGTAGGAACATTCACTGATAAGGTCCTCTTAGTTCTTTTATCTCTACAGAAAGGGATTCTATGTTTTATTCAACCCCAGCTAATATTATTATTGTGATTTTAAATTCTAGTTCAGACATCTTGCTTATATCTGTGCTGATTGAGTCCCTGGCTGTCATTTCTACCTGTTCTTTTTTTTGGGGTGAATTCCTTCATTTTGTCATTTTGGAAGAATAAAAAGAATTAATAAAATAGAAAATTAAAATTAAAAAATTAAAACAACACAAAAAGATCAAATAAAGGAAGCTAAATACTAGGTGTGTTTTGTCTGGCTGTTGGAAGAAGCTTGATAGAATTGAGAAAAAAAGGGAAAGAAAGGAAAAGAAAAGAAAAAAGAAAACAAGCAAGAAAATATTTAAAAATTTAAAGAGATGTACACAATAAAATAGAATAAAATGAAAAAAATAAAATAGAATAAAAAATTTTACAAAATTTTTTTTAAAAAACACAATATAAAAATAAAATTTTCTTTCTATATCCAAGAATAAGAAAAAGAAAAGAAAAGAAACAAATAGGCCAGTGAGCAGAATAAAATCCAAATGAAATTACATCCAGTTTCCCCTAGAAGTCTAACTATGAAACTTTATAGTCCATACACTAAGCAGGAGGAGAGACTTGTGGTGTCCTCTAAGGCCTGAGCTTGGTTGGCACAGTTGGGCGGGGCTTGGTGTAATGGCTCCATTCTCCACTAGGTGGCGATGATTAGCTCACTGGGGTGGATCAGTGTGGCACGTGCGGGGAGAGGGGAAAATGGTGTCACCCAGCTTCCCAGTAGCTGGTATCAGAACTCTGTGCTCTCACCAACCCACAATCAAGCACCCCTCCTTTGTCTCCAGCTTCCATCCATTCCCTGTTTCTACAATGTCCACCTCCAAGTCAGCCAGTCAGGCAGCACCCCCCTTCTAAATTATATTTCATATGGGGCTGTGTTTCCAAACCCCTCACTGCTGAGAGCCCTGTGGCTTGGACCCACTCTGACCCTCTGGGGGAGGGTCTCACCAAGCAACGGCTAGGAGCCAGCTTGCCCCAGGGAAAGTTCATGGGATCACAGGCAGCAGAGGTTTAGAGATTATGGCAAAACACAACATATGGCTGGTGCCAGGTTTCACCGGCACCTGGAATTTTTGTTCCAATACCAGCAATTGTGTTCTCCGGGGTCCACTGGGACCTATGTCCATGAGAAGGCCCTATGGCCTCTACCAAATGTCCTCCCATCAGGGAACTGCCTCTCCCCATGTGGCCAGCAGACCCCTCACACCTTGCTGCCTGCTCCTGGGGATTTGCTCTTCCCACCAGAGCTCTGCCAGGTATCGAGCTGCGGAGTTTCTGACTCTGCTCTTCCCTGTTTATAGAGTCTTAGTGGTATTGAAACCCTCTCCTTTCTCCTTCCTCCTTTTCCTGTTCAGTCACTTGTGGGTGTTCCCACTCTTTCTCTCCAGCTACTTTCAGGGGGAGTGCTTTTCCTGGACTCTGCCCCCTTTCTCTGTCCTCTCTCCACAAAAACACCTCCCTATCCACCACGGCTTCTCTCTCCCCCAGTTCACCTCTCTGTGCCATGTACCTGATGAGTTCTGTGGTTCAAGTTATGCAGATTGTTGTGTTAATCCTCAGATCAATTTTCTAGGTGGCCAAAATGGTTTGGTGCTGATCTAGCTGCATTTCAAGGATGAGAGAAGCTGAGAACTTCCATGCTTCTCCACCATCTTGGTCCCTCTCTCCAAGGTCCTCTTAAGAAAAACCTCTGGGTTTTTCAGGTCAGGATTTATCCCAAATACTCTGTGTCATTATTACCATACACACTCTTGGGCTAAGTTACCATTCTCCTAGCTCTAAGATACAATAGAAGAATTTCTAAGAGTTTGTACCTGGCATCTCAAATTGACAGCCTTTCAAGGCCTGCAAACCCATTTTGTCTGGGAGACATTGCCAAATCAAATCTGAATTCTTTACAATGCTGCGTGCAAGCTCCCTATCCCCCAGACTCCCCATTCCTCCCTATTTAGACCAGTCCTCTTCATCCCTACCTTACGCATACCTTATGTGCCCAAACCCTAAGTGAGAGTTTTGAAATTGATCAAGTGCCACTCTAGATTGATTAAGTCAGAATATCTGAAAGGAGGCCAGGACAGGGATGATCTAAAGCTCCCATTCTCACCCAGGGCTGCTAATGAACAACCAATGTTACAAATCACTGGTCTAAGCCCTATTCTTAATATGTCCATCAATCTTTTTTTCTGTCTTGTGTTTCTCTCATTCCTTTATAGTGGTTGAATAGTGTCCCCCCAAAATTCATGTTCACTTGGAACCTCTGGACATGATCTCATCTTTTCAGATTAAATTAGCCAAGGATCTCAAGATAAAATCATCCTGAATTTAGGCTGGACCTTAAATCCTATGACTGCTGTCCTTATAGGAAGAAGAGAAGACACAGGGAAACACATAGGAAAGAAGGTGATGTTATAATGGAGTTAGAGACTGAAAAGATACACCTATATCATTTGCAAAGGAATGGCAAGATTTCTAGGAGCCACCAGTAACTAGGAAGAGGCATGGAGCCTACAGCCTTAAGGGGGGAGCATGGCTCTACAGACATCTTGATTTCAGACTTCTAGCTCCAGAACTGTGAGAGAATAAATTTCAGTGTTTTAACACACCCAGGTTATGGCAGCCCTGGGAAACTAATACACCCTCCTATTAACTCACCTAATGTCTGTTGAGAATTACTCAACTATCATAAATGTCTATGGATATCCTTGTGCCTCCAGAAATAAACTGAAACTATCCGAACAATTAGAGGCCCCAAAAGGACTATAGAATGGAAGTAAGAGCTCACAAAAGACACAAATAGATAGGAGACTCTAGAACCCTCCAGGGACCTATGGAATCAGTTAGCAAAAAGAAATCTAGGCTTCCTAAATGCATTTTTGCATCACGTCATTTACCCTCTGCTAGTGGCAGTGGAGGAAATGTCTATTCTCTTTAGTGCCCAAAATGCTAAAAGAATAGACTCACTGTTAAGCCATAAAATCTTATTGCCTTCTCTCCAATTGTCTCCCCTCTTTCCCATGGTCTCTGCGTATTTCCCATGTTTCATAGTTGTTCTGCCTTTCTTTTATTCCTGCTCCCTCTTCTTTTCAGCCAGATGGGGAGGCAGCTCAACATCTGAAAAGATAGTCTTTCTTCCCCCTCAGGCAACAGCCACTTCCTCAAAACAAACCCGTAAATGGCAGCATCAGGTTGATACATCTTTAAGCCAAGTAGGTCCACAACAGAAGTCATGGTTGAGTCACCAGCAGTGATGTAAGGACCCAGGATACACTAGCCATGGCTTGGCTTTTCCAACCCTCAGTACTGCCTGAGGATCTTTATGAAAATCAGGCAATGACAAGTAAGATTTACGATAAACACTTCTCAGCACCATCGGCCCCTGCTATACTCATTTGTGATTCATTGAATCCTTTCCCCACTGTGATCAAAAGGCCCTCAGTATTTTCCCTCCTTAAAAACCCAGTTTACTGATGGGAAAACTATATCCCAAAAGTCTTCTACAAATTCAAAGCCATATGTAGAGTTCCCAAGGGATAAATCTGCTGTTGTCTTCTTTTAAAAATACAGTTACATGTTGATTAGCCTTCTCTCTGAATATTCCACCAAAACATAATTCCTGCAGGAAGTTGGTGATCTGAGTTAACTAATTTGGGTTGGAGATGGGGTAGGGATCATCCAAAGGATTCTGGCATTGGGGTATATTTCACATGGCTCTCCTCTTTATTAGTAGGGTTTGTCAGGAATGAAAACATTAATAAGGAAGGAAAACTCATGTGGGAAAGAATTATTTTAACATCCCTGCCATCTGAAATGCTTCCTACTGTTAATACTTCACAGACCAAACACCTCTATCCATGTGGTCCCCAAGGTTCCCTGCACATCCCAATGACTGGAGGGATGTCCAGGGATACCTGGGTGGCTCAGTCGGTTAAGCATCCCAACTCTTTCCACCCACGTCATGATCTCATGATTCATGAGATCAAGCCCCACACCAGGCTCTGAGCTGACAGCTCAGAGAGCCTGCTTGGATTCTCTCTCTCCCTGCCTCTCCCTGCTTGTACTCCCCCTGCTCTCTCTCAAAATAAAAAAATAAACATTTTAAAAACTCCCAATGTCCAGGAAACTTTTAAAAATCCTAATGCCCAGCTCATCTCCCAGAATAATTGGATGGTAATGTCTGTGCATCGGAGTCAGTCAACCATTGTTGTTAAAGACTTCCAGGTGATTTCAATATGCAGCAAAATGTGGCATACTGAATGGTTACCAAAATGACCGGACATTTAGGTCTTTACCATAGCTCTAAGACTGTGCAAAATGGAAATAAGATTATCTCTCCCTCCCTATCAAATAAATAGATTTTCAATGACAAGGGGTTTTGAGATTCTTAGAGAAAAACATTATGTAAATACAGGCTATTATTATTGCAGGTTGGCAGGTGTCTGGGACATATATTTCATTCTCTTTAATCACCCAAATGAGGCCACATGTCCCAGGCATGTGGAGTCAGCCCATCATTATGCCTGATGCATACTGAGGATAGAAACACAGGTGTTGTGAGCGGTGGCAGGAGTAATCATGGAGTTCCCATCTACCACTGGGACAACCTTCAGCTGCACACTTTATTGGAGGCAAACCCCCGCTAAGGTCTAGGATCTGTTGCTATTCACTTCTGGATCAGCATTGTGTATTGCACAGTAAGTGGTCTTTTCCTTACTGACTGCTGGGTGTAAAGAGGAATAGACCTTACTCTTTTATTACAGGCACATCTAGCTAGCCTCATCATGCAAAATGAGAGTTTAATATTAGTCCAGTCGTTTGAGTCTAACTCAACATAAAACATACCCCAATCTAACAGCAAAGTCTAGAACTGCTGATATACCACGCAGTAACCTCCCGAGTCTTGTTTTTTCTTTAGCAGTAACTACAGCAATAAAAGGTTGGAGGAGAGTATAAATATTTAAGGGCCAAAATAAATCTTTAAATGCTGAACAACCGACTTACACGATGGGTAAACTGGAGACTGGTCCCGAGATGGCAGCTTGTCAAATAATGATAGAAAAAGCAAAACCTTGGCCATTCCTCCTCCATCAGGGTAGCATTAGTGTATGTCAGCTTTGTAATAGCTTAACTGGCTGGAGCCAGCAGATGGTGTTTTTATGGCCCTATATAAACAGTATTAAGTCATTTTAACTCTTTCCCCATAACTCAGGTTTCCACATGAGGCTGCAGTTGTCCACCTCTCTCATCCTCTGAGATGCTCATGAGGAACAGAACTTGCATTTATTAAGCACCCATTAAGCACTAGACACTTCTCACAGGGATTTATTAACCCCAATTTACAGAGAACAACTACTAGAAGCAGAGCCAAGATTTGAACTATTTGTTTGATTTCATGGCCATAGCTCCTCCCACTATTGCCTCATCACCCCTCAACCATTATTTTCATTGATTAAATGCACAGGGAGGGGAAAAACAGCTGAAAACTGCTTGCTGACTGTCCTCCTAATCCATGACTGAGTGTACAAATCAGTAGGGCCTGTTCCCATTTGAAATTATTGCTAGTTAGGGTTTCTCATGTGTTATTTGATATATCGATTATTCTATTTTACACTTGTAGGAAGTACTGTCCCTTCAGATATGAAATTTTATCTTGATTCCTCAATCAAATTAATTCCACCATGCATTGATTAAACTCCTATTTAAGGCTTTCAGCATTTTAAAGCAGTTTTCAAAAAGGTAAAATCATGACTCCGTCCAAATCATATATGTCAAAGATTTTATTCAACTCATTAATTAATGAGGGAACCAATGAGATCTATATATCCAATTTCATAAATGAATGTTCAGGTTGCTGGGTCACATACAAAATTGATGTCTTACAGGGCATCATGACCTCTGAGGCTATCACTTCCAATAAACAGGTATTACTTGCCTCTCTCCTGGACAAAAATTGACAGGTTAACCTATGCCCTTCTAGAGTTGTAAAATAGACCAGTCAATAGAAAATCAAGCCCAGAGGTGGGTTTAAGCACATGGTGATATCTTTTCCTTATTTTCAAGTTGTGGATAATTGTTCCGACCGTGTTTAAGACACTGAAGTAGAAAAGGTATGTGGTAGATGGTGCCTAGGAAGATCTGATCACTGTCTGCAAAGCCCTACAGTAAAATTTCAGGGTACAAAACTTGGATATGTTCATAACTTGAAAGGTATTCATAATAGGGTGATACTATAGTGTTAATTGTACACATTTGTGCTAAAATAAGTCAAAGTGGGAGGAAGATTATTACAAGCTGAGTTAATTAAGGAAGGAAGGCATCTTGGAAAAGAAAGTCATCTTTTGAGGAGAGCTTAACAAAAATTATAGAACCTGATTTAATTTAAAATGAAAAATAAGAGTGACCAGACTCATAGCAGAATAAAGGAAGACCCAGAGATGAATCTGGTCAGCATTGGTTTGCAACCTTGGTAGCCCACTGCCTTCACCTGGAGAGCTTTTTAAAATCATGAAGCCCAAGCTGTACCTAAGGTAATTAAAATCAGCATTTCTTTTTTTTTTTTTAAATATATGAAATTTATTGTCAGAATGGTTTCCATACAACACCTAGTGCTCATCCCAACAGGTGCCCTCCTCAATACTCATCACCCACCCTCCCCTCCCTCCCACCCCCCATCAGCCCTCAGTTTGTTCTCAGTTTTTAAGAGTCTCTTATGCTCTGGCTCTCTCCCACTCTAACCTCTTTTTTTTTTTTCCTTCCCCTCCCCCATGGGTTCCTGTTAAGTTTCTCAGGATCCACATAAGAATGAACACATATGGTATCTGTCGTTCTCTGAATGGCTTATTTCACTTAGCATCACACTCTCCAGTTCCATCCACGTTGCTACAAAGGGCCATATTCATTCTTTCTCATTGCCACATAGTACTCCATTGTGTATATAAACCACAACTTCTTTATCCATTCATCAGTTGATGGACATTTAGGCTCTTTCCATAATTTGGCTATTGTTGAGACTGCTGCTATAAACATTGGGGTACAAGTGCCCCTATGTATCAGTACTCCTGTATCCCTTGGGTAAATTCCTAGCAGTGCTACTGCTGGGTCATAGGGTAGGTCTATTTTTAATTTTTTGAGGAACCTCCACACTGTTTTCCAGAGTGGCTGCACCAATTTGCATTTCCACCAACAGTGCAAGATGGTTTCTGTTTCTCCACATCCTCTCCAGCATCTATAGTCTCCTGATCTGTTCATTTTGGCCACTCTGACTGGTGTGAGGTGATACCTGAGTGTAGTTTTGATTTGTATTTCCCTAATGAGGAGTGATGTTGAGCATCTTTTCATGTGCCTGTTGGCCATCTGGATGTCTTCTTTAGAGAAGTGTCTATTCATGTAAAATCAGCATTTCTAAGGGTGGTGTCTAAGCTCCCCAGGTGATTTCAATGGGGAGCCATGGCTACTCAAGTGTGGTCCATAAACTGGCAGAACCAATAGCACTGGGACTTTGTTAGATCTCTAGGCTCTCAGTGCCCTCTTATACCATGGAGCTTAGGTATTGGTGTTCTTGTTGTTTGGTTAGTTGATTTTTAGCACCCTGTCTGATTCATTCTAATGTATAATCAGGGTTGAAAACTCACTATGTTAGGAAGCTACCTACTCTTGAGGGAAGAACAAATGTGATAAAAGTGGTATTTTAGGGATTGTCTGACAATAAAATATAGTTCGTTTTTGGTTTAAGTATCTAACAGTACCTTATAGCTAAGTAGTGGCAATTAAATACTGGGGATAGTTGTTGGAATGAAGAGAAAAAAAGTCTCTAAGAACAAGGATCAGAAGGAGTTAATAATAATTGGGTCGCCTCGGTGGCTCAGTCAGTTAAGTGTCCAATTCTTGATTTTGGCTCAGCTCATGATCTCACAGTCATGAGACAAAGCCCTGCATCAGGCTCTGTGCTGGGTGTGGAGCTTGTATATATATATATATATATATATATATATATATATATATATATATATATATATATATGTGTGTGTGTATATATATATACATATATATGTATGTGTGTATATATATATATATATACACATATATATATGTGTGTATACACACACACACACACACGCATGCACACACACACACTCTGCTCCCCCCAAAAAAGAAAAGAAAAAGTTAATAACTGGGATTATGAAAGGGAGAAATTATGAAGAATTATTAAAATATGCTACAAGATTGTGGGGAGGAGAATGAGTCAGAGTAGAATCAGCTCCAAATTGGAAACTTGGAAAAAGGAATTAATTTGGTGGGTATAATGGTTAATTTTATGTGTCAACTTAACTGGACTGGGACATGGGGTGCTCAGATATTTGGTCAAACTTTATTCTAGGTGTTTTCGTGAAGGTTTTTGAATGTGATGAACACTTAAATTGGAAGACTGAATAAAGCAGATTGCCCTCCCCAATGTGGGTGGGCCTCATCCAATCAGTTAAAGGCCTGAATAGAACCAAAAGCTCACCTTCCCCCAAGTGAGAGGGAATTCTTCTTGTCTGACTGTCTTTGAACTGGGACATTGGGGTTTTTGTGTCTCTTGACTCAAACTGAAGCATCAGTTCTTCCTGAGTCTCAAGCCTGGAACTACAGGAACTATTCAGGCTGGAACTACACCATCAGCTCCTGACCTCCAGTTTGCTGAGTGCAGACCTTAGGACTTTTCAGACTCTATAGTCACATGAGCCAATTCTTTACAATAAATCACACACACACACACACACACACACACACACACATTATATGTATATATACATATAAAATATAAACACATGTTATAACAAAGAAGTCAGCCACCATCAGTTGGATTTAGTGGAGATTCAAAGACAGGGGAGTAGAAAAGAGAAAGCTTAAAGTATGTCCTCATCGAAGGCTGTCAGCATTGGGAAGCTGAGGGTCCACTAAGGCACCCTACCTAAGTAGTTCAGGGAACGTATTTGTCTTTCTCTCATTGATCTGAGTTGGAGCAGGGGCAAAAATTAGGGAAGCTAGCAGTCACTGACCAAGTCCTAACTTTTCTGGGCCAATTGTTGCAGAGGTTGTGGGTCAGAGTTCCATTGTCACATATGGTCTGGCTCTTGTCCATTTTTATATTCACTCTCTCACATGTTTAATGAATGCCCTACAATATTGGGTCCCATTTCTTGAATTTTTTCAATGACTTTTTAAAATCCAGTTCATCTTATTCAATACTATTTGGCCACATCCACATTTATACTTATACATTTAGATCTAAGGTCTCCAGACCTTAATCTCATCTGGCTTCTACTTTAGAACAGGGGAAGTATTCGACAACTATCTGTTGGAAAGGCCATCAGATCAAGAAACAACTGACAATGAGATATAATTAGTTATAATAAATATATGCCACTCCATGAGGGGACTACACAGGAAAGCAAGGGAATTGGTCAAGAGGTAGGGTTGAGGAGCACCTGGGCAAGAGCCTTCATCTTGGTTTCCACAGGAAGAAACAGACAAACAAGGGTAGATGGATTTAAGATTGGCCCATTTGACTAAGTGAAATAAGTCAGTCAGAGAAAGATATCATATGTTTTCAGTCATATGTGGATCTTGAGAAACTTAACAGAAGACCATGGGGGAAGGGAAGGTGAAAAAAAAATAGTTACAGAGAGGGAGGGAGGCAAACCATAGGAGACTCTTAAATACAGAGAACAAACTAAGGATTGATGGGGGTCGGGGAGAGGGGAAAATGGATGATGGGCATTGAGGAGGGCACTTGTTGGGATGAGCACTGGGTGTTGTATGTAAGCCAATTTGACAATAAATTATATTTAAAAAAAAAAAAAGATTGACTTGTTTGAGCCAGGGCATGGGAGGTGCTAACAGGAGTGGTTCTTGAGAGGCTGGGGAAGGTTCAGAAAGGGTATGTATGGGAGACTCCTGAATCTGTAACAGTGTCAGGATTCTTAGCTACAAGTAACAGAAAGCAACTCTGGCTAGTGGAAGCAAAAAGGACATTTATTAGAAGGATATCAGCATCTCTCAGATTCAAGAGGAGACTCAAGAAGTGGACTTGGAAAATAGGAGAAACAAAGTGAGCTCCTGGTCTGACAGGGACAACAATCTAGTCTGCTTCCTGCTGCTACTTTTGCCATAAAGAATGACTTCTACTGTTCAGACATCTTTATGATGCACCCTCAAGAGTCTACATGCTGGGAGTTAGCCCCCAGTTGGCCTAGTGAAGTCACTTGTCCACCTTGGCTTGTGCAGGCATAGGAATGAAGATAATCTAGCTCCTCAGCTTCCCTAGTGGGGCTAGTATCTATGACACACCATAGCCTTACGTGTACTTCTTTCAGGTATACTAGGCAGTGAAGGGCCTGGAATGTGGACAACCAGAAAAATAAAAAAATGTCCACAAGAGTCTTCCCTCTTCACTCAGCTGTTCTTGCTCAGGACGAAACCCAGACATTAAAAGTGTATGGTGTGTAAGATGTGCGATGTTGTGGGTACACACAGAGACTGCTCTGGCCAAGGGTAGTGATCCATCATGGGCCAGGCCTGCATTGTGCCATGCTCTTTCCCCCATAGTTTCCATCCTCCTCTACTGGACATTACTAAATATGCACCACGCCAGGTCACTCTAGCTGGGCATGTAGATGTACCTTGGAAAGATGGCCTTTCCATTTTCCTTTGGTTAGTAAGGACAACAGTGTCCTTGGGCAGGGAATAGAACTGGACATATGTGGTTTTATTATCTGCACTGATACAAACATTGGTTAATCTGAAAATTAAACTCCAATTTACAAATATCCTACTGTCCTATCATTCCTGAGCCTAGAACATGTCACCTCTTGCTCTAAATTCCTAGGGCCCATGTATTCCCTATCAGACAACTGAGGATGTTGCTTTATACTATTACTTTATGAATGTTAGTCTTATTCACTTTTCTTTCCAGCATTTGAAGAGATCCTGAAACACAATCTTCTTCCAAAAACTGATTTTCAAAGTGAACATGTTGGGATAAGATCCAGGCCAGTCTTCCGAGTGATGCCACTTCTCAATATATGGCAACACAGGATCATCACCTGTGATTCCAGTGTCCCCTCAATCTGCACACTTGCTGCTGTGTCCCATTAGTCTGAAAATGGAATTTCTTGATTCTGTCTTCGATCTCCACCACTCAATTCTTTTTGATCCTAAATTTGTTTTCCTCCAATTGCTTGTGCTAGTCCAGGTTTTTCTGCTTGATGTGTTTTGAGGTTTACTGGTGTCGGTGTACCATAGCTAAGATGGTATGATCCCACAAAATTGGAACCCAGACTCTTTGTTCAGTATCCAGCACAGAGCGCAGATGACTTCTGGGTGTGAGTAGGTGTTGATGGTGATGACGATTTGCAGATAAACAGGGAAAGTCTATAGCTCTAGCGGGATCTGAATTAAACAGCTTTTATCGCCTCACAGAGGATGCAGACCACTTATGTCTCTTGTCAAAAACCAGTGTTCCGATATCTGTCACCCCATTCCTGAATACTATGTTTCACACCAGCTAAATCTCTAGGTATCGGGAATACAATTTCCTGCTTCATGCTGGGCTCTGTGTAAAGGTTACTATTTGCTTCTGTTGACTGAGTTTTTGTAATAGGTTAAAGGATTTTTGTATGTGAGGTTTATTGAGCACTTGGGCTGTGTGGGGAAAACAGGTGTAAATTTTCAGCTATTAACCTAGTTACTTCTTGTGCCACTGAAATATTCTATTGAAGGTGCCAGCTGGGGTTAGCCACCACACCAGCAAAGGCAGCAAGGGCATCCACAGACACAAGAAATATCTGTCACGTAAAATACTCCATACCATGCACCCATTAACCTCCTGATACAGCAGGACCAACAGAACAGGATTTGTAAAGGTGCTTAATATTTAAAGAATCTCATCCTGTGATACTGACCAAGAGTTACAGGTGGATACTGAGGTGGAAAGGCTACATGAAGTTTGCATCAGTGTGTAAAATGACAAATATGAGCTCCTTTCTTCAGATTTACATTGCACCGATTTTATTTTATTTTATTTTTTTTTTAAATTTTTTTTTCAACATTTTTTATTTATTTTTGGGACAGAGAGAGACAGAGCATGAACGGGGGAGGGGCAGAGAGAGAGGGAGACACAGAATCGGAAACAGGCTCCAGGCTCCGAGCCATCAGCCCAGAGCCTGACGCGGGGCTCGAACTCACGGACCGCGAGATCGTGACCTGGCTGAAGTCGGACGCTTAACCGACTGCGCCACCCAGGCGCCCCTGCACCGATTTTAAAGAGCCTTAGTTGGCAGGTACAATATTCAATACTAAATTATGTTTCCATATTTAGGAGGTACAAACATGTTATAAGACTCCCAGGGCCCTGTTTCTACCTCAGGCACTCAGGCTTAGCCTATGACCTTGGCAGAGCCATTCAGATTGCCATGAGCCCCTCTGTTTTCCATCTTGTTAAGTGGAAAGAATAATACTATGCACTTACTTTATGACACTGTGGTAAGGCTGAACCAGGCATCGTTTGCAAGGAAGTTCCCCGCTCAGAGCAAAGCACTAGAGAGGCACAGTCCTCTACCTCAGACCTGCACTGCACTCTTGAAAGATTGTTTTCCTTCTACCTTGCTATTGTCCAGTTTAGGAATGGAAAGAACATTGGGCTAGATAATAATAACAGCAATTCTAGTTGCTCTCATAACTGTTGTGATGTTAGTGTATAGAGAGTGAGGGCTTGCATTTCTATTTCTAATTATGCTTCCTTATTTAACCATACTTCTATTTTTTACATTTTGCTGCTTTGATACCTGGGGGGATATGACCCTGGGGGAACTCCCCTTCCAGAGCCAACCAGTTCCTACACACAGTAAACTTTTCTTCCTCAACTGTACATTTCAAATGCAAACAACCAACCCAGAGCCACACCCAACCTCCTATATCAGACTTTCGGGGTCTGAGCTGCTATTCCCCTGCCCTCATTACTTCAGGACCAGGTTCCACATAACTAGGGACAGCCCCTATGGCCCAGAGACCACTGAAAGTAACCATTGGTCTACCAAACTAATTCCTTTTTCCCCAAGTTTCCAATTTGGGGCTGATTCTACCTTAACTCCTTCCCTTCTCCACAATCTTGAATCTGAGAGACGCTGATAATCCTTCTAATAAATGTCCTTTTTGCTTCCACTAGCCAGAGTTCGTTTCTACAATGAAGACTCTTGACATGATTACAGATTCTGGAATCTCCCACACATACCCTTCCAGAACCTTCCCCAGCCTCTCAAGAACCATTCCTCATAACAACTCTCCATGCCCCGCCCCCCTTCCACTTATTGGAAGGCTATTGGGACCTATGTCACAAAAACAGCATGCTAAGTTCTTCCTGTGAATTTATTTGCCTTCCAATTCCTTTTCTGATATACTTAATGCCTGAGAGATTTCTCTGAAACTCTACCACCCACTGCAAATATTCCAGCAACACAGAAGTCTGAGCTGAATGATCTGCATGCTGTAGGAGACACTCCAGAATCGGCAACCGGACAAAATGCAAACTTTTCAATACTTTAAATGCAATGCATTCTCATCATGTACCCAGGGTTATTTTATTTAGTTAGGTTTTCAGGGAATCTAACTTCTATTTGTCAGGTTTATGGTGTTGATGCTTCCCTCTCTCACTGAGGTGTTCAGAGTCTTAATTAGATAGAGAATGTGAAGTGCTTTGACAGCATCAGATGAAAAGTGCTAGAGAAATCCCTAGGGAGTTCCTTTTTTTTTTTTTTTTTTTTTTTTTTTTGGCTCAAGAGACACAAGAAAATTAGAAAGCTTTAACAATTGAGCTAAGGTTTACAAGTAAACTTTTTGGTTTTTCTTGTGTGTCTTTGTGTGGCATGGTACAAAGTTTGAATTTGTTTTTAATCTCCTAACTAAATGAAAGAGCCATGTTGAAACCCCCTGTAGGACACATGAAATTGAAGTTCTCCATGATGGGTCTGTGGGATGTAAGCAATCAAACTATTGTCTGCAGACCTTGAATCTTTTCAGCAAAGGGGAAATCCTGCCCAGACTCATGTATTTAGTTAATACTTCCAAAGGGAAATCTGGGATCCAAATTTTAGCAGAGTTTGCACCCCCTCCCCTAAAATACACATCTCCTGAGTGGATTGGGGGGGGGGGGTCCCTTCCCTGAGATTGAGACATAATATTCATTTGTTTCTTAGGGTTTGAATTTGGGGTTCATTTAATTATGTCTCAGGAAGCCAAATCCTCTGCTTTGAGGCAGATAAATGATGGTGAACAGCAGTATGCACGAATCAAAAGCCTTTTCATTTCTAATGAAAGGATGTGGGTAGAGGCAGGACTCTCCACTGAGCCAGACTCCACAAACAGGGACTCATGTACCACCCCGGGGAGGGAGGCAGATGCTGATCCTAGAGTTGTGTGCAAGTAGCAGACTGGTGTGTTTGACTCCTCGAGGGTGAGACCAGAGGACAGCGAGGAGAAACCCAGCAGGCCTGTAGCTCTGCTCCCCCAGAATCTGAGCCTGTGCAAGAGCCACCTTTCCAGGGAAGGTTTTTTAAATGTAAAACTCATCTAATCTCTCTTTACTCCCCAAATTGTTCACAACGTATCCTTTTTCCATTTTATATCTCATAGAAAGGTTGGCTTTAAACAACAACCCAAAAATCTTTGTTTCCGTATTTGAGAACAATTCCAAAGAACTCACCTAGGAGAACTGGAAAAATCTATGTGCAGTATATATATCTGGAAAGGATATGTTGGTTTCCTTTGAATATTCCTATGTATTTTCACAAGAAAAACAAATATTTGTTTGTTGATATGTAATAAAGTATCATTTCAAATGAGTAAAGGAAAGACAGAGCTGGGACAACTGGCTATCCTTTTGGATAAAACAAATCTGGATCCCTAAAGGACTCTATACCAAAATAAATTCCAGATGGATCAAATATTTAAATATAGTTAATAATATATATTTGTACAAAAAATAAATCAGTGAATTTTGTTTATCATCTCTTATGGAAAAATCCTTTCTAGACATGACGTAAGATTCAGAAATATAAAGGAAATGATTAGTAAATTTAACTACATAAAATGTTAAAATTCTTTATGACTAAAATGTCCTAATCAAAGTCAAAAGATAAGTGGCAAACTGACAATTTTTAACAATTGTGACAAAAAATTCATGTCATGAATAAATCAAGATTTTTTAATAAATCTATTTTAGAGAGAGGAAGAGAGAGAGAAGCCAATAAGAAAATCACTAAATAACCTGAACAAGCAGTTCACACAAAATAAAATAGCCCATAAATGCGGAAAGGTTGAAACTTACTCATAACTTTAAAAATACAAATTTGAAAAAAAATTGAGTTCCTCCCATTATCCTGACCAAGATAAAATATTTGCTAATTTTGGGTGTTACCAAGGATGTGAAAAAATGGGCACTCACTCACTACCATCGAGTGTGGATTGGCATAATTTTTAAAAGGCAACTAACTGGCTATGTCTAACAAACTTACACCTCTAGAAATTTATCCCACAGATATACAAATACAAACATAAATAAATATTTGCTGCAGCATTATTTGTAATAATTAAGATTCTGGCAATATCCTGTATATCCATTCAGTAGGGAATTGGTTAAGTAAATTATGGAAAATCTATACAGTAGACTGCAGCCATTATAAACATTGAGGTAGATCTGTATGCACTACTATAAAAAGGTGTTCAGGATAGATAGTTAATTACACAAGGATAGTTGCAGAAATGTGTGAGTGTAGTATGATTTCACTTGTGGAAAAAAATGTGCTTGAGATGCAGACTCACTGGACATTTCTGGAAAGAGACACAGAAAATTTCTAAGAGTCATTTTTCTCTACATAGTGGGAATTTCATTTTCATTTTTACTCTTTTGTACTTTTCAAATTTTTACCATGGACTTGCTTTACCTTTACAGCTTAAAATCTAGTTTAAAAATAGAGGCTCACCTACTACTTACCATTAATGAAATCAAAAGTTTACCCAACAAATATATACTAAGGGTAGACTATTTACCAGACGCTGAGGATATCAAGTTGTCTACAATGCAAGCCCTGCCCTCCAGGAGCTCACCTTATGTCTTGAGAGGTGGGGAGAGACAGGCATATAAATAAACCATTGCCCCCCTAGTTAAGTGCAGCAGAAAGACACCCATCCTTCAGGATACCCAACACTTTCCCAAGCAGGACTCCGAAGAAGCCCACCCTGAGCTCACTCGCACAAACCACAGCCTTTCTTGTCATCTCAGACGCCAGAATAAAAACCCAACCAGGACACAGGGTCTTCACAGGACCCCCTGGAATTGGAATAGAGCCATCCTCTGAAAGTCTTTTGTCAGTCCATCAATGAAACATTAACCTTTGGAACTCATCTGTCAGAAAGCCTGGGTCAAGGGATCTGGCCGACTCTCAAACATGAGCCCACTCTCCACAGGAACTGCAGGTCTATTAAGCCTTACATACGGAGCAATTATGAGGAAGAGGGAAAGTGAACGCTTGAGGCTTTCATAATGGGCAGAGGGGTCTCGGCTATGGCTGTGTAACAAGTATTATTGGCAAAGCTTCGTTGCCCCTCCCTCCAAACCCCGCTTTAATGCTAACATCCGGCTTGTCAAAAGAGCTTGTTTGATAGCTGTAAGGAGAGCTCAGAGGTAGAGTGATTTCCCAGCTCTCCACACTTCCAAATGGCAGGACTCCAAAGTCTGCATTCTTCCCACACAGCCCTGCTGTCAGAAGAAGAAAATCGAGGTCAAGAAACAATCCAGCATATAAAGATGAACCGGGCCCTTCAGAGTTCTGGGCCCCACGTGGCCCTTCCACCTGCAGCTCCTAGTGAGCACACACTTTGCTGTGAAGATCAGCAAATGGGACTAATGAGGTGGTATAGTGTGATCCCGCTGGGAATATGGCCTTGTGCAGAGATCCTAATCAAAAGATTTCACAAACTTGGGCAGAAATTAAAGATGAGGCAAGTTCCGCTAGGTTGGGCAGGGGAAGATGTCATCACCCCTCATCAGCAGCCCCAAGCGAGTACAACTTTCATGAACAACTTTGGCCTCTTTCCTTCATACTGTGTATTATCTCAACAGGCCTCCAGAGGGGCTCCCTGTACATGAACAGCATGAAATAGCCCCACCATTTTCACAACCACTACTCAGAGAACCAGACAGAAATATTGTGTGGGTGGGAAGGGATAACAGAGAAGTTCCCACCACTTTCCACTGGCAACAAAAGCCCCCTGACAGGTGAGAACTCTCCAGAGGACTGGAGAGAAAGAGTCAGAGGCCTGGTCTTTTGGACCAATGTGGCCAGACCTTAGACAAATCACAACCTCTCTGGACACAGTTGCCTTGTCTGGAAAATACTGCCTGCCTCACAAACTATCAGGGTAAGTAGAGACATTAGTGTGTGAGCTTCATAAATGTAATGTCATATTAGCATGTACCCTTTGTCAGGTAGCTGACATGTACGTTTCCTATCTCTGGGATATCATCCCCTTATAGTCAAGAAGCAGAGAAATGCAGAATATCTGTGCAACAGGTGCTCAAACTTCATATACATTTTCGGGACACCTGGGTGGTTCAGCTGGTTAAGCATGCAACTCTTGGTTTCAGCTCAAGTCATGATCTCACAGTTTGTGAGATAGAGCCCTACATCAGGCTCTGTGCTGACAGCAGGGAGACCGCTTGGGATTCTCTCCCTCTCTCTCTCTGCCCTTCCCCCACTTGCGTGCATGAGCACTCTCTCTCTTTCTCTCTCTCCCCAAAAAAAAAAAAATTCCTATACATTTTCAACTTCAGGGGAGGGTCAGCAGATAATAAAAAAGGGACTTACTTCACATTTGTCCTTCCAAAGAGATTAAATAAATTTCACAAATATTATTTTATTTCTCCACAGAAAATACCAAGGAAAGGGGAAAGAGGAGTGTGGGTGTGATGGGACACTGTAATGATAATAGTGTAATAGTGTGTTGGTCTACTGCTTGGTGCCCAGTTTCCTCACTGGTAACAGTTCCTACTTCATAGGCCACTGGAAGCAGGTAGTTCATGCTGAGTACCCAGGAAGCCCTGGATAGCTGTTCTGTTGTCCACAGCCCCATTCTGTGCTGGAGAAAATGAGGCAGAGATGATAACTTCCTCTTTCAGGAACCAGAAAGTGAAGTGCATTCCAGAGAAAGACTGATCCCCAGTCTGTGGCTTTCTCAAACCTGCCCCTTTGTTTTGTTTTCTACAATACAAGGACAAAACTCCTTACTGGCCTCCCTGCCTCCTTGTCCTGCTCCAATCCTTCATTTCTGTTTTTTATCCTGTCTTTCTAATTCCCAAGGGTCAGGTCAAACCTTTCATTCTCCAAAATGCCCTTCATTTCTACTCAACATTTATAAAAAACTTTTTTTAAATGTTTGTTTTTTTTTTATTTTGAGAGAGAGGCTAGAAAGAGAGGGAGAGAGAATCCCAAGCAGGCTCCTTGCTGTCAGCACCAAGCCTGACACAGGGCTTGATCTCACAAACCGTGAGATCATGACCTGAGCCTAAATCAAGAGTCCACACTTAGCCTACTTAGCCACCCAGGTGCACCCCCCCCCCCCACTAGGATTTATAAACTCAGTTTGGGCCCCTCCCCCAGGCCTCTTATACTCTCAGGCTCCACCCATTCACAAGCCCCTCCCATTCTTGGGATTTCCATCCCCCACTCATAGGCCCTTCCCACTATGGGGTTCTATGTGAGTAGCTACTCTTCTTTTACCATTCTGAACTAAGATGACTACAAATTTTACCTTAATTTTACACAACATTTTGGAGACTAGGTTGTAATATTTAACATGATTTTATTCCAGGCTCAGAGATAGGAGAAAAAAAATTATATTCAAGGAAGGACTTGTAACTCCTAGATTTGGCTGTTTTGAGGACTCCAAGATTGGCCTTTCTCAAAAACCCCCCATAGGGGGCGCTGTCTCCCTAGGCAGGTCATCTTCCTATACCCTCTAGAGTGTTCACAACACATCTAGGCTAGTCCATGACCAGGTCCAGAAATCAGATCCAAAGGGGCCCCAATCTAAGGCCTACCATCCTGCTACTGCCCAGGACAAATGATAATAGGAATGTTGGAACTGTTTACTCTCTCAAAGAGAAACCCATCACTGCCCAACTGGATGGGCTTGACCTCCAGTCACAAACAGGAAGACTGCTCCATATCCAAGTCTGAGTTGTATCAAAGGTACAGTCCAGGGTGTACTCCCCCATTTTGGTCTTGCTCTTTTCTTACAGCCTTGCTCCAGTGCAAGGTGAAGACCACTCTTGCTGTCTTTTCCTGCCCTCCTCCAGTCTTCACACCAACAAAAAAACAAGTGACAATCTTTACCCATAGTTCACTCTAAATCAATACACAAGAAAGCAAGCATTTCTCTAAAAGAAATAGAGTCTTCAGAGATGCAAGAAGCCAACAAAATAAACCTTCACAGTTTAGTTCCTTTGAGCCACAGCCTCTCAGACACATCTTCTGATTATAGTGTGCGTCACATTTACCTAATAAAATTGTATATTTGAGTCCTTTCCATAACAAAGAAAAGGATGCTTCAAAAGATCTTCCAGTCTTTATTTCATTCAAGAGAAAAAATTGCTTAGAGTTTGAAATGCGGGTTTATCAGCTTTCATCACTCCCCTCTAGGTCCTGAGAATCTTAGGACCAGGCTTTCACCAAGATTCAGACTCTTGCCAGCCTTCTCTGACGAAAGGAAGGAAACACAGAGCTCAGGAATGGCTACTCACACCTGACATTACTGAAGAATATCGAATTTATTCCCCAACACCATTTCCTTTTCATTGTCTTTTCCCTCTGCAGTGATAATGGAGCTTTGCCACAAGCCCACACCCATCCTCTTCAGCTGGGACTTCCTATCTCACCCTACTTGAGAGCCCAAGAAGTGAGTGATGATACACAGCCTTGAGGTTTCCAGACAGCAGGAAGGGCAAAGTCTCCCTACCCCTGAAAGCAAATGTCTTATAGAAATGTCCAATCTCTCTCTACAGGAAGTTCTTGTTTTGACACAAATTATATAGAAGAAGGAGGGGAAGGCCCTGAAAAACAAATGAACAACTTTTTAAAAAGCTTTCAGAAATAAATGTAAAATTCATTAAGAAAAGTAATGGAAATTTTATGGCTGATGCACAGATAAATTCATTGCTGCCTCTTAATTTATCAAGCCTACATACAAGAGTGTATACCAAATTAATTGGAACTAACAGCCTCTCAAAAACTCTAACCAGCTGCACACTCAGGGTAAACTAGTCGGAACAAAATAAAGAACCCCTCCTCCTTCTCGCAAGCCTTGATTGAATTAGAGGCTAAGTTTTCTAAACTCTAAAAATGTCAAGCAACTTTGTTCTTCCATGACTGCCAAGCCATTATCTGCTGTTCAGGACCAACCTGGGTTACAACTAGATACAAATGGGGTTTTCTTGAATATTACGAATTTCAATTCTGGGGCACCTGTATGGCTAAATTGATTAAGCATCGGACTTCAGTTCAGGTCATGATTTCATGGCTTGTGGGTTCGAGCCCCATGTCAGGCTCTGTGCTGACAGCTCAGAGCCTGCAGCTTGCTTCAGATTCTGTGTCTCCGGCTTTATCTGCCCCTCCCCACTCACACTCTGTCTCTCTCTCTCAAAAGTAAATAAACATTAAAAAAAATTTTTTTAAAGAATCTTAATTCTGGGTGGCTCAGTCAGTTAAGCATCTAACTCTTGATTTGGGCTCAGGTCATGATCACACAGTTGGTGAGATGGAGCCCCGCATCAGGCTCTGCACTGACAGCACAGAGCCTCCTTGGGATCCTCTCTCTCCTCTATCTCTGCACCTCTCCCTGCTCATTCTCTCTCTCTCTCTCTCTCTCTCTCTCTCTCTCTCTCTCTCTCTGTCTCAAAATAAGTAAATAAACATTTAAAAAAAAAAAGAAGAAGAAGAAGAATCTCACCATAGCTATGAAGTCATGATCAAAAAGTTCTGGAAAAGAGAGATGTTCTAACACTGACCTTAAATGGTGTTCTCATCCAGGTGGAGTTGAATATGAATTATTTACTTCCCATTATTTTCTAGGATAGCTTGGAGAGAAGGCTTTTAATCCCTTTTTTAGGTTAACACTCTGGTTCTTAGACACAGTTTCCAAACAGGCTATCCAGTAGATACAACAAGAAAACCAAAGAGACTCTTTAAGTCATTTCAATTATTTGCTTAAAATAGAATGTGTAGGCCATGTCCCCTTGAAGATAAATCTGCACTATTCACCTTAATCTAAAATAAAGCCTTGTCAGACCATTGTAAATATTATTTTATTAGTAAATATTAATTATTCATTTTGACAATTTAACAATGTTAATTTTATGAATAACAAGTAACATTTATTGAGGGTTTAGGATATGCAAGGCAATGTGCTAAGCATTATATATGTATTATCTCATAGAACCATCACAACAACCTGATGAGATCTATACTACTACAATTCCCATTTTAAAAATGAGGAAACTGATATTCAGAGAAGTTAAGTAACTTATCCAAGGTCAGACAGCTAGCATGTCTGGTCCAACCTTAAGTTTGTTGTGAAAGCTCAACCATCATTTGATGGCCTGAGAGGTAAAAGATAAAGGCAGAAGCCTTCAGGGCTTTGTCCTCAGAGACACCACAGAGAATTTGGGTGAGCCGACAGTAAAGCTTTATTTTAACACTACAGATAGAAGGTGGTTATAGTCAAAAAGGTGTTAAGGCTGGATTTTGATCCTTCTGTTTAGGATGCCAAATCCAAACTCAGAGGCTTTCAAACTCCTACAGAAGATGCCCTGAGATTCACCCACATGGAGAGAGGAGAAAACTTCCACATGATTCTACAAATTACTCATTTGGAGTTACATAGCTAAGAAAGAAGGGATAATCTGGAAACAAACAACTCCTCACTTACAGTTATTAGAAGTGCTGGCCAGTTACTGTAAGAGGGAAAGTCTTCTGAGAAAAACAACTCCCTAATTTGAGTTACCTATTCTTTTTATCTCTTCCACACCACTGGGAGATCTTAGACAACTTCTAGAAGGCATCTTTAGGATAGCAACAGCCTGAGTCAGTATTGTCCATGGACTGGGGCAGCCTAATAAAGTCTGAGGAGTCTTCTCATAAAGGGACAAAAAAGAACAACCCCTAAATGGCAAGTTATTTTTCCTTGCAAGGTGTTATCACAATTTATCAATATGATAAACATTTGCTGGTTGCCTTCTGTATACCAGACTCAAAGTAAGATCTGAAGACCCAAAAATGAGTAATCATAAGCGATTTCCCCTTTCCCCTTTAATGAAGAGAGTGGCGATTCAAATGAAAAATTACAGTCATTTTAAATAAGGGGTTTTGGGGCTGGAACACAAAGGTAAATGCTTTGATCAGTCTACACCTTTTCAAAGATATATCTAATTAGGTCTCTGGAGAACTGATAACTTCAGACTTGCAGCATTTTGTGTATATGGTTGTTTTAACTGTGTTTTGGGATGACTGCTTAATTAGCCACTTGTAGGAGGTAGTGAGGGAGCAAATACATATGGAATTTGTTTCAGTGGTGGTTTTGGCAAAATCTCTATATCAGATAGAAAGTCATTTTTCTGTGAGTACAAGAAAATCTAATTAATAGCAGCTTAAACGTATAAGGTACTTGTCTCACCTAGCAAGAAGTCTGTAAGTACTTTCAGTGCTGGCAAAGTAGCCCAAAATTGCTACCAGATACTGAATCCTCTCTTTCTCTGCCATCCTTACCATGTTAGCCTTCATTCTCATGCCAGTTGCCTCCTGATTGCCAGTGGCTGCCACATTGCCAGCCATCATGTTTGAGTTCCAGAGAGGAATAAGGAAGAAGGAAAAGAAGAGACAGCAGATTTTGGCTTATATCTCATTGGCCAACACTATCATATGGCCCCTGCTGACTTCAAGGCAGACCAGAAAATCCATTTTTCTTTGTTTTTTTGTTTTTGTTTTAACAGCCTTTCTAACAGAGACAGAAAAGGGAGAAAGAGGTTGGAAATGAAAAGTTAGTCAGTAAAGACTATCTGTTACTCCTCTCACCTATACAGAGAGGCCTAGACCAGTTTTTAGGGTTCCTAGATGTTTTAAAAGGAAGAAATGCAAAAAAAAAAAAAAGGCAGTTTCAAGAAATGTCGTATTGTTGCAATGTATATATCATGCATTTCTAACAAATGGGCTTTCTTGATGCACTAACTGTAGGTAGAACCTCATTTGCCAATACCAACCTTTGAGAGGCCAGGCCAAATGGTGTTCCTACCTTCCCATTGCTCCCCCACACCTCCATGGTAAGTGTTGGTCATGGGCTCCATCAGCAATGATGATGGGAAAGGCCTGGAGGCCCTCTCAATGAGTGTTCTCAAGAGAAATTTATCATGACCGTCTTCCACATAAACCAGAAGAAGGGAATCTGGAATCAAAAGGAGAGAGAAAGCTCCTGAAAAGAATCTCTATAAATCATAAAGGGATATCACTTAATAATGTTCACAAAATAAGAGAAGAGAAACCTAAAATATGTATGACTTATGTGTTATTTTGAAGGAAATCACAGATTTTTGCTTTACACTATTCCTAAATGAGTGCTTCCCTTTTTTTTTTAAAGTTTATTTATTTATTATTTGAAAGAGAGAAAGAGCACAAGATCATGAATGGCAGAGGGCAGAGGGGGTGGGGCAGAGAGAGAGAGAGAGAGAGAGGGAGGATCCCAAGCACGCTCTGCGCTGAAGTGGAGCTCAATCCCACAACCGTGAGATCGTGATTTAGGCTGAAACCAAGAGTTAGACACTTAGAGGACTGAACCACCCAGATGTCCCAAATGAGTATCCTTCTTACATTCATCCAAAACTCCATGTCCAGGTACAGTAGCCATGAGCCACATGTGGCTGTTGAGCACTTAAAATGTGGCTGGTCCAGGGGCGCCTGGGTGGCGCAGTCGGTTAAGCGTCCGACTTCAGCCAGGTCACGATCTCACAGTCCGTGAGTTCGAGCCCCGCGTCAGGCTCTGGGCTGATGGCTCGGAGCCTGGAGCCTGTTTCCGATTCTGTGTCTCCCTCTCTCTCTGCCCCTCCCCCGTTCATGCTCTGTCTCTCTCTGTCCCAAAAATAAATAAAAAAAAAAAAAAAAAAAAAAAAAAAAAAAAAACGTTGATAAAATGTGGCTGGTCCAAACTGACATGCACTGTAAGTATTAAATGCATACTAGATTTCAAAGACTTTGTAAGAAAAAAAGAATGTTAAGATATCTCATTCATAACTTTTATGTTGAATACATGTTGGAACAATAATATTTTGGACATAGGAAATCAAGTAAAACATATTATTAAAGTTAAGCTCACCTGTTTATTTTTTTTAACGTAGCTACTAGAAAGTGTAAAGTTACGTACGTGACTCATACCTGTGGCTGACATGATATTTCTATTGTACTGAGCTGGTCTAGAAGGATGATACCTTACAAGCGCCTATCTGTAACAGGTGCTGTGGTGCCCCGCCCATGTGCCACTGGCCCATTTCTGAGTTCACCAGCAGCCTCGAGGACCATTACATGCATGCCAACAGCTTCCCCATGCCCTCCGTAAGGCAGAATCTCTCTGCTTCTCTGCCTGAAGGCCTTTACTAGTGCCTTAGGAACTTGCTCAGGGCAGCCCACGATTTAATGCTCCCAGGAGCAACTTCCAATCAATACAGGATGAATAAATGCCCCATCTTCAGCAGGCCTTCGGCAGGACAATTTTTTTTAATTTACTATTGAAGTATAGTTGATATACAATGTTATATTAGTTTCAGGTGTACAACATAGTGGTTTGACAATTCTACACATTAGTCAATGCTCACCACAGTAAATGTTGTCGCTATCTGTCACCATACAACATTATTGCAATATTATTGACTATATTCCCTCTGCTGTACTTTTAATCTCCATGACTTATTTATTTTGTAACTGGGAGTTTGTACCTCTTAATCTCCACCTACCCTTTGACAACCACCAATTTTTTCTCTGTATTTAAGGATCTATTTGGTTTTTTATTTGTTTTTTAGAGTCCACATATAAGTGAAATAGATTGATATTTGTCTTTATCTGACTCATTTCACTCAGCATAATACCTTCTAGGTCCATCTATGTTATCACAAATGGCAAGATTTCTTTCTTCTTTTATAGCTAAATGATATTCCATTGTGTATATGTATATGTCTTTATTGTCCATTCATCTATCAATGGATACTTGGGTTTCTTCCATATCTTGGCTACTGTAAATAATGCTGCAATAAACAGGGGTGCATATATCTTTTTTTAAAAAAACTAATGTTTTCATTTTCAGCTTTGAAGTGTGTTCTACAAGGCCTCTCAGAGGGCCCCCAAACAGAGCTGAGCCCCAGTTGCCCACAGCAAAAGCTTATTCATTTTATTGACTCTTGTCCTTTTCCAGCTTACCTTACTCATGTCTCCTGGAGGCACCTACAAATGAACCCCCTGCCCCAGTGTCTTCCTCGCCTCTGCTTCAGGGGGCCCAAACTAGGAGAACAACTCAAACATTTTCACAGCCCCTCTTTATAGGGCCCATGCCAAGTATGATTTGACTTTACAACTCATGCTGAAGTTTTTTTCCTGGGCTATTATCAGAGAAGATGTCTTTAATTACTATTGTTTTTCATCAATTCATTTAGGACTCTATTGTCAGTGGCCTTAAAAAAGGACAAAAAAGATCCTGTTCTAATTAAACAAATAGTGTATCATTTGAAAGAGTTTGCATATTTTTTCCTTTCCAAGTAATTTGTTTACATTTAAACTGTGCTTATGTAGTGTTGTCTTAATTATCAAGTCATTAAGGACATTGATGTGGTCCTTTAAACCATTTTGTTTTGCTTCGGGGCAGTGACAGTTTCTTATAGATAGAATCAAACTCCACAAGATTAGTAAACACTTTTCTCATCTGATCTGCAAAGAGGGGCACAACCAGTGGGGTTACAGGGTTGGTGGGGGACAGCCCCCATTCCCTGGGCTCTGCAAACAAGGATCAAACAGTAGGTATATATATCAGGTATTCTGGATGCCCTGACCTGCAACACAGCCCTCGCCCTCTGATCCCTATGCCTGCTCTAACAGTAATGGTACAGTTAAAAAAAGAAGAAGAAGCAGAAGAAGAGGAGGAAGAGGAAGAAGAGGAAGAAGGAGAAGAAGAAGAAAGCTTTAGCCACCAAGGGATACAGATTTCAATCCTGTCTCCACCACTTGCTAGTATGACCTTCAAATCACTCATTCTTTCTGAGCCTCAGTTTCCCTATCTATTGTATGAGGGTGAGGGCTATTACAGAGTGAGCATGAGGAACACTTGACCCATGATTATAACAGTCTCATGTTTAGATTTTTTTTAATTTTAAATTTATTTACCTAAATTCAAGTTAGTGAACATACAGTGTAGTATCGGTTTCAAGAGTAGAACCCAAAGATTCATCACTTACATATAACACCCAGTACTCATCCCAACAAGTGTCCTCCTTAATGCCCATCACTCATTTAACCCTTCCTCCCACCCACACCCCCCCACTACCCCTCAGTTTGTTCTCTGTATTTAAGAATCTCTAATGGTTTTCCTCCCTCTCTCTTTTTATCTTATTTTTCCTTCTCTTATGTTCATTTGTTTTGTTTCTTAAATTCCACTTATGAGTGAAATCATATGATATTTATCTTTCTCTGACTGACTTATTTCACTTAGCATAATACACTCTAGTTCCATCCACATTGTTGCAAATGGCAAGATTTCATTCTTTTTGATTACCGAGTAGTATTCCATTATATGTATAAATCACATCTTCTTTATTCATTCATCTGCTTTTTACACAGTCTTCAAATAAAATCTGTGTATATACATGTGTTTAAATGCACACATAAATATACATATATATTAAGGTTTTAAAAAAATCTACATTTTTATATACTTTTCTGGCATTTCTCTAGTTTTTGACACACTAGCAGCCTTAGATGTATCTTGGGCCTCTCTAGACCCAGACCATGAAGAGAATAAGAACTCCTATATGTCCAACAGTGGCTTTCATCAGGGCACAGTGAGAATTAGAAAACAGGAGACTTGTTCCACACAACCTGCGCTTTCTTTCTTCCCTTTCAAGCTTCACATGCAACCCTCCCTGAGCCTTCCCACTATAGCCTTTCTGTAGTCCCTGGAGTCCCCCATACTCTATCTTTCATCTTGTGTCTGGCTGTCAAAATGGGCATTCGTGTGGACTGTCATTCCAGGAACAAATACTTGGTGTGGCCTCAGATTGCTCTCCTTCATGAATTATCTCCATAGAAGGCCCTAACACTCTCTTTCCCGATCACTAGACTAGACCCTGGTTCTCTATCCCTGTTGGATAATATATCCAGCAAAATCACTGGCATGCACTACTCAGCCATTGCTGTTTCCCCTTCTTCTGCCTAATATGTTTCTTCTGGTCTCAGATCTCAGGAATCTGGAAGTTTATTCAGTGTTTCGTTTAATTGGAAATAATTAATGTGTGCCTACAAAGTACAGAGAGCACTTGCTAGATTCTAAAATAAGGGAAAAAAAGATGAGAGGTTCAAAGAGATTTAAAATGCGGCCACTTGAGGGGCACCTGGGTGGCTGAGCTGATTGAGCTTCTGACTCTTGGTTTCTGCTCAGGTCATGTTCTCAGTTTGTGGGATCAAGCCCCATGTTCAGCTCTCCGCTGACACTGCAGAGCCTGCTTGGGATTCTCTCTCTCCCTCTGTCTCTGTTCCTCTCCTGCTCGCTTTCTCTCTCTCTCTCTCTCAAAATACACAAATAAACATTAGATAGATAGATAGATAGACAGACAGACAGATAGATAGATAGATAAAATGCAGCCACTTGACCTTCTGGGAATTTATAATCTAGCTGAATCTAGTATACAAAACCTAATGGATCCTCAACAAAAGCTTGTTAAATGAATAAAAGACATCTACAATACAATGAAAAGTTAAAAAAATTTTATGAGGGTTTTGATGAGGTTTGAGATGCTACTGACAGAGACACCTAGGAATGCCCAAATCCTGCCATAGCCTACCTCCCTTCCACACTGTGAGATCCCTGATACAAGGGAAAAGGACAAATAGGAATTAAAGAACTCTGCTATTTTTAACTTCCTGGAAATACGTGTGATTTAATTTCCTGTGAAAGGTTGGTTGATAACCTGATAGAATCATGTGTTCTGGCAGAAGGCCAAATGAGCCTTTGCCATCTTCCTAAACCCAAACCCTAATCTTGGGACTACACCACACTCTGGCTAGAAGCATTGTATAGGGTAGGCACACACTGAGCACCCACAGTGGGGGAGGAGGAAGAGAGAGGGAAGCCGGCCAGACCTGCCAAAGACTGCCTATCCAATTGCTGGTTACGCTTCTAAGATCACTGAAGGGAGGCAACACCTGTATGTGAAACTAACACACAGTGGCCCTGACTCCTAGCAAACATGGCCCCAGTTTTGCCTCTCTTCCTGCTAGGCTGATGTGAACCCGTGTCTCCTTACTTGACAAGAAAACGGCAGACAGAAAAATGCTCTAAGACTCAAGGAGGAGCAAATTCACTTTGGGCCAGAAGAATAAAAGGGGGAACAGGGTATTATTTGGCAGAGCTGCTCCTGCCTTAAACATGGAAGAGTCTTTCCGTTTCAAGTAAGGTCAGCGATAAATCTGCTCCTCCCCAACTCTCACCCCCCTGAACATCCTAGGTTTTCTTATAAGCGGGCTTGCTGTGTATTGCTTAGTATCTCCTACAATCTCAATAAGATGCTTGCTCCAGGAACAACCCAATTCTAGTCAATTATCAGCAAGCTGATCCCTCTTCCTAGCATACAGAAGAGAGGAAAGCTACTTGGTTGTCTAATGATATTCTTTTCGCAACTTCTTTCTGGGTATTTTCCATAATTGAATTGTCTGCAAACAAAATAAAAATTGTTGCTTCTAATAGTAAGTGGCACTTCCTAGACCTTTTGAGTGAAATGTAACAAAGCACTCGAAACAAATGTTCATTAACTGTGTAGTTCTGGGGACAAGACAGTCTACATTTCTTAAATGAAAGAGTGCAAGCAATCTAAAAATGTGTAAGAAATAATGAGTAACTCTTGTTCATGAGGTATTATGGAAAATAGCATTTTGGGACAAAAATTAATTTTATTTTTTTTTAAATTTAATGTTTATTTTTTTGGGAGAGAGAGAGAGACAGAGAGCGAATGAGTGCATGAGTGGGGGAGGTGCTGAGGGAGAGGGAGACAGATTCCGAAGCAGGTTCCAGGCCCCAAGCTGTCAGCACAGAGCCTGACGCAGGGCTCAAACTCCCAAACCACAAGATCATGACCTGAGCCTAAGTCAGACTGAGCCACCCAGGCGCCCGACAAAAATTAATTTTAAGATGTTCTTTATTTCACTTAGTTAACATATGATAGAGAGAGAAAAGTTATATTTTATGTTAGCTAGAGGAAATACCTTAAATATTTTGTTAACCCAACCCCTTTTATCTATTCTATCCCATTCTGTTACCTGAGTATCTTTCTGCTCCTTGGGCCAAGTCTATATCCTGAATGTATTTTGCTTTCTCATCTCTGTCTTTATGGACCTGGAAACAGTGATAAATGTAATACAAATTACAAACCTATTTTTTTCCACAGTTATTCAGCTTTTTCTTGTATATTGGGTCACACAATCACGAGTCTTGGGTCTTAAAAACTAGGCCAGAATGGTGAAAACAAATCCATGAAATCAAAGGTTCTGCATTTGGTTGTGTATTTGTACCTGTCAGTTTTTTGATATCCCATTATGTTGTCCCCTGATTTCAAAAACAATACAGTGTATAGGAAATGGAGAAAAGGGGCATTGGGCCACGGGAATACTCAGATGCTCCAGACTGCTCCAGCTTTCCATTCCTACCTTTAGAATCTCGAAAAATACCCAAAGCCTATTTAATACTCCATATATGTCTGACATGCAAAAGGACCTTGAAGGGTTTTGAAATTTGGATATCTAAAGCACCACACTCTGATGTCCCCCAAAGCTAACAGGAATAGTACACAAACTTTTGCCAGGGATATACTGAACATGATTCTAATCCAGGAAGGCTAGTTAGGCTAGTAATTGACAAATATGAGACGTCTATGCATTTGCTCCAATATTTGACTTATAGGCTGGTACAGTGCACCCCACAGCAGACACTTAAAGTGGGCAGTTTAAATAGCTGTCCACATGATCTAAGGAAAATAATACCATGCCACAGATTATAGCGGGAAGGCGCCGAGGGGGAGGAAACAAAGTGTTTCGCTAGAATAATCCAGACAATCTATGGAGAGAAAATCCACTAGTTGATTACTCAGTTCATTGATTTGGTTATTGCCATGCTACACCAAACAAATGGACAAGATCAACAGCAGGCATGCAGCTAGATTCCAGGATTCAAAGGCAAATGAGTTAAGGCACTTCTTTTCCACAAGCCCAGAATCTAATGGGGATATCTATAAAAGAAAGAAAGGAAGGGAAAAGGGAAGGAGATAAGGAAAGAAGAAGAAAGAAAAAGGGAGACAGAAATAGAAGGGGGAGGGAGGGAGATAGAGTCCACTTGGCTAGTTAAGGAAAGAGGAGATGATTATTTTTAAAAGGTTCTACAAAGATGTGTCAGCCTTCATTCACCCAAAAGACAAGGTGATAGAGGCATCTGGGCCATGGAACACTTGGCCGAGATATTTGCATTTTCTATTCTATGAACTAGAACTTGCTGTCTGAATCTACTTTCTAAGTAATACAAGGAAGGAAGACTGTCAACTTAATATAACATTCCTTAAAAACAGAAAATACATTTTAGGGGCACCTGGGTGGATAAGTCAGTTGAGTGTCCGACTCTTGATTTTGGCTCAAGTCATGATCTCAGGGTCGTGGGATCAAGCCCCACATCAGGCTCTGTGCTGAGTGCGGAGCCTGCTTAAGATTCTCTCTCTCTCTCTCTCTCTCTCTCTCTCTCTCTCTCTCTCCCTCTAAAAAGAAAAAGAAAGAAAATACATTTTAATAACCTAGAATATTGGTTCTCAATGTGTGAGCTCCTGACCAGCAGCATGAACACCGCCTGGCAACTTGGTAGAAGTACAGATTTCTGTCTCTCAGCCATGGATTCAGAAACTCTGAGGCTGGGGCAGCAACATGTATTTGAAGATGCTTTTCAGGGAATTCTGATGCTAAAGTATGAGAACAGCGGCCCCAGAACAAGCAACTTCAAATCATCCTGTGATATGCTTTCTCCATCTCACCAGCCGAGGTAACTAAAACGTTCCTATGACTAATTCATGGAAATGTATTCTACTGGTGATTCCTACCATATGATCTCACTCATATGCAGAAATTAGGAAACAAAACAGATGAACATAGGGAAAGGGAAGAAAAAAAAGACAGAGAGGGAGGGAGGCAAAGTAGAAGAGACTCTTAATGATAGAGAACAAACAGGGTTGATGGAGGGAGGTGGGGGGGGGGAATGGGCTGATGGGTGATGGGTTAAGGATACTAAGGAGGGCCCTTGTGATGAGCACTGGGTGTTATACATAAGTGAGGAATCACTGAATTCTACTCCTGAAACGAATACTGTACTGTATATTAACTACCTAGAATTTAAATAAAACATTGGAGGGAAAAAAAGAGAAATGTACTATACTAGTGATTCCTAAACTTCTGTCCATGCATAGCATTCATACCTGCCTTGACAAAACTTTTCACTGATTCCCAGCAAAATGAGATAAATAAAATAACCAGGAGTTTTTTATGAAGCTAATTCTTTTATTCATTGGATAAATTTAAAGGCCTTTATTGTGAGATTATATTCTTCCTACCTTTTTACTGTTAAATCTTCATTCTTTTTTATGGAATAATGGTATTAAAACAACACTGACTCTTTTTTTTTTTTCCCAAATAAACTTAATTCACAAAATAGATTGCAGCCAATGTTGGTCTTCAAAATGTTGTTGTTGTTGTTTTTAATGTATTGGTCCAAAAATCCAAACATCTGTAAACCAATGAAATTTAAAGGATATGCATAGCTTTACCAGAAAAAAAAATGTCATGTGAGTGTATTTTTCTACCTGAAGTCAATAATGTTTTACTAAGATCTTTATCTATCTGTATTCCAAAAATGTCTAAATTAAGTTTCAGATTCATAAAACCGAGATTCAGTGGTACATAAATTTAATAAATGTCCACCATCTCTAATGATTTTTATTCTAGGATTACCATTTTTTTTTATTAACTGTCATTTGGAGGAGTTCTTATTTGTGAAATACATATGTAACAATATCTACTCTGGATATATCTGTGTGCAGGGGTATGTGGTAGCTTTTTGAGATCCCCCAAGCACCTTGCTGAGAGAATAGAAAGGGTGAGTAGAGAGAGTATCATAAATAAACTATTATTATTTATAATGTACATTCTTCATTCTCATGCACTAATGCACAATGTTATTTATTAGTGTAATCACTGTTGCAAGAATTGTTATTATTATTTCATGACATAAAACTGAAAATGGAAATTGGAAAATAGGAAGAGAAAAATACATTCTATCTTGAGGACATGTGAGATTTACTATACCTAATCTGCACATAGACAAACCATATTTATTTCTATTACAATACCTTATTCATCAATGTATTAAATCGCCTCCTACTCCAGTAGCCATTGAAGAATTAGACCACCAGAACACAAACCTCTTTCCTTCTTGTCATCTCCCACACCCTTCCCCTCATTTCTAGTCTTATAACCTTCCTAGTCCCACATTTCAACCCATCAAGCCTCAGATAACTGCAAGGCAGAGTCGGCTACTTCTGCAGACCCAAATGGTTCAGGGGTTTCTGAGGATTAAAAAATTCTGAATGCATCAGGTCAGATGTCTCCATCCCAAATTTCAGAGTCCTCCTTCCTCCTACTCAGGGTCTGGGTCTTGACCTGGTGAGGGAAACCTGCTGGGCTGTGAATTCAACCTTCTCTGGAGATCCACAGTTCATATAATTAAATACCGAGCCATCTCTTCAACCTTCTTGCCCTCTGGCTGCAATAGTCAAGAATATACCTACAGGGGCACTTGGGTGGTTCAGTTGGTTTGGCATCTGACTTAGGCTCAGGTCATGATCTCACAGTTCATGAGTTGCAGCCCTGCATTGGGCTCTGTGCTGACAGCTCAGAGCCTGGAGCCTGCTTCGGATTCTATGTCTCCCTCTCTCTGTGCCTCCCCTGCTCACACTCTGTCTGTCTCTCTCAAAAATAAATAAACATAAAAAAAAAGAATATTTATACCTACTAAGGAGGACATCGAGCCTTCACTAGTCAGTGACTTAAACTGGTCATTGATCATCCTCAGTCTTTCACCAGGGCATCAATAGCCCCCCAGCAAGAGCTATTCAAATACAAGACCTTATCATTACCGCTTTCCCCAAACCCTTCCTGTGCCTGAGCTATTGAACCACCAGCGTTCTCTCTTACCCCTGGCCAAGTTCTAATGATTGCACAATTCCAGCAGGCCAAGGGCTAGCATGACTCCACGTGCCATAGGCAATGGGGCTTTCATTGTTCTCAATTTTCTCAGAGTCTGCTTCTTAGAAACATTTGTGTCTCAACTGGCTTAAGTCAGGTCCCCTAGGAAACAGATGCTGAAACAGCAGATTTCCATGCAGAAAGCATACAGGGAGTGCTCTCCTGAAACATACCTGCAAGGGAGTGAGAAGCAGAAACGGGCAGAGGGAGACATTGTTGGGGGCGGGGGGGAGGGCAGAGACCTTGGCATGTCACACAGGAGCTCTGAAGTTGGGATGGCTCTTAAGAGTTGACCCACCTTTGGGGCAAGGGGACGGGGCCTTTGTACCCCCACATCAACTAGTCATGACAGTGAATGAGGCAGTTCATTTTGGGGGAGAAACTCAACTATGGGCTCTCAGCTGGCAACATTCTTGGCAGCTGGGAGAATGTGTGCCTAGCCCTGAAGGGGGCATATGAGCAGTGCATGTACCCAAGGGTCCACTTCATCCTGGGAATCAAGAACCAGGACGATGCAAATGACAAAGAGGGCCAGCACTTCCCAGCCTGGCATCTGCTGATATCTGCAGCCTCATCTGCCACAGTGCCTCCACTCAGACTTCTTTAGCCAAACCAGTCTACCAGGTACACCAATACTCCAGGTATTATGTGAACTAAAGAATTCACAAACATTACTGCCCCTTAGCCTTGGCTCAAAGCTTACCTCCCGCCTGCTTTTCCTCCTGCCTCCTCACTGATTCTCTTTTGACCCGAGCCCCGCCTTTTCCAGGAAGTCTTACTGGTGGCTTCAGCCCACACTGCCCTCCTGTGAGTTGATGGCTAACACCCTGTACTCATCATGTGAACACTGACAATACCTTGCATCCACAATTCACTATTTTTATGTGCATTTTCCCTGACCTCAACCAGACCTGAAGTTCTGCTCCTGGCTAGGATACAACCTTGTACAGTGAATGAGTATGTCTCTGAGCCTCAGTTACTCTGTTTGTGTTAAGCCTGAAACTTATTAACTTATTACTTTAGTGAATATCTGAGCACCTACTATGTGTTGAGCCTAACAACAGACTGTTTCTTCAAGAGCTGGGAGGCAACCTTGTTTAAGGAATCTTTAGCTCAGCATGTAAAAGAGTAAACCAATGGACATGCCTCAGCCTTAGGAGGAGGAGAAAACAGGTACAAGGTAAGAGAAAGGTAGATTCTGGGGAAAATGGACCTGGCGGTGAGCAAAGTCTAACCCCTGACTCCATACCCACCTTCTTCCACTGTGACTCTCTCTGAAATTCACTGCTTACACCTGATGTCCACAGTTCCTAATTTTAACCCAATTCTCCTGACTCCCCAAGGACATTCTTCTCCTCTCCAAATATAAAAAAGACTTCAGGAAAAACAGCAAAAATAAAAAATTAAAGTCAGTGGGGAGGAAAAGGTAACTTTGAGAGTTTGTCTTTAAATCTGTGCTAGTTCCTTTAGATTTTAGGGCCCCGAGGCAACGACCATTCTTTAGTCTTAACTTACTTTAAGCACCCAGCTCCCCCACAGGTGTTTGTCTCCTTGGCTTTTAGAATTGTGCCCTTAGAATGAACTTCTCCAGGGCTGGGGTAAATAAACATCCCTCTTCTATGAGATCATGTCTCTTTTTCATAAAGTATCTTTGTTCTGTTCTCCTGTTGTGGCTAAATGTGTGCTTTCTCGATTTTGCAAGTGGGAAGACCCTAGAGAAAGGAAGAGTGAGGAGAGAGGGGACGGATAAGAGGTTGAACATAAAAATGCGGCAAAGCACAAATCTTAGCACAGCCCTGTCCAAACGTCTGCCAGAGGCTCCTCTGGAAAGAAGTACATACTTCCAAGATGCAGACTTTCAATCCCCGTGTGAGGGAATAAGGTCAGCCAAATCTGCCCACTTCAGGCTAAAGACCTGTGTCTAAGAGGCAGTCACTATAACCCCCACCTGTTCCCAAGTCTCCATGGACCTGTGTCCTCCCTGCATCGCTTCATCACTGAGCCACTCCTTCCTGGGGTCTTGAAGTAAACCCCTCTAGGTGAGACCACAACAACTACATACAGTGCCCTATCTTCATTCCTGACTGCTCTACCCCCAACTCTTTTACTGTCCAGCAGTGCCTGGCCCGTGGTCCCTCGCTTCTGGACCCAGGAGCACTCCAGGGTCTAGCTCTGGCTTTGTTCCTGAACACTGTCTTCTTTGCAGTCCAAGAATGTTCAGGTCTCCTCCATGTACACATTACCGATAACAGCTATTGACCACTGAGGCTTCTAGAATTAGACAATGTGCTCATCAGCAGATGAACCAAGGAGAGAAGAAAAGATAGCAAGGCTTCTTGATAACATGGAGTGGCCATTTCACCACAAGGACACACAGGTTGCTGGAATTACATCATCCTGATGAATGGCGCATGTGCTCCGCCAGGAAGGTTTCAGGGTCAACTCCTTTTCCCCAATCTAGGTTCTGAACTTCCATGCTTCTCCATAAGCTAGTCCTTCCATTCAAACTTCCCTGTTAGCCAAAGTAGAGGTATGAGCCTAAGCAAGCCTTCACTTCTCTGAGTCTCAGTGTCTTTACCTAGAAAGTGAGGATAGTGAATCAGCTCCTCTCTGTGGTCCCTCCAGCTCTTTGTGCATGAGATTAACATATGGGCCTCATACACATGTTTCTCTTTACAGTTTCAGGGTCATCAACTAGAACATCCAAACTCTCCCTCTGAATAAAGTTTAGTTCATGCTTTTCTGTGTTTGTTTATTTATTTATTTATTTATTTATTTATTTATTTATTTATGAGAGAGAGAGAGAGAGAGATAGAGAGAGAGAGAGAGAGAGAGAGAGAGGCAGAGAAAGAGGGAAAGAGAGAATCCCAAGCAGGCTCTGTGCTAACAGCAGGGCTCAATCTCTCAAACTGTAAGATCATGACCTGAAATGAAATCAAGAGTCAGATGCTTAACCAACTGAGCCACCCAGGTGCCCCTAAAGTTTAATTCATGTTTAATTCTGCGGTGGACTCCCTGTACAGGTTGGTAATTGGTCCAATTGGAAATAAAGACAGCACCTTTCAAGTAACAGCTAATCGGTGGTCACTCTAGAGAAGAGGAAGAGGTTTGCCCTGTTCATCAACGTGCTTCAATAATAATGACCTCCACTAAATCATTCATGGTGCTTTACACACACGTCATCTGAATCAAACCCAGCAAAGTCAGCTTTAGTCTCTCCACTTCCTGGAGAAGGAAACTGTGGGTGGAGGAGCAGGACTTTGACATTAACCTTCATGCTCTTTTGACTCTGCCATGCCTGCCTGTGTAGAGCAACGAGTAAAGGATCAGACCAGCATGGTTAGGACATTATGGACACACAGCTACTTTTTAGCCATAGTAGCTTTGTGTTTTACCTACTGTTTAGGCATCATATCCTCTTCCTATTAATATAACAAAATCTGCTCTTATTTTTGGTATAAAATTTTTATTGTTTCACTGGTTTTCATTGATGTATTTCCCTCTGTGTCGAATGCTTAATAAGTAGAATAAAATTCCATTACAAAGTCAATGAAAAAATTAACACCTATAAGTGTTCCCAGACTTTACAAGGTGTTATGCTTCAAGGGGAAAATTGAGTCATGGCATATTTAAGTACATGCAATGATGAATAGGTCTGACTGTTCTCTTGAAATTTCTTTAATTCTGCTAGTCTCTCAAAAGAGACTCCCAGTACCCAGACATTGTCACTTTTCTCCTAGACCACCCAAGAGTGGCCGTGTACCACACCAGCCTGTCACCCTGCAGCTTATTATGACAGATCCCACAACCCATTCGGGCCAGCCAGTCCTTCTACCAACCTGTCCCTAAATATATTAGGCAGTCCATAAATGAGGCCCGCATGATTGCTATTCAGTTGACATGAAGCAGATATTCTCAACTTATCCTTTTTATTTTTCTCTCTACAAGTCTTTAAAAAACTAAACAAATTCAGAAAAGTACAAAGCAAAAACATAACAATCACCCAATTTCCACCAACCTAGAGTTGGCCACTATTAATGCATTGTGTTGACTTCCAGGCTTCTCCTAGGTTTTTTTAATTTAAAAAAAAACACTCATTTTCAGAAAAATGCTACAAACCTACTATAAAAATGTAACAAATGTAGGGGCGCCTGGGTGGCTCAGTTGGTTGTGTCCAACTTTGGCTCAGGTCATGATCTCATGGTCTATGGGTTCAAGCCCCGTGTCGGGTTCTGTGCTGACAGCTCAAAGCCTGGAGCCTACCTCGGATTCTGTGTGTGTGTCTCTCTCTCTCTCTCTCTGCTCCTCCCCCACTCACCCTCTGTCTCTCTCTCTCAAAAATTAAATAAATAAATAAATAAATAAATAAATAAATAAATAAATGTAAAAAGAATGTGGAAAAAGAAAGTAGAAACAAATATTGTACAACAAAGAATGTAGAAAACATAAAGCCAAAGTTTGAAATAAAATCAAAATCCCACAGCCAGGAATAACTGTTCATATTAAGTTAAAATGATCACACATGTTGGGGTGCCTGGGTGGCTCAGTTGGGTGTCTGACTCTTGATTTCAGCTCGGGTCATGATCTCACATTTCAAGAGTTCAAACCTTGAGTCATGCTCTGCGCTGACAGGGCAGAGCCTGCTTGAGATTCTCTCTCTCCCCCCCTCTCTCTGCCCTCCCCCACTCATGTTCTCTCTCTCTCAAAATAAATAAACTTTAAAAAAATCTGAAGATTGCAGGATTTTTTTAAGCTACTTATTTTGATACAAGTTTCTCTTCACTCCCTGCTATTTGCTATGAGAGATGAAGACTTTCATATTCTCACATATCTTCCTATCCTCTCCCCTCTTCCTGATATTTGCTAGTTACATTATAGTTTCTACGCTGTCCATGTTAACAACACTCACATTTTGTTCTTTACACATAATTCTCATAGCTGTTTAACATGAATTCTACATTTATATGAATTTAGTGTTCAACACAGCATTTTCTAGGGTTTCTACATTCCTGCATTCTGCATTTTGATTCACACATTAAGTGGCTGGTTTTAACTGCATGTAGTTTTTTTCCCCAAGAAGCTCATACAGGTACTGAATTCTTTAAATTCTTCTGTTTCCCTGTCAGAATGGCTAAAATTAACAACACAGGAAACAACAGATGGTGGTGAGGATGGGGAGAAAGAGGAACCCTCTTAACACTGTTTGTAATAATGAAAACTGGTGCAATCACTCTGGAAAACAGAATGGAGATTCCTCAAAAAGTTAAAAATAGAACTACCCAATGATCCAGCAATTGCACTACTAGGTATTTATCCAACGGATACAAAAATACAGATTCAAAGGGGCACATGCACCCCAATGTTTATAGCAGCACTATCAACAACAGCCAAATTATGGAAGGAACCCAAATGTCCATTGACTGATAAATGGATAAAAAAGATGTGGTATGTATATATATATATATATATATATATATATATATATATATATATATATATATCACATTATAATATATATCTGTGTGTGTGTGTGTGTGTATATATATATGTATATATCACATCTTTTTTATCCATTTCTTCTATTTTATCACACACACACACACACACACACATATATAATGGAATAGTACTCAGCCATCAAAAAGAATGAAATCTTACCATTTGTAATGACATGGATGGAACTAGAGTAGATTATGCTAAGTGACATGTCAGTCAGAAAAAGAAAAATAAAAGACCATATGATTTCACTCATATGTGGAATTCGAAAAACAAAACAAATGAACATATGAGAAGTAGGGTGCAGAGAGGAAGGGAAACAAACCATAAGAGACTCTTAATGATAGAGAAAAAACAGAGGGTTGATGGAGGGAGGTGGGTGGGGGATGGACAAATGGGTGATGGGTATTAAGGAGGGCATTTGTTATGATGAACACTGGGTATTATATGTAAGCGATGAATCACTAAATTCTACTCCTGAAACCAGTATTACACTATATGTTAACTAACTAAAATTTAAATACAAATTTGGAAAAATAAATAAATGAAATACAATAAATTCTTCTGTGTTTCAAATTCCCTTTACACCTGAACATCATCTTAGACAGGTAAGAGGGTTCACAGTCAAACATTTCCCTAGGAATATTTTAAAGCTCTCGTTCCATTGTCTTCTGCCATTAAAAACTGTGGGAAAACCTAAGACCAGCCTAGTTTTTTTTCTCCTAGTGAAGGACTTGCCTTTTCTCCCTAGATTCCTAAAGAATTGTTTCTTATTATTGAGTTTTAGCTTCTTAACTAAAACGTCTTAGTGTTGAGCTTTATTCTTCTAGTTTTTCTAGAACATAGTATGCCCTTTGGATTTGTACACTCAGTGTTATCTTTAATTGAGAAAACAGGTTCTTCATTATTTCCCTGAATATTTCTTTAGAGCCACCCAATACTTTTATGTTAATTTGTTTTCTTGCATTTTACATCTATTAGTTTCAATTCGATTGCTTTAATTCTTACCCTTTTAATTACTTACCTAGATTGCCTCAAGTCTTTCTTCTATATTAATAATTCAAATTTCAGCAATGTTTAAATGTTGTTCTTTGCTATTCCCAGTTATTAGTTCCATAGTGATATCATTTAGTTCTTGAACTGAATTCCACAAGTTTCCATAACTCCTTGATTGCACGCTATTGTTTTACTATGTTTGAGTTACCAATTTATTATATTTGTTCTCTTCTAAAATCAAATTGTTCTATAACACAGATTTCAAAGCATTTTCTTCTGTTCCTTATGTTTTTTTCTAAAACAGAATCTGTGTAATATACTTCTTGCTTATTGACTTTGGTTTGTAGTTTGTTGTGTCTTCTGCTGTAGAAGGTTTGCATTCCTGCCATGCCATTTATATTTTGTTCATGCTCGACAGCCCTGAATGGACTTTCTAGCTGGTCTGTTGTAGTGGGCTGACTTCTTGGCACTCTTCCCACTGTAGCTGAGACCAGTTTAGTTTCCTGTCCAAAACACAGATGGGAGAGCTCACCTGAATTTGTGGGTAGAGCAGCTTTGGTTAGAAAACTTAATCCTGCTCTCTTCCACCATCTTGATATCTGTACTATCCAAAGGGCCACCCTTTGGCAATGTGTGTATCTTGTTCCCATTGCTAGATGACCATGGATGTCAGTGGGTTTCTCTAGTTCCATGCCTAACCAAGGAGATACCTACCCCATGCCCCTTTCTTTCAGGATTCATTCCCACTATTTCTCAGTCAGATGAAGAAAAATTGAAGGTCGGTTTACTCAGTTTCCCTCTTTTCAAATTGGGATTATTCATGAGATTTCTCAGAATTTTATTGCCTCTGGCTTATCCAGTCTGGCTTCTAGAGAGTCCAGGGCAGCGTGGGATTCTACTCTGTTCCAGCATCTTCTGAGTGTCTTCACAGTGGCTAGTTTCTTTAACCTTATTGATATATACTATGTCTCTTTCCTCCTTTGGTTACTGTATTTTTGTTTGTTTTTGCTTTTACAGTTTTTCCTTATTTCATTGGGTTTTAGGGAAAAGATGCATTGTGAGTCTACCATGTTAACCCAAAACATGCAAATTTCTCTAGACGTTGTTAAATTGTACAACATACTCCCACATGCACCCAGGGTTGTGAGAAGTTTCTGGCATGCTGGCTGTACCTATTTCCTTTCTGTCTTACTCAAGAATGCATATAAGGAAAGGAAATGAGAGCCACCCACTCATTCAGTAACTACTACTCTGTGAGCAACTACTCTATGGTACACACTGTGCCAGATGCTAAAATATATCAATGAGGAGAAGAGAACACAGTCTGAACCACCATGGAGCTGAGATCCTCGTGAAGCAGACAAACATTAATCAAAGAATCACACAAAGTTAAAATTATTTTAGGTTTGTAAGATGAAAAAAACACTGTGGATGGATTGGTGGTCACAGTGGTCCACAGTGGACCACACTGGTGGTCACAGTGGATGTGTTTAATGCCACTGAACTATATGCTTAAAAATGGCTAAGATGGGGGCGCCTGGGTGGCACAGTCAGTTGAGCATCCAACTCTTAATTTCAGCTCAGGCCATGGTCCCAGGGTCGCAAGATCCAGCCCCATGTCAGGCTCCATGCTGAGCATAGAGCCTATTTAAGGATTTTCTCTCCCTCTCTCTCTCTCTCCCCCTCTTCTCTCTCTCTCTCAAATAAAATAAATAAATAAATAAATAATAAGTGGTTAAGATGGCAAATTTTGTTATGTGTACCTTACCACAATTATTAAAAATGAGAGTAAGTGTTATGAGAGGGAGAAAAACAGTGCTATGAAAGCAGAGAAGAGGGTAGGTCAGGAGACCCTTCCCTGAGGAAGAAATGATCAAACTGAAATCCAAATGAACAATAGGATGGAAGTTATTATAGGGATAACCTTGAAACCACTCCAATTTATAAAAAAGATAAATCATTCACAAATGTTGGTACTTTATTATTGGTATGGCAGGATAATATATTTGAAATATTAACCAATATTTTTTTCTCTGTATCCCTTTTCACCTTTCTATCCTTCTCCTCCTGCCCACCCCCAAGCATCTAGGTTAGCCTGGACTTGTTTTGTGGGGAAAAGGGAGGCAGAGAGTCACAACAAGGAGAAAATCAAACAGGCTTCAAGATTCATCCCAGATTTTGGTTTTCCCAAAAGACCAGACATTAGGTGAAACAAAGAGAATTTGGGGTACAGGTTTTTTCTTTTAATCTTATTTTTTTTAATTTACATCCAAATTAGTTAGCATACAGTGCAACAATGATTTCAAGAGTAGATTCCTTAATGTGGGGTACAGGTTTTTAGAGAGAAATCATGAATAAAAGAGCAAGGCTCCCTCCCACTCCTAAATTTGGAAGAATTTCCCAAGCTTGAGGTAGAAAGTCTCAGGGGAAGCAATGAGATCACAGAGCTGAGGATGCAGAGAAAGGGGGCCTACTTTGGGCCAATCCCAGGGAGGCATTGAAATCCCCAGGCAGGCTTGAGATGAGGCATCAGAGAGCAGGGAAGAGGCTCCCCATTCTTAGGGAAGAACTCTGGGAGGCAGCAAGATTCAGAGAAGGAAGAGATGCCTGGTGTTTCTGGGACTAGACAGGGCCACAGCAGCCCCACAGAGTGGGACAAGGCAATCTCTATGCCCCTAAAGGCACAGGAGTTAGGTGAATGAGCTAATGAATCTGAAACTTACAGGAGAGAGGATGGATGTCTCCTTGGTAACCTGAGTGAACTGATAACCAGGGACCAGATGAGTAACGGACTTCTCAACAGGTGTCCACGGCCCAGATGACATCCAGGGCTTACAAGATTGCCTCTGTGGACACACCAGTGTCTTCACATCACCCTCTGCCCCCGGCTGCACCACCAACCCCAGAATTAGACACACAAAACAACTAAAGGAAGTTTCTGTCATCCTACCAGAAGGAGGGAACAAAATGAAATGAGAGTGACTCAGGAGGATGAAGCGAGCTACAGTTTGGGCTGCCTGATTTCCAGGCTGAGATCCACAGGAATAGCAAATGTTCCCTTATTTACTCCTTACAGTTCCCAGTTTACACCCGTGTGTGATGGCATGAAGATTTAGAATCACTAATGCAAATGTTCGCGGCTGGGACGTTGCGTTAGTCAAGTCCAGGACATCAGCCATGAGTGAGGGCAGCACTGGGCCACTCCAACAAAGGGATCTGAGAAAGTCAGTTACAAGCCCTGATGCAAGAACCGATCACCCTGCCCTTTTGTTTCACACACTGGCTGCTTCTTTCTTGTCACTTTCCATTTAGGAATTTGATAAATCTGATCTATTGCTTAATGATAGTGATAATGACTTCATTTGAGGTTTTTTAATCTCCTGCTGAATAGTAAGCACTGAAAACAGCACCTGGTACCTAGTAGGTCCACAATAAATATATGTTAAATGAAAGACTGCATCTTCGAATGCAGTCTTCGATCTAGAATGTCTCAAAGTAAAGAATTTATACGAATCTCAAATGGCAGCCAGGAGGCCTAAGTTTAACAGCTTGACCAATTCCACGAAATTCTGGATTTAGCCAAAGACAGCCCGATGCTGTTAGATAACTTGGCTTAATTTTTAAGACTCAACAATTCAGATCCAGCTGAGTCCTCATTGCAAGAATATTCTCAACATCTGGAATGCAGAATACTTAATTGATCGTTCCTACCAATACCCAGTTGACTAGAAGCCTGGAGGTTAGAACCTGCCACTTTTAAAATATTATACTAAGCTATTTAGGCCTTTAAATGTTGCGTTAAACTCATAATATGGGAGTAACACTGTGTTGAGTGCTGAGAGCCATCTGTGTGGGGAGAAAGCTGTGTTCCAAATAGTGTGGTTATGCCTCCCTCTCGTGGTGAAATGCCATAGCATCTGAAACATTTCTGGGAAAACCTTCCTACACGGCTAACTAGTACTGCCAGTAATAAATGTGTGCTGACCATCTTCTGTGACTTTGTAAATGTTACAGATGTTTTTTACTTTATATTTAATCTCCGTAACAACCCAACTTTCACGGATAGTACTAATATCCCCATATTACAGATGCAAAAAGTGAGGCTCAGATAAAGTTGGTATGCCCCAATTTACTCTAGAGATCATAAGAGTGTATCCAGATCCAGGTGAGTCCAATTCCAAAGCCCATACTCTCTCCTATATTGTTATTATCAATAATAGTTTGTTCAAAGTTTTATCTCTGGTGTCTTACGTGTAGTGGATACTCACTAAATGTTTGTTCCATGGATAAATGACAGAAGTAGCAGTTGCAAATTTGCAACAGAGTATATATCACCTGTCAAGTGCCTGCCATGCACACATATCATTTGATTGTGCAGGGCAAAGTTAAGACTTGTTCTGATATACTTTTCAGGTCATTATTGAAAAGCATTTAAGTACTGTCTTTATACAGATATATGCATTCATCACATAATAAGTATTAAGAACCTACTATGTGCTAAACATGGTTCTGGCTGTGGCAAGGCTTCAACAATTTGAGTGATGTCCCTAAAGGCTCATAGCCATTATGCTGCCTTTCCCTTCAATTCTCTAAGAGCTGAAACTGGACTGCAATCCTGCATCTATTTGCTGTATGGTGTTTTGGAGCATGAGTCTTGATTATTAGCATTCTAGATTATCTAAATTACTTAATAGTAGCATGTAATAGCTTTAAAAGAAAAAAAAAAGAAGAGGGTGGAGACTGTGTGTTATGCTTTTGAACTGCACTCATCAAAACAGCCCTGGCAACACTGTCAGTATTTGTAAATCTGACCCTCCCACAGTTTTTGTAACTGTCAAGGGAGCCCAGTTAGGAATGGTAAAATGTAGGATTAAAGCATTAAGACCCCAAAGCTACCACCTGTTTCCCACCTTAATGAGCCACTCCACAACGAAACATTCAGGAAACATGAGCAGCAAATGGGAAATTTGAGGCAAGAGCAATCTGAGTATCTATCCTATATTCCATTCAATTCAAAAACGAAAATATTTAAGTGTATGTTATTGAACCAGCAAGTGAAATGCAAGTCATTAAATTCCTATTTGTAAAACAACAAAGAAACCAAATAATCACTAAGATCCCTTTCATCTCCAGAATATTCTGATTGAAATTAGATGAAAATTGCCTTTCTGTTTTCTTTTCCCTGAGATCAGAGAATCCATGCTAAACATACCCCACCGTGTTCCGAAATCTCAATCTCTTTGTTACTGCCAATGTATTCATTCAATCAGCAAAGATCTGTTGAATAATGCTGTGCGCACTAGCCTAATATAGCTTTGGGGTTGGGTTTGAAATGGAAGGAGAGCTGACATCATTACTTTATATTCTCCCTTCAGCCATCAGCTCTTTGACATCCTGGATGTTTCTTTCTCTCTTACAGTAGGTAAGCACCTTTCCAAAAGGCCTCCTAAAAAGTTAGAGAGGGGGAGAGAGCCAAACCATAAGAGACTCTTAAAAACTGAGAATAAACTGAGGGTTGATGGGGCGTTGGAGGGAGGGGAGGGTGGGTGATGGGCATTGAGGAGGACACCTGTTGGGATGAGCACTGGGTGTTGTATGGAAACCAATGTGACAATAAATTTCATATTAAAAACAAACAAACAAAAGGCCTCCAAAGTATGGCAGAGAGGGACAGAGAAGGAGGCGTTGGTGGGGAGTTAAACCCTGAAGGTGTTCTCCACTAAAAAGTGGCCATGAGAAGGAGACAGGCAGGGAGGTCAGTCTTGTAGACGTAGTTGATCAACTGCAGGATGCAGACCTTCCCCTTCTCAATTCTGATGCCTGAGTCTCCAAAGCTGTATCCTCCCATCCCCAAGTGTCACTGGCCTACATATAAGCTCTCTTCCTCAGAAATTGCTAAGGAGAGAATATTGCACAAAAGCCTCTGCTGTCCTCCTAGCCAGCTGGCCACGGCAGGGCAGCCAGAGGCCAAGTAGTGGCGGCAGGAAGCTCATCCATGCAGAAACCGTTCACTTAGGACTCACTGATGGCCCTAGGGGCTCTCCCAAGTCTTCCTGGTGGCTGTCAGGGAAGCCAGAGATTCCCACAAGACTTATGCATGGGGACAAGTGGATTGAGGGACTTGAAGACAGCCTCAGAAGAGCCAGCTTGTCATTCATACCCCCAGACATAGACTTCCCATATTCCAGTCTTATCAGAGCACACCTTCAGATTACTGGAATCCTAGTCAACTAACTGCTAGCTAGGTGTTGTAATCTTTAGCAAAACTCTGACCTCTCTGGGTCTGTTATCTTTCCTAAAATGACAGGGTAGGATTAGATAATATCAAAGGGCCAATCTAGCCCTAAACTTCACTTTTAAAGGAGTAAAAGTCAACTGCCATCCTAGGTAACCCCATAGTCTTCAAAACCGATGGCTTTGGAAGCTGCAAATTTGCGAGCTCAGTTCCACCTTCCCACCGACTTGCCCACCAAATTGCACAAAACGTGTAATTTGCTAGATTGCTACCCACATTTTTCAAGGCCACTCTGTCCCTAAGGTTGGATTTATTACATTTCCTACTAGAGTCCTACTAAACTGGACTCTAAAGTAAAACTAGGTAAATAAATAAGGAATGACTGGGATGCCCATTGTGAACAGAAGGGCTTACTTACCTGCTGCCTGAACTCCACAGTGCTTGCCTTATTTGGGTCATTTGGTTGTGTGTCAAGATGCCCTCCTAAAGTAAACCCTGCTGACTATTTGCTTAAAACTCCACATAACCTTGAACCTGAACCATTGTTTCTTAAGCTTCAAACACATAAAATGCTTTGCTGTGGGCCTAACTGGCAGTTTTTGTTTACATTCCTTCTAACAATGGCTTTTTACTCAACTCCCATTTGAGTACAACAAGCTGTTAGTTTGTTGCACTGACAGCAAGTCTGCAGGGGCACAGCTGGATCCCAGCTTCACTTTTACAGGTAACAGCATTTCTGGGGGGGGGGGGGGGGGTTGCCTCTTATCTGTAAGCCAGGCAAGTCCTCTCCCATCTCCCCTCACCTCCTCCCTCTAATTTACCTTCCCCAAATGCGGCTGCAGTCTCACTATAAGCATTAAAGTGGCTTTCTTTACTTACTTTCAATCAATATATAAAGTTTCTACTCTCTGAACATTCTTTCTGAGTTCCCCAGATTTATTGCTATCCATTCTCTTCTTACGTCTCCCACTCCATAGCCCCTGGCAACCTTCCACAATCATACAATCTCACTCTCAAGATATCCTTTCAAAAGGAGTGAAAAACTGGGGTCTCTCTTTTCAGCCAGAGATTCTAGGGTGCCTACAGGCTCGAGACTCTGAAATGTTTGGTGATTTTCCCCCTAAATATCCATCTCTGTCACTCCCAGCCCAACATTCTAAGAGGGGCCTCCTTTGCTTGCTGAGAAGCACCCCTATTTACTACACCCATGTAGGTGCAGGCCTATGCACACACTGTCCATTATCTCCCAGCCCCTGCCCTATTGTTCGGCCAGAGCCCTATGCGCTCTCTCTTGCAATTCCACTCCCAGCCTGCCACATGGCAATTGTTTGCATTAAAAGAGATTGAGGTTAATTTTTTTAATCCCTGGAAATGTTTACAATACCTCCTGAAAGAAGTGGGGAATGGGTGGTTGTGAGTAGTGTTTATATCCTGTAAGGACATCGTCCAACTGTAAAAACTAAGGCATCTCTCTTGGAATGAGTCATAAGTGTCAGCAATGAGCAAAGTTGTCAGAGTAGTTTTGTTACCAGTAATAATGCCGATGTTTTACCTCTGACTCCTGTGTCTTATTTCTTAATTGACTCTGAACCCAGAGAAGGAAGAAGGTGAGATTCATTATCTTCCTCAAACCTCATCAAGGAAAACAAATATTAAACAGATAATATGTAAATTAAAAGTTAACTGCAGACTGGGATACGTGCCATGGAGTATAACCAAGTGAGTGAGAAAAGTCTCAGTCCTCCTGGGTTTCTCCTCTACTCTCACTGAGCTACCACACTTACTACACTTCTGAAACCAGGTGGAGGGGGAGGTCCCCACACCAAGGATTTCTGGGACCCCAGCTGCGTGTTCTACAATTAACTCAGTAATGACACTGTCTACCCAGAGATAGTGTCAGATCCCTCAGGTGAAGGGCTCTGTCCCACAAGAATGCCCCTCCGCCCCCCTTCAGATGCCAGCTGAAAGTCCAGGCTGTCCCCTGGCTTCTAAGCCATCAGCTATAAACCAGGTCCCCACCACAGCCTCCTCCGGTTCTATTGAGGCACATTAACAAATACAGAATCAACCTAGACACCAAAGTGGCCAGGGAGGAAGCTTTCCACTGGCAATGCTGAGGGTCATGCTCGTGTTCCTCCAAACGGTCACACCTGCCCCTAGCATTTCGGGGGCTCAGGCTGTGAGTACAAAGGGAGGTCTATAGGCCACACCTCTAACAAACTAAAAGTTCTAAATTAAGCAAAATATGTTCTACCCTCCTGTCAAAACAAATACACCTTCACAAAAAGCCACAACTGCAAGTGGGCAAATATCAGACAGCTGAATTTAATTATTATTGCACATGCCTGGGTGTTCTGTTACCGGTCAAGTTTGGATGAGTCATAAAGTATAGACACATGTAATTTACAAATTACACACGAATTCCGAAATATTTATTTTTCTTGCCTTAATTTCAGCAATGTCTCTAATTATGTTGTTTAATCATATTTTCCACAAAATTTCTGTTCTATTGATGGTAGTGCCAAATTATGTGATTTTTCTTGAGTCACCGAAGTTCTTACATGATTTTCTAATTCCAACTTTGGGAAGATATTCTGCTGAGTCTATAACAATTTGAATTGCTATGAAGTCTTTACAGCCTTTTTGATTAATATTTTCTATTTTTTTAATGTGCCTTGTACCACAAATAATATATTGCTTATGGAACAACTCTGAAAAACACAGCAACCACTGGAGACACAGGGTCTTCCTCACTGAGATTCAAAAGTGATGGAATAGGACTGTGTAGGGTGATGTCTTTCCTAAGAGTACAGCATGGAAAGGGGGAAAAAGAGAACTTTATTTTAGAGAAAGCTGATGAACACTGCCTCAGCCAAGTGATCAAGGTCAATATCAACAGTGATGAGTTGTATTGACTGCACGTACCCTTGATACGACGTGATGAAGGGGGTCCTTCACCTCTGGTCTTCCTCACAAAACCCATAACCTCAGTCTAGTCAAGTTCCAGTTGAGGGACATTCGACAAAATACTCTGCCAGTATTCCTCAAAATTGTCAATCTCATCAAAAGCAAAGAGGACCTGAGAAACTGTCACAGGCCAGAGGTCCCTAAGGAGACATGATTCAATGTAATGAGGTACCCTGAGTGGGATCCTAAAACAGGAAAAGGACATTAGGTGTAAAAAAAAAAAACCAAAAAACAAAAAAAGAAACAAAAAACGAAAAAACTAGGGAAAGCTGAATAAAGTATGGACTTCAGTTAATAATAGTTTCTCAATACTGCCTCATTTGTTGTGACAAATGTCCCTTAGGAATGTAAGATGTTACTAGTAGGAGAAACTGGGTATGGAATATATAGGAACTCTGCTATCTTTGCAACTTTTCTGTAAGTTTAAAACTATTCCAAGGTTAAAGGTATATATTTTTTTTAATGTGATAGAATATGTCAGAAGGACAAAATGACCTCAGATGAGGGCTCCTAGCAGGAAAGGAGAAGCTAAGAAGACACTCACCATAGAGAAGATGGTAACCGTGCAATCATCCCAGGGCCCAGACTGTCCTAGGAGAGACCTGTCTGGGCACAGTAGGCAGTGATTCATCTTGCTTCAGCCATCCTGACGTCTTGGACACACTTTGCAGGAAGTAGCCATGTTTATGTCACCAACAGCCATCCATAAGCCTGGGAACCTCAGGCCATTTTTGCTCTGAGCCACTTTGAATCAGACTGAGTGAAGGAGCTTCCTCCCTCCCACCCAGAGCGGGAGCCATATCAAGCAACGACCACAAGGGGGAGCATGAGGCCACAAAGAGCCCCAGGAGGAGCCCTGGAAGAGGGTGTGGAAAGCAGCCGGCCACAGGAGAACCTCACTTTCGATTTTTCAGGTCAGGGTAAGGATTGTGACTGAGGACATACTAGATGTGCTCATCCATCGTCACAGCAGCAAATAAACTGCATTGCAACTCATTTTATTTTCTGAACTCTTGTGCCAGCCCCTTCACTAATAGCAGATGGTCCTTCAGGGAAAGTTTACATCACAAAGTAGCATCCAGGGGGAAGAGAGGCAGTGTTCCTGGTTGCTCATCTCCTCCACTGTTCTCTCCGCCCGGCGATGGCTCTGAACTCCCCCTTCTGACCTGGCCCACAGGTTGGCCCTGTGACACAGAAGATTCTGTGAGACATCAGCCATGTATTTTATGGCTGTCCACCTGCTCTGTTCCTGGCAACCAGCCTGCTGATTGTCATATTCCACCTTCCCTATCCCCAGGTACATGAGAGCATTCAGATCCTGTCCGCACCCTCAACCACATTCTGGGCCCTCCTGTGAATAGATGGGCCAGGTCCCCATTTTCACCGCTTCTCCATGCCTAGTGGTATGAGGAGAATCTATGGGGTTTGTGACCTCCCAGAATTCAAATATTAAACCCTCCCCACCTATGTGATGGCATTAGGAGGTGGGGCCATTAGGATGTGATTAGGTTTGGATGAGGTCAGGAGGATAGAGCCCTGATAAAGGGGATTGGCACCTCATAAGAATCTTTCTCCCTCTCTGCACTCCACCATGCATGGATCTGATGAGAAGGCAGCAGGCAGTCTGCAACTAGGAAGAGAGAACCCAACTGTGCTGGCCCCCTGATCTCAGACTTCCAGCCTCCAGAACTGTGAGCAATAATCAATTTCTATTGTTGATGAGTCTCCCAGTTTATGGTATTTTGTTATGGCAGCCCAGACAGACTAAGACAGTATCTCCAAAGATCTAGACAGAAAACGAGGCACAAAATGTCTTTATTTGAAACCCTCCAATTCAAGGAAGGAATTTTTCTCCTGTCCCGGACATTCCTCAAGACCACCTGCAGCCCATCCCCACAAAGACACACCCAACCCCACCACGGGTCTGTGTGGGGAGAGGCAGGGTGGAGTCACACAGAACACTCCTCCTCTCCTCAGGCCAGCTCATCGGCTCTGCTGCGGCAGATAGGGAGGGGCTTCTTTTACCTGTCTCTTCCTTCCTATTCCTGGAACAGGAAAGTAAATTCTTTTCTCTGTGCCACATCAAAATCCATCCTGCCTTACATTAGAGTGATATAAATCATGAACTTGGCATCTTTGTCTCACCCTATAAATTGTACCCACAGCTCTGGATGCTCTTTCCTTTAGCTATCAAATGAAGAGGGAGGACAGCTATTCTTGGCAGGTGAAAAGACAGTGCCTCAATTAATACTTTAAAAGACTTTCCCACCACATTGGTTTTCAAGAAAAGAATGCTAGAAAAAGAAAATGGCTTTAGGCTAATGAGGGCAGGTAAGAGCTTAGAGTCACTGTACTTTAAACATTTAAGAAGCTGCCCTTATTTTTTACTTTACATGCTAAAGTCACTTATTCCTGGTTATGTGGACATGGCAGGGTTGAATCCCGCTTTGCCAAATCATGACCTGGGTTGGGGACTGCCATGCGACATCAGGAGGCAGGGTGGGTGGCCATGGAATTGAAGACTGTTTGAAGGCATCGAGCAGAGGCTCATACATATCCTGCAGGGAGGGGCAAAACTCAGGAGAGATCCAAGCAGCCACCCATCTGCAGGGTGCATTCACTTCAGGTGTGTCATGGGTTTGTGTGTATCTGAATCCAAAGTAGCGAGACTTGTATTGCTTAGTGTGCCCAAGTCTACAACTCTTGTGGAAAATAAGTTAGCAATTCATCTTAAACCAATACATATCCTGGAGGACCCAAGATGGCAGAACAGCATGGAAGGTTTTTTTGCATCTCACATCGATGAAATACAGCCAGATCAAAACTAAACCATCCTACACAACTAGAAAACTGATTTGAGGATCAACACAACAATCTGCACACCGTGAACCACAGAACTCAGCAGGTACTACGGGCACAGAGAGGTGAACTGGGGGAGAGAAGGGAGGAGGGTAGGGAGCTGTTTTTGCATGCAGAGAGAGGATGGAGATGGGGGGAGAGTTCAGGAAAAGCGCCCCCCCCCAAAAGCAGCTGGAGAGAAAGTAGAAAAGGGGAAACAGCCACAGGGACAGAACTAAAAAGGGAGAAAGGAGAAATAAGAGGGTTTAAATTCCATTAAGACTATAAGCAGGAGGGGTGCAGAGTCTGAAACTCCGCAGCTCAATACCTGGTGGTGCTCTGGTGAGAAGGGCGAATCCCCAGGAACAGAGTGGGGTCTGGGAGGTTCTCGGGCCACATGGGGAGAAGCGGTTCCACTGCTGGAAGGACATTTGGCAGAGGCTCTGCGACCACCCAGTCCCCGCAGATCACAGAGAACAACCACATTCCCTGGTACTGGAAGAAGGTCATTAAAGGTGAAGCCTGGTGCCAGATGGGTGTTGCGATTTTCCATAATCCCCGAAATGCTGCTGCTACACGTTCGCATGAACTTTTGCTGGGGTGGGCTGGCGCCCGGCTGCAGTCTCTGGGCATTGGCAGCAGCATGGACCCGCGAACATTCCTGGGTGGGGCCGGCATCTGGCCACTACTCAGTGAGACCCTCCCGCAGAAGGTCTGAGTGGGTCAAACCTGCAGTCCCTCAGAAGTGAGGGCTTGGGGAAAACAGCTGCACCTGAGATACAACTCAGGAGGGAGGTGCCGTCTGGCAACCTGACAGCTTGTTCACTGACAGTGTAAAAGCGTGGAGTGGACGGAAGCCAGAGACAAAGGACCAGTGTGTGACTGCTGGTCCAGAGAGCACAGAGTTCTGACACCAGAGACTGTGTAGCTGGGGGACGCCATTTTCACTGCTCACGCGCATGCGCATACACACCTACGAGCTCCGCAGCAGTCCACCCCACTAAGCTAAGCAGCGCCATCTAGTGGAGAATGGAGCTGTTACACTAAGCCCCGCAACTGGGCCAACCTCACTCTCCAGAAACACAAATCTCTCCAACTACTTAGTTTACAGACTATAAAGTGATTCACAGTTTAACTTCTAGGGGAAAACGAAGTAATTTCAATCATATTTCAGTCTGTTCACTGGTCCAGCTATTCAATTTTCTTTTTTTTCTCTTTTTCATTTCTTTTCCTTTTCTTGAATATAGAAAGAAAAAAAAATTACTTTTACTTTAAATTTTTATTGAAAATATTTTTATTTAATTTTTCTCTACTATATTTCTTTACTTTTGTGTAAGTTTTTTCAAATTCTATTCTATTTCCATCAATTTTATTTCAGTGTATTCATTTTTTCAAATTTTCAAACTATTTCCCCTTTTTTTTTCTTTCCCCTTTTTTCCTCTAATCTATCAAGCCCCTTTCAACACCAACACCAAAACACACCTAGGATCTAGCATCATTTATTTGATTTTGTGTGTGTGTGTGTGTCTTGTTTTTAATTTTTTACTTTTAATTTTTTTTTTACCTCATTAATTCCTTTTCTCCCTTCAAAATGATGAAACGAAGGAATTAGCTCTAAAAGGAAGAGCAGGAAGAAACAACAGCCAAGGACTTTAACTAATACAGATACAAGCAAGATGTCTGAACCAGAATTTAGAATCACGATAATAAGCATACTAGCTGCAGTCGAAAATAGATTAGAACCCCTTTCTGCAGAGATAAAAAAAAGTAAAAACTAGTCAGGATGAAATAAAAAATGCTATAACTGAGCTGCAATCTCGATGGATGCCATGACAGCAAGGATGGATGAGGCAGCACAGAGAATTGGCGGATATAGAGGACAAACTTATGGAGAATAATGAAGCAGAAAAAAAGAGGGACACTAACGCAAAAGAGCACACTTTAAGAATTAGAGAAATCAGGGGCGCCTGGGTGGCGCAGTCGGTTAAGCGTCTGACTTCAGCCAGGTCACGATCTCGCGGTCCGTGAGTTCGAGCCCCGCGTCAGGCTCTGGGCCGATGGCTCGGAGCCTGGAGCCTGTTTCCGATTCTGTGTCTCCCTCTCTCTCTGCCCCTCCCCCGTTCATGCTCTGTCTCTCTCTGTCCCAAAAATAAATAAAAAACGTTGAAAAAAAAATTAAAAAAAAAAAAAAGAATTAGAGAAATCAGTGACTCATTAAAAAGGAAGAACATCAGAATCATAGAGGTCGCAGAAGATGAAGAGAGATAAAAAGGGGTAGAAGGGTTATGTGAGCAAATCATAGGAGAAAACTTTCCTAACCTGGGGAAAGACACAGACATCAAAATACAGGAAGCACAGAGGACTCCCATTAGATTCTACAAAAACCAACCATCAACAAGACATATCATAGTCAAATTCACAAAATACTCAGGGAAGGAGAGAATCATGAAAGCATCAAGGGAAAAAAAGTCCCTAACCTACAAAGGAAGACAGATCAGGTTTGCAGCACACCTATCCAAAAACTTGGTAAGCCAGAAAGGAGTGGCAGGATATATTCAGTGTGCTGAATCAGAAAAATATGCAGTCAAGAATTCTTTATTCAAGATAGAAGGAGAGATTAAAAGTTTCCCAGACAAACAAAAAAATTAAAGGAGTTTGTGAACACTAAACCAGCCCTGCAAGAAATTCTAACGGGGACCCTCTGAGGGGAGAAACGATGAATAAATAAATAAATAAATAAATAAATAAATAAATAAATAAATACCAAAAGCAACAAAGACTAGAAAGGACCAGAGAACACCACCAGAAACTCCAACTCTACAAGCAACATAAGGGCAATAAATTCATATCTTTCAGTACTCACTCTAAATGTCAATGTACTAAATGCTCCAATCGAAAGACACAGGGTAACACAATGGATAAGGAAACAAGATCCATCTATATGCTGTTTACAGGAGACCTTTAGACCTAAAGACACCTTCCGATTGAAAGTAAGGGGATGGAGAACCATCTATCATGCTAATGGTCAACAAAAGAAAGCTGGAGTAGCCATACTTATATCAGACAAAATAAAGACTTTAAAATAAAGACTGTATCAAGAGATGCAGAAGGGCATTATATCATAATCAAGGGGTTTATCCACCAAGAAGACCTAATACTGTAAACATTTATGCACCAAATGTGCAAGCACCCAAATATATAAATCAATTCATCACAAACATAAAGAAACTCATCGATAGTAATACCATAATAGTAGGGGACTTCAACACCCCACTCACAGCAATGGACAGATTATCTAGTCAAAAAATCAACAAGGAAACAATGGCTTTGAATGACACATTGGATCAGATGGACTTAACAGATATATTCAGGACATTCATCCTAAAGCAGTGGAATATATATTCTTCTCCAGTGCACATGGAACATTCTCTAGAATAGACCACATACTGGGCCAAATCAACCCTCAACAAGTACAAAAATATTGAGATCATACCATGCAGATTTTCAGACCACAATGCTATGAAACTTGAAATCAACCACAAGAAAAAATTTGGAAAGGTAACAAATACTTCGGAGACTAAAGAACATCCTACTAAAAAATGATTGGGCTAACCAAGAAGTTAAAGAGGAAATTAAAAAGTACATGGAAAATATGAAGATGATAACACCACAGCCCAAAACCTCTGGGATGCTGCAAAGGCGGTCATAAGAGGAAAGTGTATAGCAATCCAGGCCTTGTTAAAGAAGGAAGAAAGGTCTCACATACACAATCTAACCTTACACCTTAAAGAGCTGGAAAAAGCATAGCAAATAAAACCCAAAATTAGCAGAAGACAGGAAATAATAAATATTAGAGCAGAAATCAATGCTATCAAAACAACAACAACAACAACAAAAAAAAAAAAAACACAGTAGAACAGATCAATGAAACCAGAAGTTGGTTCTTTGAAACAATTAAAAAAATTGATAAACTACTAGCCAGTTTCATCAAGAATAAAAAGGAAAGGACCCAAATAAATAAAATAAAGAATGAAAGAGGACAGATCACAACCAACAAAGCAGAAATAAAAAACAATAATGAGAATATTATGAGCAATTATACACCAATAAAATGGGCAATCTGGAAGAAATGGCCAAATTACTAGAAACATATACACTACCAAAACTGAAACAGGAAGAAATAGAAAATTTGAACAGACCCATAACCAGTAAGAATTGAATTAGTAACCAAAAACCTCCCAAAAAACAAGAGACCAGGGCCAGATGGCTCCCAGGGGAATTCTACCAAACATTTAAGGAAGAGTTGATACCTATTCCCTTGAAGCTGTTCCAAAAATAGAAATGGAAGGAAAACTTCCAAACTCTTTCCATGAAGCCAGCATTACCTTGATTCCAAAACCAGACAAAGATCCCACTAAAAAGGTGAACTATAGGCCAATTTCCCTGATGAACATGGATGCAAAAATCCTCAACAAGATATTAGCCAACCAGATCCAACAATACGTTAAAACAATTACTCACCACGACCAAGTGGGATTTATACCTGGGATGCAGGGCTGGTTCAATATTTGCAAAGCAATCAGTGTGATTCATCACATCAATAAAAGAAAGGACAAGAACCATATGATCTTCTCAATAGATGCAGAGAAAGCATTTGACAAAATACAGCATCCTTTCTTGATAAAAACCCTCAAGAAAGTAGGGATAGAAGGGTCATATCTCAAAATCACAAAAGCCATATATGAAAGACCCAATGCTAATATCATCCTCAGTGGGGAAAAACTGAGAGCTTTCCACCTAAGGTCAGGAATAAGACTGGGATGTCCACTCTCACCACTGTTACTCAACATAGTATTGTAAGTCTTAGCCTCTGCAATCAGACAACACAAAGAAATAAAAGGCATCCAAATTGGCCAGGAGGAGGTCAAACTTTCGCTCTTTTCAGATGACATGATACTCTATATGGAAAACCCAAAAGATTCCACCAAAAAACTGCTAGAACTGATTCATGAAGTCAGCAAAGTTGCAGGATATAAAATCAATGCACAGAAATTGTTTGCATTCGTATACACCAACAATGAAGCAATAGAGAAATCAAAGAATAGATACCATTTACAGTTGCACCAAAAACCATAAAATACCTAGGAATAAATCTAACCAAAGAGGTGAAAAATCTATACACTGAAAACTATGGAAAGCTTATGAAAGAAATTGAAGAAGACACACAAACAATGGGAAAATATTCCATGCTCCTGGATAGGAAGAACAAATATTGTTAAATTTTTTTTAACATTTATTTATTTTTGAGAGACAGACCATGAGCAGGGGAGGGGCAGAGACAGAGGGAGACACAGAATCCAAAGCAGGCTCCAGGCTCCGAGCTGTCAGCACAGAGCCCGACATGGGGCTTGAACCCACAAACTGCGAGATTATGACATGAACTGAAGTTGGACGCTTAACGGACGGAGCCACCCGGGGGCCCCAAAATAATGTTAAAATGTCAATACTACCCAAAGCAATCTACATATTCAATGCAATCCCTATCAAAATAACACCAGCATTCTTCACAGAGCTAGAACAAACAATCCTAAAATGTGTATGGAACCACAAAAGATCCCAAATAGTGAAAACAATCTTGAAAAAGAAAACCAAAACAGGAGGCATCACAATCCCGGACTTCAAGCTGTATTACAAAGCTGTAATCATCAAGACAGTATGGTACTGGCACAAAAACAGACACTCAGATCAATGGAACACAATAGAGAACCCAGAAATGGACCCACATACGCTTGGCCAACTAATCTTTGACAAAGCAGGAAAGAATATCCAATGGAATAAAGACAGTCTCTTCAGCAAGTGGTGCTGGGAAAACTGGACAGTGACATGCAGAAAAATGAACCTGGACCACTTTCTTACACCATACACAAAAATAAACTCAAAGTGGAAGAACGACCTCAATGTAAGACAGGAAGCCATCAAAATCCTTGAGGAGAAAGCAGGCAAAAATCTCTTTGATCTTGGCCGCAGCAACTTCTTATTCAACACATCTCCAGAGGCAAGGGAAACAAAAGCAAAAATGAACTATTGGGACTTCATCAAAATAAAAGCTTCTGCACAGTGAAGGAAACAATCAGCAAAACTAAAAGGCAACTGACAGAATGGGAGAAGATATTTGCAAACGACATATCAGACAAAGGGTTAGGATCCAAAATCTATAAAGAACTTACCAAACTCAACACCCAAAAAACAAGTAATCCAGTGAAGAAATGGGCAAAAGATATGAATAGACACTTCTCCAAGGAAGACATCCAGATGGCCAACTGACACATGAAAAAATGCTCTACATCACTCATCATCAGGGAAATATAAATCAAAACCACAATGAGATACCACCTCATACCTGTCAGAATGGCTAACATTAACAACTCAGGCAACAACAGATGTTGGTGAGGATGCAGAGAAAAAGGATCTCTTTTGTGCTGCTGGTGGGAATGCAAACTGGTGCAGCCACTCTGGAAAACAGTATGGAGGTTCCTAAAAAAATTAAAAATACAACTACCCTACAACCCAGCAATTGCACTACTAGATATTTACCCAAGGGATACAGGTGTGCTGTTTCAAAGGGACACATGCACCCCAGTGTTTATAGCAGCACTACCAACAATAGCGATAGTATGGAAAGAGCCCAAATGCCCATTGATGGATGAATGGATAAAGAAGATGTGGTATATGTATAAAATGGAGTATTACTCAGCAATCAAAAAGAATGAAATCTTGCCATTTGCAACTACATGGATGGAACTGGAGGGTATTATGCTAAGCGAGATTGGTCAGTCAGAGAAAGACAAATGTCATATGACTTCACTCATATGAGGACTTTAAGACACAAAACAGATGAACATAAAGGAAGGGAAACAAAAATAATATAAAAAGTGGGAGGGGGACAAAACATAAGAGACTCTTAAATATGGAGAACAAACAGAGGGTTACTGGAGGGGTTGTGGGAGGGGTGTGGGCTAAATGGGTAAGGGGCATTAAGGAATGTACTCCTGAAATCATTGTTGCACTATATGCTAACTAACTTGGATATAAATTATAAATACATACATACATACATACATACATACATACATACATACATACGTATCCTATGGCCCAGTGTAAGGGTGCACAATGCTGAACTCTTTTTCAAAAAGACCTGCTTACAAAGGATAACCTTAATTCATCATGAATTCAGGTGGATACCATGCTTCTCCCAACCTGATCCCAGCCAATGGCTGAGCACACAGGGGACTTGAGTCAGGCCACTTCTGCCTAAACAAAGACACATCAGCTTTTGCCCTGGGCACCCCATCAACTGCAACTTCCATCTCTCCCTTCACAGGTGTTGGCTCTGCACCATGGCCAGAGGGCTCCCCCAACCACTCCTGTTCCCTCCCTAATTTATCCTTCTCAAGATTCTCCCACTTCCCACCTACATCTTCTTCTCAGAGACACAAATTGACATACTTAGTAATTTCACTCTTATAAAAATGTAATCCTTAATTCAAAATAAGACCTGAACAAAAAATGATTATCTAAGTATTATTTATAATGAGAAGGGAGGAGGGTGAAAACAACTTAAATATTCAACCACAAGAGGCTCCTGGGTGGCTCAGTCAGTTAAGTGTCCAACTCTTGATCTCAGCTCAGGTCATGATCTCACAGTTCCTGAGATGTGGCACTGAGCCCCTCATTTGACCTGGCTGACAGTAGGCAGCCTGCTTGGGATTCTCTCTCTCTCTCTCTCTCCCTCTCTCTGCCCCTCCCCTTTCTCTCTTTCTCAAAATAAATAAACTTAAAAAAAAAAATTCAACCACAAGGTAAAGCTAAATGTAGAACAGCCACTCAATAGCAAACCATAGTGCCATTAAAATTGTTTCTGTGTTTATTCATGTGAACAAAATCACAGGTAGTACACCCTACCCATGACCTTTACTTCAGATTTCTTTGACCCCCTCTAACTGTCTACCCTAGTGCAGTGTGAAGCTTCCCGCAAGCCCCTTCTTGAGCAGGGGAGGGTGGATCCACATCTCCCTTTGCCCTCCTCACCCTCAGTCTCTGTCTGCCTGGTGTTCTGCCTCTGCCCTGCTGTACCAGTCAGGGTTCAATCAAAGAAGCATATACCAAATATGGGTATTTACATATATCATACATACTTGCTACATAAATCTGATCTTACACAATTGTGGGAGTTGATTAAATACTCCTCCTTTGTGTCTGATATTAGAACTTGGAGTCCACAAGGCAGACAGGCTGGAAGCAAAGGTGAAGTAAGGTACGGAGAGGACATGTGGGAACCCACACAAATGAGCCAGGGTCCACGATGACAGGCTAATAAGCCCACGTCAGTTCTTGTGGCCTCTGACTTTGATAATTGCTCTGGGCTGAATATTGTTACCCCCCAACTCACATGTTGACATCCTCACTCCCACATGATAGTTAATGTTATGTATTAAAGTGACGGGGATGCAGAGTGCCCAGATTAAACATGATTTATGGATGGGTCTGAAGGTTGCTTCTGGATGAGATTAGCGTTTGAATGGGTAGACTCAGCAAAGTAGATGGACCTCCCCCCGACCCCCAGTGTGAGTGAGCATCATCCAATCAGCTGAGGGCCTGAATAGAACAAAAAGTAGAAGAAGGGATGAATTTTCTGCCTGCTTGAGCTAGAACATCAGTCTCCTCCTGCCCTTGAACTGAGATTTACCCCATGTGTTCCCCTAGTTCTCAGGCCTTTAGTGTCAGACTATAATTACACTCTTGTCTTTCCTGGATCTCCAGCTTCCAGGAGGCAGATCCTGGAATTTCTCAGCTTCCATTATTACATGAGCCAATTCCTTACAATAAATCTCCTTTTATACATATAAATTATTATATATATAATATTAATAACATAATATTTTCTATTATATAATTATATTATAATTAATATAGTATAAATAGGATATAGCTATAAGCATATATGTATGTATAGATATGTACCTATATATACATTTATATCTTACTACATATTTTTGGGGGGTCTTATTGGTTGTTTTTCCAGAGATCCCTAATATACCCCAATACCTCAGCATGTGACTATATTTGGAGATAGTGTCTTTAATAAGTTAATTAAGTTAAAATTACTCATTAGGGTGGATCATGATCTAATGTGGCCAGTATCCCTATAAGAAGAGGAAATTAGAATTGAAACACACACACACCAAGGGAATCTGATGGGAAGACACAGAAAGAAGATGCCATCTACAAGCTAAGGAGAGGCTTAGAGGAAACCAACCCAGCCAACACCTTGGTCTCAAACTCATAACCTTCAGAACTGTGGGAAAATACATTCCTGTTGCTTAGCCACCTGGTCTGTGGCTTTTTGTTATAGCAGCCCTGGCAAACTAACACAATGACATGGGCATCCTCCAGAAGCCACAGCCCTTCTCCGTGAAATTTCATGCACTGGAATGGGAGATGCTGAAGGAGGGTTCAAGGAGATTAGAACAGTTGCACGTTCAGTTGCTGCTTCACACCAACAGGGTGACCAGAAACCTACCCTGACCAGAAAAATCCACTGGAGAACGCGGTTCAGCCTAGACAAGTTGGCATACTACAAAGCCAACATAATCACCCAACATAAAACGTAGCCACTCCTACCATTTCCATTACAACAGGGGTTCTCAACTGAGTTTTCCCCCATGGGACACTTGGCAACGTCTAGAGATACTTTATAGTTGTCATAAATGGAAGGCGGGCTGCCATCGGCACCTAGTTGGTAGAGGTCAGGGATGCTACTAAACACTCTTCAGTGCACAGGGACTGCGCAACAAGGAATTATCCAGCCCCAAAAGGTCAGTGGTCCCCAGGCTGAGAAACCCTGCATTGCATCAACAAATCCTTCACACCAAGAATTCAAAATTCTAGCAGATGCAATGAAAACTGAGCTGGGGAAAGGAACATTGCACAGTGTGCAGCAGTGTACCATCACCTCTCTGTCCCTCCTCTCTCCCTCTATCAGCTCTTCACTCCCACCTCCCACACTTCCTGGGAGCTCCAGATTCTGCTCCTCCACCTTGCCGTGTAGCTTTCTCCTTCTCTGACATCTTGACATCATCCAATATCCTGAAACTCAGAGTCCCATCTTATGCCCCAAGGAATTATCAGTGTTTTTTTTTTTTTAATACTGTGACATCTTCCCCAAAGGGAAATTTGAATGCCGAGAGGTAAGGTCCAAAAGTTGTCTCCACCTTGAAATATATCTATACGAGTATACTCAAAATATTCAGACCAAAATAAAAAATCTGAAAGTGTATGACACTCAGGCTGAATTCTGAATATTGCAATTTGATTTATTTTCGCTTTTTGCTTATCTACACTTTCCATTTCTTCCACACTAAAGAGACATGTTTACTAAAGAAAAAATTATGTCTATGGGGATGTAAAAATTCTTACAAAATAATGGCAAATGAATGAAGTATCAGATTTAGTTATATATAGTATATGACTCTATTTTTAAAGTATGGGGAGAAAAAAAACCCAAAGGGGAATAGGGAAGGGCAACAAGAACAAATGACTAGAAAGAAACACATTATGGTGTTTTATTCAGAAAGCCACACCAGAAATGATTTTGTTTTTCTCTGTTGTTACTTGTCCTAATTTTTAAAAATTAACCCAATATACATACCCAGTATAACCCTCTGGCCTACAGTGTGGGTGAGTGCTTCAAATATGATGGGTGTCCTTTCCATGATTAGGTTACATTATATAACAGAAGTGAGGATATTTTTACAAATATCAGGTCCCTAATCAACCGACTTTGAGTTCATCAAAATGGAGATTATTCTGGGAGGACCTAATCTAATCAGGTAAGCCTTTTAAAATATATATATATATATATATATATATATATATGTATATATATACGTATATGTATACGTATATATATGTATATATACATATATATGTATATATATGTATATATACACATACATATACGTATATATACACGTATATATACACATACATATGTGTATATATATATGTATATATACGTATATATACGTATATATATACAAGCTAAGGAGAGCTTAGCTTGTATATATATATGTGTGTATGTATATATACATATACATATATATATATATATGTATATGTATATATTGAGAGAGAGAGAGAGCATGAGTGGGGGAGGAGCAGAGAGAGAGGGAAAGAGGGAGAATCCCAAGCAGGCTCCACACTGTCAGCACAGAGCCTGACGTGGGGCTAGATCTCACAAACTGTGAGATCATGACCTGAGCTGAAGTCAAGAGTTGGACACTTAACTGACTGAACCACCCAGGCGCCCTAAGAAGCCTTTTAAAAGAGGGTTTACAGGCCAGAGATTTGAAGCAACAGACTCTCCTGGTGGCCTCAAAGAAGCAATGAGTTTGTTGTTGCTATGAATTTTACATCCTCAAAGAAATGAATTCTGCCAATACTCACACGGGCTTGGAGGAGAACCCCCAGCTCTCAAATACCTTAGTTGCAGCCTTGTGAGACCCTGAGCAGAGGATTCATTTCCGCTGTGCTGAGACTCCTGAAACATGGAAACTATGGGAATAATAAATGTCTGTTTTAAGCAGCTTCATTTGTCATAATTTGTTAAGCATCAACAGAAAACGAATAGAACCAACTAGGCTTTCAGTGGAAAAATACATTTTAATAAATAAACCATAGGGGCACCAGGGTGGCTCAGTCAGTTGAGCGTCCAACTCTTGGTTTTGGCTCAGGTCAGGATCTCACGGTTTGTATGTTCAAATCCCACATTGGGCTCTGCGCTGATAGTGCAGAGCCTGCTTAGGATTCTCTCTCTCTCAAATAAATAAACTTAAAAATAAATAAATAAACCATAGAATGGGAAGAAAGACATCTGGGTCTCTATCATCACCATTAACTACCTATACGATCTTAAGTCACTTCTTAAGGTGTGAAGTTTTAAAATATGTAATATGAGAGATAGAGGCTTGAAAATCCGATGATTCTAAATCTTGCCACAATCAACTCTCAGTTACTGCACCTTTTTCTCCTCTTGCTTATAATGGAGTCTCATAGTGCTAAAGATAGGTAACCAATTAGTTAGGCTGTCAAAATCTTTTCATAATAGAGAGATGCTCTTTATAGCAGTATTTATTCTTCAAAATATGGCACTTGCCTCGCTACAACCCAATTGTAATTTCAGAATAAAAATATATAGCAAAATGCTTAAAATCAAGTATACACAAACTAAAATGGCACAAAGGAGCATTTTATGAAATGGGAGAAAGCCCAACAAAAGAAGGATTAAACTGAAAGTGTGCTTCTTAGAATTTAGAATTGGGTTTTGAAAAGGAAGAGAATTAGAAAATAAAAGCAAGCAGCCCAACCCAAAGAAAGGAACAAGTAGGATTAAATAAGCAAGTAAAACTACATCTGAAACAGAATATGTTTCTACAGACTGAATTGTGTCCCTCCTCCCAAATTCACATGTGGAAACCCTACCCGCCCCCTCCATGTGATGGTATTTTGAGATGGTGATTGCCTCCTTTGGGAGGAGATTAGGTTCAGATGGATCATGAGGGTGGAGCCTTCTGCTAGGGTTACTGTCCTTGTAAGAAGAGACACCAGAACCTGAGAGCACGCTCAGTCTCTTTCATAGCCACGTGAGGACACAGGAAAAGGCAAAAAAAGCTCTCGCGGGAACCTGACCACACCAGCACCCTGATCTCAGACCCCCGGTCTTCAAAACTATGAGAAATACATTTCTCTTCTCTAAGCCACCCAGTCTGTGGTATTTTCTCATGACAGCCTGAGCTGACTAATACACACATGTATAAGGGGGAAAGAAAAAAATAGGATTGGAGATGTAGAGGAGAGGAGGGAAAAAGATGCTTGGCGGCCATGCAGGGGAGTTTAAATTTGTTGCCCAAGGTTATAAGAAGCCCTTATGACTTCTTGAGCCAGAGAGATTGAGGGAAATGAGTCTGATGATAATCTCATCAGCAAGTTTGTGTGACATGAAGTTATGAGGGCTATAACCAGGATGGTGTCCGTGGAAAAGAATGGAAGCAGAACTTCCAAGAAACATTAAGTGACGTGAATTGCCAGAACTTCAAAATAAATTTAATTATTATTATATAATGAACTCATTCCTTAAGCCTGAAAAATGAGAAATTCTGATAAGGGACATGGTGGGGATCTGGCTAATTAATGAGGAATTGATGAAGGAACCTGGTCCTCTTTAACAGAGGCACCTATCTCCTGGGCTCACCAGCAAACCTCTCAAAGTTTTCTGGAGAATCAATAAGAAATTGAAAATGTCGTTTGACCTTTAGTAGGACTACTGAAGAACAGAAAACCCAGGTTGACCTCTTTCTTAGGTGCCAGCTGATCAGTGTTAAAAAATTGCTAGGGGTGCCTGGGTGGCTCAGTTGGTTAGGTGTCTGACTTCGGCTCAGGTCATGATCTCGCAGCACTTGAGTTCAAGCCCTTCATCAGGCTCTGTGCTGACACAGCTCAGAGGCTGGAGCCTGCTTTGGATTCTGTGTCTCCCTCTCTCTGCCCCTCTCCTGCTTGCACTCTGTCTCTCTCTCTGTCTCTGTCTCTCAAAAATAAACATTAAAAAAATTTTTTTAACTGAAAAAAGTCTTTACCTTTTTGGTCTTTTGTTATTAGAATGCTTTCTTATTTTACTGCCTTTATTCCTCATGACAGTTCTGAGAGATAAACCAGGTTTAATAATCGTGGTTTTGTAGACTCAGAAACTGAGCCTTAGAGATGTTACATAACTTTCCAAAGTTTCCACAGCTGAACTGCTGAACTGGCAGATGGCACAATTCAGAGTAGTGTCCAGGTCTGTTCCACAATATGGCTTTATTTTTTTACTTATTTTTTGGTAGCACATGAGACTGCTCACTTAAGTGCATTTTTTATTTTATTTATTTTATTTTGAGAGAAATCACATGCGAGAAAAGGAGGGGCAGAAAGAGAATCCCAAGCAGACTCCATGCCCAGCTCAATCTCACGACCGTGAGATCATGACCTGAGCCAAAATCAAGAGTTGGACACTTAACTGACTGAGGCACCCCACGTTCATTTTTTAATACCTTTTTTTTTCAAAATGAAGTACAGACATACCTCAGAGATACTGTAGCTTTGGTTCCGGTACACTGCAATAAAGCCAATATTACGATAAAGCAAATGTTGCAAAAAAGTGAGTCAAATGAATTTTTTGGTTTCCCAGTGCATATAAATTATGTTTATACTATAGCCTATTAAGTGTGCAACAGCATATGTTGTAAAAAATAATGTACATGCCTTAATTTATGCTAACCATCCCTGAGCTTTTGGTGAGATGTAATCACTGACCACAGATGACTGTAACAAATATAATAGGCACATTGTGAGTGCCCAATGAAAAAGTTTAAAATTTTGCAAGAATTACCAAAATGTGACACAAAGATAGGAAGTGAGCAAATGCTGTTGGAAAAATGGTGCCGATAAACTTGATCCATGCTGGTTGCCACAAGCCTTCACCTTATGAAAAAATGCAATACTTGTGAAACGCAATAAAATGAGGTATGCCTATATATTTTAGCTTCTTTACTACTGTCGCTTATTACAAATTTCCACAAACATAGTGACTTAAAACTACACAAATTTATTATCTTACAGTTCTGAATGTCAGAAGTCCAAAAATGGAACTTCCAAGGCCAAAATCACGAAGTTGGCAGGGCTGTGTTCCTTCCAGAGGCTCCAGGGATAATCTATTCTTTGCTGTTTCTAGCTTCTAGAGTCTATCTGCATCCTTTGGTTCATGGTCCTCTTTCAGAAATAGCATCTCCTCTTCTCTGACTTTGGCCCTCCCACCTCCCTCCTGTAAGAAAGTTTATGATTACATTATGATTATCCATTCTCATTGGCTAATCCGGGAGAATCTTCCCATCTCAAGACCCTTAACTCAATTACATAAGCAAAGTCCTATGCTTTCAAAGGTAACAGGAGGTATACACAGGTTTGGGGATTAGGAACATCTTGGTAGGGGGTGCATTAGTCTGCCTGCCACAAGGTATCATCTACATACATGAAAATGCATGGATCTTAAGGGCATGGTTCTATGAGTTTTGACAGATGTATCTCTGTCACTTATGTGACCCACAAGCTAATTAGACTATAGATGATTTCTATTAACCAAAAGTTCCCTTCTTCCCCTTTCCAGTTAATTTTCCCCTTCCCACTCTAACCACTCAGCAACTGCTGTTCTGAACTCTATCACTATAGGTTAGCTGTAACTGTTGTCGAGCGCCATAGGAATGGAATCATAAAAGATGAGCTCTTTCATGTCTGTTTTCTTTTGCTCAGCATGTTTTTGAGATTCGTCCATGATATGCACATATCAATAATTCTCTACTTTCTGTTGCCAAGTAACACTCCATTGTATCAATATACCAGTTTGCTTATCCATTCACAAGGTGAACATTTTAAGTGATTCCAAGATCTTCCCTATTATGAATTTAGCTACCAGGAACATTATTGTGTGAGACATTTTATGAACATAGGATCTCATCTCTCTTGAGCAAGCACTTAAGAATGAAAACATTAAGTTACAGGGTCGATATATGTTTCATGCACAAGGACTATGGATAAAAGTTTTTTTCAGCAGATGTACCCTTTTACAGCCCTATAAGTTCCAATTGCTCTACATCCTCATCAATACTTGTCATCGTTTAAAAGTTCTGCCATTTTAAGGGGAGTGATATTTTGTTGTGATTTTAATTTACATTTCCTTGAAGACCAAAGATGTTGAACACCTTTTCACGTGCTTATTTTCTACTTACCTATTTTCTTTGCAAGGGCATGTTCAAACTTTTTCCATTTGTGGGATATTTTTATTATTATGTTTTATTCTATTTGTATATTTATTATTGTATCTTGTATTTCTATTTATTACATAAATATATACATGTGTTATATTTATGTTATTCATATTACTTAATTCACATTTATTTTATGTCTATGTTTATAGCCTGGATAGTTTTAAATAATATATTCATTATGTGTTTATTATCAAGTTCTTAACACATTTTGGACACAAATTCCCTTTAAAAATATGCACTGCAAATATTTTCTCCTGTTTTCTCTGTGGCTCATTCATTCATTTTCCAGAGATTTTAATATATAGAAAGACATAAATAGATATAGAAATGGGAGCACCTGGGTGGCTCAGTTGGTTAAGCGTCCAACTATTGGTTTCGGCTCAGGTCATGACTTCATGGTTTGTGAGTTCGAGCCCCACATTGGGCTCTATGCTGACAGTGCAGAGCCTGCTTGGGATTCTCTCTCTCCTTCTATCTCTGACCCTCCCCTGCTCTCTGTCTCTCTTTCTCTCTCTCAAAATAAATAAATAAACTTAAAAAATATATGTAGAAGTGGGTATAGATATGTGTAGTTATGTGTATTATGAATGTGTGTATGCATTCATTTATATATATACATATATGCACACATAAACATACACACATCTATACCTATGCGCGCGCACACACAATTCCCAGCTCCATCTGCTAAGATATTTTAGAAACATTAACAACCCAGTAGTAATGAATACTCTTGGAATATAAACACCATTCTCCACTGAAGAAAAGCAGGCTTGCTTGGAGAAATGGCTGATTCCAACACTGGGTCAAGGGAAGTAGAAAAAAAATATAAGTAGTGCAAAAATGTAAGAACGCTCTCAAAAAGATACAGTAGTCAGTTTGAAGAGGCGCCCACTGGCTAAATCTGAGATAATCTGAACATCAAAATAATGATAGGTAGGATTATAACGTATTGAATAAAAAATGTGTGAGTCTATAACAATGTAAATTAATCAATTAAATGAGGAAAAAATAAGAAAAATCTCTGCCTACGTTAGAAAGCTAATAATAAATGTAGAAGGAATGATAGAATTAGAAAATCACCATTTGGCAGCTGTCATAGTAATTATTGATTCAGGCAAGAATCATGAATATACATGGTAAAACTAGTGGGTGAATGTTTAAGGAATAGTGAGATATTTGCAGAATCTCAGTGTCTTCTTCAAGATACATATTAATTGCAAAAGGTAAATACAATGAAACACCTCCTTAACTAATTGATTAACATTATCATTGCCAGAATTTGGACTAACCAATAGCATTTGGTGCCTGACATGATGCACTAAGAGAATTCAGCATCATTTCTGTGGTGGTCTTCCCAAATGTACATAACCTGAATCTAATCATAACACAAATTGACATTAGGGTAAATTCTATGAAATAACTTATTTGTACACTTAAAAATTATTAGCATCAAGGGGTTCAGAAACACACACACTTTCAAGAACTGTTCCAGGTTAAAGGACACTAATGAGATGTGACAAACTGGATGCAACTGATGATGTTGGATTTTCTATTGTTAGAAAGGACATTATTGTGGCAAGTCAGTACAAGATCAATAAAGTCTGTAGATTAGATGATAGTATTGAATCAGTGTGAAGTTTCTAACTTTGATCATAGTTCTGTGGCTATGTTAGAGAATTCTTTGTTTTCAGGAAATACTAACATATTTAGAGAAGCATCATGCCTGCAACTTATTCTCAATTGTTTTAATTATATACATTTGTGCCAATGTGTACAAACATTTTTCATGCATATATGAAATATGTATTTATTGTATATCTTAGTATATACATAATACATACATTTCTTTTTTTTGTCAATGCTGCCCTTCAAGGTGGATTTATGTGAAGTCAACATGGCATAGCTGGGAATGTATTCAAGAATAGGGAATGATCAGGGTTGCCTGGTGGCTCAGTCAGTTAAGCATCAGATTTGAGGTCAGGTCATGATCTCATGGTTCATGAGTTCTAGACCTGCATCTGGCTCTCTGCTGTCAGTGTGGAGTGTGCTTCAGATCCTCTGTCTCCTCTGTCTCTGTCTCTGTCTCTCTCTCTCTCAAAAATAAAAATAAAACCTTCAAAAAAAATTTTTAAGGGTAGGAAATGATCAAAGGGTGCCTCGGTGGCTCAACTGGTTAAGCATCTGACTCTTGATTCTGGCTCAGGTCATGACCTCATGGCTTGTGAGTTCAGCTCCTGCATAGGGCACCTGCTTGGGATTCTCTCTCTCTCCCTCTCTGCCCCTCCCCCACTTGCTCATGCACAAGCTCCTCAAAATAAATACACTTAAAAAAAACTTTATTTTGCATTGTAAATGTTTTCTAAACTTACTTCCATGTGATTTGCATTTACAATAATATTATTTGAATATTTTGGGGATCCTTATTTGAAGATCTTTCTCTTTTACCGTCTCAATTTTGTACTTACCATCTCAGTTTCTAACTCCTGCTGAATCAAACTTTTGAGTACAATTGTTTTAATTGGTTACTTTAGCATTATATCCAAACTATTAATAAAAAGGATTATGTAATTATTTGCTTATTTTCATGCAGGAGGGGGAAGCTCCAGGCCACTATCCAAGCCACACTTAAAGAGAGCCAATCTCAGAGTCATAAAAAGTAGCATTCTGACTACCCCTTAATATTGACCTAAAATCCCTACACCATCTGGCCCCAGTCACTCTCTGACTTCCCCTGCTCCCGTTCTCCTGCCATCTCCTCCTTCACCTGCTTCTACAGCCATAGGATTCCTTGCTATTCTTGGAGCATAAGAGACGTGCTCTTGCCTTAGAACGTTTATTGGGGCTGCTTCTTATTCCTGGAAGGCTCTTCATGTCCACATTTTTAAAAATTTTTTTTATTTTTTATTTGAAGGGTAATTAACATACCTTTATTTATTTATTTATTTATTTATTTATTTATTTATTTATTTATTTATTTATAAGGGTGTGTATGTATGTATTTATTATGTTCTATTTATTTCAGATGTTACACAAATCAAAACCACAATGAGGTTACTAGGAAGATGGCGGCATAGGAGGACGCTGGGCTCACCGCGCGTCCTGCTCATCACTTAGATTCCACCTACACCTGCCTAAATAACCCAGAAAACCGCCAGAGGATTAGCAGAACGGAGTCTCTGGAGCCAAGCGCAGACGAGAGGTCACGGAAGAGGATGACAAGATACTATACATGGAAAATCCGATAGACTCCACCAAAAGTCTGCTAGAACTGATACATGAATTCAGCAAAGTTGCAGGATACAAAATCAATGTACAGAAATCAGCTGCATTCTTATACACTAACAATGAACCAACAGAAAGACAAAGAAACTGATCCCATTCACAATTGCACCAAGATGCATAAAATACCTAGGAATAAATCTAACCAAAGATGTAAAAGATCTGTATGCTGAAAACTATAGAAAGCTTATGAAGGTAATTGAAGAAGATATAAAGAAATGGAAAGACATTCCCTGCTCATGGATTGGAAGAATAAATATTGCCAAAATGTCAATACTACCCAAAGCTATCTACACATTCAATGCAATCTCAATCAAAATTGTACCAGCATTCTTCTTGAAACTAGAACAAGCAATCCTAAAATTCATATGGAACCACAAAAGGCCCCGAATAGCCAAAGTAATTTTGAAGAAGAAGACCAAAGCAGGAGGCATCACAATTCCAGACTTTAGCCTCTACTACAAAGCTGTCATCATCAAGACAGCATGGTACTGGCACAAAAACAGACACATAGACCAATGGAATAGAATAGAAACCCCAGAACTAGACCCACAAACGTATGGCCAACTCATCTTTGACAAAGCAGGAAAGACCATCCAATGGAAAAAAGACAGTCTCTTTAACAAATGGGCCTGGGAGAACTGGACAGCAACATGCAGAAGGTTGAAACTAGACCACTTTCTCACACCATTCACAAAAATAAACTCAAAATGGATAAAGGACCTGAATGTGAGACAGGAAACCATCAAAACCCTAGAGGAGAAAGCAGGAAAAGACCTCTCTGACCTCAGCCGTAGCAATCTCTTACTGGACACATCCCCAAAGGCAAGGGAATTAAAAGCAAAAGTGAATTACTGGGACCTTATGAAGATAAAAAGCTTCTGCACAGCAAAGGAAACAACCAACAAAACTAAAAGGCAACCAACGGAATGGGACAAGATATTTGCAAATGACATATCGGACAAAGGGCTAGTATCCAAAATCTATAAAGAGCTCACCAAACTCCACACCCGAAAAACAAATAACCCAGTGAAGAAATGGGCAGAAAACATGAAGAGACACTTCTCTAAAGAAGACATCCAGATGGCCAACAGGCACATGAAAAGATGCTCAACGTCGCTCATCATCAGGGAAATACAAATCAAAACCACACTCAGATATCACCTCACGCCAGTCAGAGTGGCCAAAATGAACAAATCAGGAGACTATAGATGCTGGAGAGGATATGGAGAAACGGGAACCCTCTTGCACTGTTGGTGGGAATGCAAATTGGTGCAGCCACTCTGGAGAACAGTGTGGAGGTTCCTTAGAAAATTAAAAATAGACCTACCCTATGACCCAGCAATAGCACTGTTAGGAATTTACCCAAGGGATACAGGAGTACTGATGCATAGGGGCACTTGTACCCCAATGTTTATAGCAGCACTCTCAACAATAGCCAAACTATGGAAAGAGCCTAAATGTCCAACAACTGATGAATGGATAAAGAAATTGTGGTTTATATACACAATGGAGTACTATAGGGCAATGAGAAAGAACGAAATATGGCCCTTTGTAGCAACGTGGATGGAACTGGAGAGTGTGATGCTAAGTGAAATAAGCCATACAGAGAAAGACAGATACCATATGTTTTCACTCTTAGGGGGATCCTGAGAAACTTAACAGAAACCCATGGGGGAGGGTAAGAAAAAAAAAAAGAGGTTAGAGTGGGAGAGAGCCAAAGCATAAGAGACTCTTAAAAACTGAGAACAAACTGAGGGTTGATGGGGAGTGGGAGGGAGGGGAGGGTGGGTGATGGGTATTGAGGAGGGCACCTGTTGGGATGAGCACTGGGTGTTGTATGGAAACCATTTTGGCAATAAATTTCATATATTGAAAAAAAAAAAACCACAATGTGATATCACCTTACACCCATCAGAACAGCTAGATCCACTCCATGTCTTCATGGTTCATTCCTTATCACTTTAAGTCTCTGCTCAAATGTGAGCTTTACAGGGAAGTCTTCCCTGACCTTCCTGCTTTAAATGTAAATGGTGGTCCCCACTCACCCCCAGTACCCTATTCCCCTTCTGTACTATTTATGTTTTTTCTCTGTAGTACTTATCACCTTCTAAATAATTATAATTATTTCTTTTATTCTATTTCTCTAGAATGTACACTCTTATGATTTTTGTCTGTTTTATTAATCACTGAATCCTCAGCACCAAGAACCTGGTGTACCTCAACAGTAGGTGGTGAGAAAGAAAAAGAGGAACGCCTGACAAGCAGAAGCCGGCCTGACACTCACAACCAGGCCATGTTCTTCTCCTATTGGACATAAACAATCACAGAATACCAACAACAGACAGGCTACTCTGCAACTAAGATTAAATGAAGCAAAGCAAACCATTTCACGATTTTATCTAAGCACAGACAGAAACAAGTTCCCTGTGTCATCCACAAAGTACCAAACACTTCATCTCTTGGCTAAAATAAGTAACTACTGTTTCTTCACCAATGATTACTTCATCCTCATTCTAGTCTCCTCTCCTTTCAGATAAGGTTTACTGCTTGATTTCTACCAAATCATAGAAATCGGGGGTACTGCTAACAGCATCCAATCTAGACCAAACCCAACTTTCCTGGATCCTCCCACCAATTACCCAACCAAAGTCCAAATCCTATAATAGGTTCTTTCTAAAGCCTCCTTACAGAGAGAGATGCCATGCATGTGTTCTCCCTCATTAGTAAGTACTAAACCTAATGTGTTCAACTACAGGGGTGTCCCTAGTGGTCTTTAGCAGAAAGGCATTGACAGTGCCCAGAAAATATTTGTTGAAGGAAGGAAGGAAGGAAGGAAGGAAGGAAGGAAGGAAGGAAGGAAGGAAGGAAGGAGGCATTATCCTATGTATATAATGTTCTTAACCCAACATTCACTGATTAAATACATTGCCGTCTACTCAGTTAAGTATTCTAAATTTAATGGGAGCTCTAAAGCATTTATCTCCACTTTATAAGGTTCACTTAATCAAGTTCTTATTGAAATTTAATTTTAATCCAGTCTCTCTCCAGAACTGTAGTTAATAAATCTATGAAAAAATTAGACCAAAAGATGCCTGTCCGTTTCTTCAGGGTATAAAGGTATCTCGGCCTTTCCTTTATCTGGTATGAATCAACACTGCTTAGAAAGGATATACACCTCCAAAGTAAATGTCACTTCAGGATTAAACTTAGTAGAGCCTGAACACACACACATACACACACACACACACACACACACACACACACACACACGCCACACCCTATTCATTATCTCAGATTCAGAGCTTAGGTATATTGAACACTGTGCTCTGCAGTCAGGATCTACACTCTGATCTTTATGACAATTATAACCTTAGAGAGCTATATGTACACTCAAAGTTTATTTGATGATTAATTATGTGTCTGCTATAAACAATCCTGGAATTACAGTTAATACAATGAAGTAAAGAACCTATTGCCCATTTACTCAAGGAACTGAGAATGTGCATGAGGAGATGTCAGGTTCTAAATCATGATTCGGTGCAAGGATTTCAATTTTCATTGAATTCAATTTCACATCCATGAGAAGTGAACACAAAAATAACGACTTAAATTTACCTCATCTATATCAAAGAAAGTATATTCTCTAAGCTTTAAGGGGAAAATATTCTGCTCCTTGTCTCTCCCTAATCCTGCCCTGGCAGATATGTTGGTTCAAGTGCTGACAGCCTGTGCACACGGTCAACCAAATAGATGCCTAAGAATAGCACAGGAAAGGATATACTTGACTAGAGTTAATGACAATCACTGCATTCTTAGGAAAAGGCTCTGGGGGTTGTCTTATCCATAAACAAAGAGCAAACTGGATTTATGTGCTCAATACTTTCAGGAGGTTCTCAATACATGCTGGTTGTTTGATTCATTTCAACGGAATAAGGTCACATCAGTGTCCTCTGCATGAAAAGGCACTTGTTATCTACCTCCATTGGGTCCTATGCTGTGTTGTAATGCCAAGCAAACAGGTTTTCTGCAACTTGGAAATCTATGACACTGATCCAGAATGTTGATATAGAACAAGTTAAACAGAGTACAGACAGCTGAGCAAATATTAAAGAAGTCTATGAATTAATAAATAATATTAAAATTTTGTACAAGTAGAGTGAGTACATAAGTTTAACTGGGAATGTTGGCAAGAAACCTTGATGAATGTTTGCCTGGACTAGGTAAGGCCATGGAGAATTCACAACCTTTTCACTAATTAATCATCATGCAGTCTAGCAGGCTGTTAAAATAAATCTGGTTTCCCACACCAGTCTTCCCCACTAGACCTGTTTTGGAGACTTGGAATTTCCCCAAAAAGCCAAGGTCCTATGAGCATTCTCAGAAGATGTCAATTATTCGCTGTTGGCTAAAGACAGTAGCTCTAGCAGCTCTAAACCTTTTTCAAATTAAGTGAATAAAACTAGTTCTATTAGTCTTAATAAAAAGTAGCATTTTGGTTTCCTTCTTTGCTTCAACCAAGCAATCAATCAGAAATAATATTTGTAAAACATTCTCTTTTCCTGCATACCTCTTTTGAGGTATTAACCTCACAACAGACCTGGTGAAGAAGATGTTATTAATATACTCATTTTACAGAGCTGAAGAGGAATGAAGTAAATTTCCTGTATCCTAAGGGTGCAAATGCTCCTTAATATTTCCCTGTAAAATATTTTAAGATTAAGCTTATAATAGATAGCAAGGACTTTGAAGATCTTACTATTAAAATAATAATCTATAATTATCTATTATCTATTATCATCTATAATAAGATCTTATTTTTATTAAAATACTTTATGACTAAGGTGTACTATCAATCAACAAAAATTATTTAGTGGCAAGCCCGATGATATATATCTATGCACAGAATTAAGTAATTGTCTTTGGCCTCAGAAAGTTTACATCCCATTTAAAAGGCAAGTTTGTGAATGTTCTGTGAACCCTTAGAGACATAAAGAATAATGAGAACTGGCCTGGTCAGAGAAGGCTCAGCCAAGATGAAATCCAAGTGAAAGTGGGAAGGATGCCATAGCCGTGGCTAAGAAGAGGAAGCAAGGGCAGTGGGGAGAGGGTAAAGGAGCCCATGACAAGGCAAGAGTGTGTTCATGTGGAAATCAGGAGATTAGTCAGAGAAGTGGCAAATGTATTCATGCAGCACTTAGCACTGGACCTTGAATATAAGAAGCACATAGGAAAGAAAAAGATGAAAAGTAAAGCTGAGTCTCAAGCAGTGAACAGTCATTCCCTAATCTATCAATCAGATAATCGCTGCTGCTTCCGCAGAAAGCAGAAATGTCTTCCCAGTACTTCCTCAAGAAAATAAAACTGTCACCACAGTTCCTATTTTTTCAGGAGAAGTTCTAATACTTTTTCGATTTTATGACAAAGGCAGTCATTGAAAAATTTCGAGTAGGAATTTCAATTTAATTTTAATTGAATTGAAATTTAATTTTGAAAGGAAAATGAATCTGGCTGTATGAGACTTAGGTAAGAGTCAAGGGAGAATGACGGTGAAAATAGCTAGAACTCAAGTGCACGATGCAGGTAACAGAAATGAGACCCAGGAGGGAACTTTTGAGTGAGAAAGAGAAAAATAGTCACATAAAAGAGTAATTACATAGCTCAAAGTATTAGGATGCAATGATCGATAAGATGAAAAAGGGAGGAAAATATACCAGATTTTACTCTATGATTTTAAAAAAAATTTTTAATGTTTATTATTTTTGAGAGAGAGACAGAGAGCAAGCAGGGAAGGGGCAGAGAGAGAGAGGGAGGCACAGAATCAAAGCAGGTTCCAGGCTGTGAGCTGTCAGCACAGAGCCTGATGCGGGACTTAAAGTCACAGACCACGAGATCATGACCCGAGCTGTAGTCGGCCACCCAACCAACTGAGCCACCCAGGCACCCCTACTCTATGATTTCAAATCAGAGGAACTCTGAGGAAACATTGTAGTGACAGAAACAGAGATGAGTGCCAAGGAGGCAGTAGTACAATAATAATAGGACAATATTTTTCCTTCATCCCCTCCCATGTGAATGTGGAACAGCAGTTAGTTTTTTGTTGTTTTCCAGCAGTTAACTTTTTATCCTCGTCCTGGAAAAGAGGACTTTCTATCAAAGAAGACAGAAGAAAATGTCTGGAGGTGTTAAGATATGTGGCCGGCGTCCTGACCAGAACCCTGACCTCAAACTGAGCTCAACTCAGTTTCAGGACTGAGTTGAGAGTGGGTGGATGCTAGGGAAAACAAAATGACACAATTTGACGGAGGGGCAGGAACAAGCCACTGCCCTACTACCCAAGTGGGAGCATGCCTGAAGTTGGTAGTTATCATACAAGACTCTTTCCTTTTCTGCAATGCAATCAATCATCATCACATTTATCTCCAAATACATCAACCCAGTCTCCTGAACTTAGTCAACGAAGAGAACAGTGTCACTTACAAAAAGAGAGGGATAAGGACAAGTGTTTGAAAGGGTTTTTGCAAAGGCTGTTGCCACGTCTTCCAGATGATTATTATCTGGTGGTCCTCCTAAAAATAAATACTAGCATTGGAATGATCTGCACTGGACGGGGTTTCTTTCCGTTTGTTTTGTCAGGGAAAGGAAGGCAGGTAGTGAGTTCTATCCTGGTTTCTGTATATATGGCACGGTTTTACCTAAGTTCAAAAAATACTTCGAACTCAGTCTAGCTGTTGTATTTTTCCTCAGTGTTGATATCACTTTGTCCAATTCAAAATTTCTAAATAAAACAAAGAGGAATAAGAGCTTAATACACATTGCAAACTATTACCCTTACAATGTGTGTTGCTTGATATATATTTTGGCACCACACACACACACACACACACACACACACACACACACACACACACACACACAGGCTGTGAGTTCGTGGCCTTGAATTAATGTCTGCCCCAGATGTTACTTAAGTAAGTTCTCTTAACTTCGACAGCCACCTACCTGCATTTTTAAATCTTGCCCCACAATGGACTACGTTTTCCAAGAGCACACGTCAGAGAAGCCCATGAAGTGCATTGTGGGAATTGTAGTCCTGGGTGACTTTCTTTTCTTCCCGGCCCTGGACCCACGCTCGGATTCCGGGAGGGTTGAACCCAGGATCTACCAATTAGCTGGGGCCATGTCGGTGAGGCCGTGGTCCTACCGGGAAAGCCCGTGTGGGAACCTCGCAAAATGATTGGTCAATGCATGACCCCGGGGGCGGAGCAATAGGGTGGGCGGGAAGACTGCGACGATTGGGCACGGAGCCCGCGGCGGCGGGCGGGGATTGGCTGCGCACTGGGGCAGGGAGGCCTGGGAAGGGGCGGAGGAAGGAGACCAGAGCAGGAAGAGCAGCGGTGAGGCGGTGGCGGTGGCTGAGTTGGTGGTGGCAGAGGCGAAAGCGACAGCTCCAGGGGGTGGCAGCGGCCGCGAGAGCAGGATGCGAGTCCGGGTTGGGCTGACGCTGCTGCTCTGTGCGGTGCTGCTGGGCTCGGCCTCGGCGTCCTCGGGTCAGTATCCGCCCCCTCGGATTGGAGGCCGGGAGCCACCGCCCCCCGGCCTCCATCCCGGGGCAGGGCCGTGGGGGCTCAAGCTGGAGACTGCACTCTCTGGTCACACCTCGCACTAGCCTGTCACTCGTTGTCTTTCCTTGGACTTTGGCTGGCCTGGACTAGAGCGGGTATTTAGGAAGCTAGAGAGGGGAGGGAAAGAAAGGGCGGTCACCCTGCCCACACCTCTTCACTTAACAAACTTTAAGCAACTCCTCGCGAATGAGGAATTGACCCTGGAAATGAATCCCAACAGCTGGCTTAGATCCACAGAGGTACCTGAGCCTTTTGGAACTTCCTCGACTCTCATACAGATTATGTGCTTGAGATTTGTAAGTTAAGTAATTGACACACCTGGATCTATCACTGAGCAGAGCAAGGGCCATCAAAACCAGGATGTTGACAGTGGTTTGGCGGATTTGCTTAATAGCTGAGGTGGTCCCTTGTCTGTCTATTTAAAAATGAAGACTTTTGATATAATTGTGCCCACTCTCTATCCCTTTTCAGGAAATATTCCCGAGGAAGTGGTGTTTACCTCTGTCACGGTGTAGGAGTTGCCCCATGTTTGTTGACAGTAACTCTATGATTTTTGAGAAAATTTGGTCCCTATAGATTTAAAATGTATAGCAACTCGTTTTCATTTTTTGGATAGATATAGAAATGTGCCTTTGACTTGATTTTCCAGTTAGCTGATTTATACTGTGGTTTGGTTTTTATTTTTTAATAGTTCAGTATGCCTACATCTGAAAACTTCTATTTCGAAAATGTTGATAAAGAAACAGTGTTTCTAATTGTTGGTAAAGAAACAATTAGTACAATAAAGCTTTTGAATTTTAATCAGTTTAGTTAACAAGACAGCTGTTCTGTGGCTTTAAATTTTTTTGGAACAAGGCAGGGTATAAATGTCAACTCTTTCTTTTTTTCCAACAGAAAATTTCCCAGATGGTTATTTGAATCCCCAAATTATCTGTCCTAGTTGTAAGTCAATGCCATAACGTCATTCTGTTTCTAAAATGAGAGGTCTAAACCTAAAATTCTATCCATAATGTGGTTTGAGATACCATTTCAAAAGCAACAAGCATATGCTAGTTACTTAACTGCCAACATCATCCTTTAAGGTCTGCCTTATCCCCTTTTAGTGATGGTTTGTATTCATAACCAAATCTTCAAAAACTCTACATAACTCTTGAAGCCCTGCTTGCATTTATTTGACCAAAAGAAGTATGAAATGGAGCTGTTGAGTGTAATGGATAGAGTAACTGATGGACCTCAGACCACTTGCATCAGAATTCCTCTTAGGAGTTTGTTAAACATGCAGTTTTAGGTCTGGAACAGGTCAGCCATCTGTAGTTTAACAAAGTTCACAAGTGATTTCTTCACGCTAAAGTATAAGAACTACTTAAGGAACATGGTAAATATTCCTCCGAGTTCAGTCTGCACAATTTAAGGAAAATTAAAGTGTAGAAACATTTTCCTGCATCTTCCATTAAGTTATTTCATATACTTAGAGCTTCATGTCAGTGGAGATGATACTTGAAGAAGTCATTTAAGCAACAGTTGGGATTCTCGGGTAGTTAAAATAGTTTATTAAGACTGAAATGTTAAATCTTTGGACTGTGTTGGTGTAAGCAGAGATTTCCATTGTAGTTAAACTGTGCCAAAGCATTTCTCTGGCAGAGGCAAAATCCATGTTTAGCCACAACTAAAACCGTATAGATGTGCGTGCTGACAAACAATGAAGGCAGTACTGTACTCACATGAAGTGCAAATATGGTAAAACACTTGTGTGAGGTAAAGTTTTAGAAATTGAGTACATGGCTTTTTAGTTGACTTTTTTATTCATTAAATTGCTTATTCATACAGGATGTCCACCTCATTATTTAGATTTAAAGATTTGCTCCTATTTAAAACTCAAGTGTTGGGTCATAATTTGTGTTGACTTAAAGTTTGAATATTAGTGGTTACCTAGAGCAAGTTGCATTTATTACCAGTTAGAATATAATCGGCCAACAAAGGAAATATCTATCCTGTCACTGTTAGTAGCTATTATTTCATAGTTTGTCTTAGAGGCATATAAAAATATGAAACTTTTATTAGCAATGTTTTCTTTTTCCTGTGAATGAATAAAGGAGGGCATTAAAAAGGCATTTCTCCTTCATTCTCTTGATAATGAAAAATGCTATAATTTTTCTCACTTAGAAATACATGTTTTTTTGGGTTGCCTGGGTGGTTCAGTGAGTTAAGCGTCTGACTTCCTCTCAGGTCATGATCTCACTGTTTGTGGGTTCAAGCCCCGTGTCAGGCTCTGTGTTGACAGCTCAGGGCCCGGAACCTGCTGTGAATTCTGTGTCTCCCTCTCTCTGCCCCTCCCCTACTTGTACTCTGTCTCTCAAAAATAAAAACATTAAAAAAAAAGACATACATATTTTCTTATTTTCAACAGGAAGAGATAGTTTACTTTTTTTTCTTTATGCCAACAGTGTTACAGAATCTTTTAAATTAGATCCACTGCTAAGTGTTTCAGATAATAGTTCTATTATCATACTCAAAGAGTAAATTTGAGATTGCAGAGGATGTTTAATTTCATTGTTCTTTTGTTCCTTAAAACATTGTGAGTCAACGGGGCAGGTGGTATTACTCTCTCTTGATGCGTTGAGAAAAAAGGCTAAGGAAGCTTGCTGTATTGAACCATGTATGTATTAACATGTAATGAAGCCAGGTTTTGAAGCTAGCTCTCCAGGCCTTGATTTGGGAGTAATTAAAATCAGGGGTATTGTAGGATCTGCACAGAATCTATGGCAAATCAGAGAACAGGATGTCTGCTGTCTTTTGCCAAACTCTTAATACTTTATGAGTTTGAAGGTCTATCAGTCTGTTTAGTTTACATAACAAATTGGAAAATGAATCTGTGATGATTACTTTTCCCTGAAAGAATATCCCTGATACTTTTTGCAGTTTGGTTAGCTGATATAATGAAAATTGGTCTTTTTCAGAGGAAGGTGTACAATTATTAAAGTAATGTAAACCATTATATTTTGGATGTGTTGCTATTGAATGAGAAATGTGTAACTCTTCGTTGAATTCTTTTGCATTTTTTTCTTGATGTCTGTGTTCTGATAAAAGCATTATTATTTTCTTTTTATTTATGCATAACTTCAGTGTCTTTAATTGTTACCTGACTGCTATATATGAGAAGTTTCTAGATTATAAGCAACTTCTATAAAAGTGTTATGTGAATGGATATAGCAGTTTGAAAGAGAAAATAGCTTATGCCTTAAGACTTCCATCTGGAGTAGTCTTTCCCAGTTTAGTAAATGAGAGTGAGTTCTCTTATTTACCAGTAACCTTAGTATATATTCCTAGTTTGAAGAGAGAAGAGAGAGAAGCATGATGCAATTCACGTGAAATAACCCTGATGTCACAAGTTTCCATGTCTCTTGGAGTTCAGAAACACATTTTGCCAGTCAAACGTCTAATAGCTTGTAGTGTCTCAAATGTACATATCTTAAAATTTATTTATAGGTGTCTGTATTATATACGTATTAGCTACGTATGTGACCTGTGTTGAGAAGGTGCTAAATTTCATGATTTAGTGATCAGTAATTTAAGAGTTCCAGCTCATCTAAGTTTCAGTATGTAGGTATATACTGTATATATCTGTGCATTTAATGACTGCTCTTGATATATTAGTTAATGTTTGTGATTAAACACATCCATACATACAACCTTTTTTTTTTTTATGTTTATTTTTGAGAGAGAGAGAGAGAGAGAGAGAGAGGGAGAAGGAGACAGAGCATGAGCAGGGAAGGGGCAGAGACAGAGGGAGACACAGAATCCAAAGCAGGCTCCAGGCTCTGACTTGTCAGCCCAGAGCCTGATGTGGGGCTCGAACCCGCAAACCGTGAGATCATGCCCTGAACCAAAGTCAGATGCTTAATCCACTGAGCCACCCAGATGCCCCCATACATACAACTTTGATATATAATGAAGATGATTTTTTTTTTCCTTTATCCAAGATTTGCTGAGAATGGAATTTGAACTGTATGTTAAAACTTGGGCTTTGGGTAAAACTTGTGAAGAAGTTAGCATGAAGGATGATTGTTCATTAACTGGCATCACTACCTAAATGTTATGGGCACTATGGGACTAATGCATGCTATACCTTCCTCTTCCCCACTCATCAGAAAAAAAACATATTTGGAAGGCAGTCTAAAAGTAGTTAATGTGGAAGTAGCTATGGTTTAAGTATGTGAATTGACAGCACTTTTCTTATATGGCAAAACCTCAGCAGTAGACTAGTTTTCTCAAATATTCAAGAGAAATACTGTGAAATAGTGTTGTGTATTTTGTACATAATGAGTTGCTTATACTTCTTAAAGTTAGCTCACTACTTTGATAATACAAACCCCAAAGCATGTTTTTGTTAGGCTTGAAAGAGTTGCAAGTTATGAATAATATTTAGGGTGTAACCATATGAAGTAAAGATAAATGACAACCAGAACACCAAATTTCCTGGTAAAAAGCACATGGTTTTATAGCATTTTGTCTGCTGGTTAATTTCCCATATAACTTACAGAGCAGGCAATACTGAAGCTCACTCCTGGATAAAATCAGGTAATTTTAAGACTAAGAAGGCATCTTAGAGGTCATGTGGCAGTTGTTTTTAAACTGGCCAGGAATACAAAGATCAAACACATGCATATGGACACTGGGTTGTTGAATGTGTTTGTATAAGATCAGAAAAAAGAATGACAAGTTGCCAGAATAGAAGTTATAGGAAAGCACAAAAGGAGTAATAGAAGGAAGGTTAACATAATTGGACAAAGCCAAAGCAGCAGATAGGAGTTTGGAAGAAAGGTGTAACCAGGGTCTGGATTCATTGTTTATTTAATAAGAGATCTTAATTTCTTAATAAGAAACATGATGGTTTGATGCTACTTTTTATTTGTATCTGGTTATATCCCGAATAGAGTAGAACACAAATCCTAAATATCTTAGTCTGGCAATTGTACACTCACATAATAATAATTCTTAGTGTCCATCTTTAGTAGTCATAGTGAACAGTAAGATGCTAATCAGTACTAAGATAAGCTATGTAATTCCAGATTCTGATCAGAGGAAAATAATAGGTGGTATCCTGAACCACAAAATCAGAGATTGATTTTTATAAATTTAGTAACACATTCTTAGTAGTAGACTTAATATGTGCAGAAGAATTGGATGGTTATGTGCAGAAGTGTCTGGTTTTGGTGGTGGTAGTGGTAGCTGGCCTTCCTGCCTGTATAATAGATGGAGCTGCCGTTGTGCCCGGGGAGAGAAGAAGGACTACTCCAGCCAGCCCCTTGTTTTGCTTTCACCTAGTATTTTCTGAGCAGTTGCTGAACACAAGCAATTTTTAGGTAATTCTAGGTGTATTTATCAAGTATCTGATTATTATTTGTTGTACTTATTAAGTGCTTTAATAATATCTGCAATTTTCCAGCAAGAAGGATGACTAAAATTGTCTTAAAATTTCTTTACAGATGAGGAAGGCAGTCAAGATGAATCCTTAGATTCCAAGGTGTGTACTAAAATTTGCATTGACCAGTATTTAATGCCCAATTTAAAAGTATGGATTCATGTATCTTAAAAAGGATATGAAATCTGCATCTTTTGAGCATAGAATTGGGTTAAGAAAAACATAGCTGATATTCAATGTACTAGTTCTTCCGGAGGGGGGGAAGGTAGGAATCACTGACCTGTAGGAAGGAGAGTAATAAATACTGTGTTTTCATTCACAGTGTTGGTTATTAGGTTTAATTTTAACTTAAATGTGCTGTGTAAGAGCCTGAAGGCAGTAACATTTTTTTTTTTAACGTTTATTTATTTTTGAGACAGAGAGAGACAGAGCATGAATGGGGGAAGGTCAGAGAGAGAGGGAGACACAGAATCTGAAACAGGCTCCAGGCTCTGAGCTGTCAGCACAGAGCCCGACGCGGGGCTCAAACTCACGGACCGTGAGATCATGACCAGAGCCGAAGTCGAACGCTTAATCGACTGAGCCACCCAGGCGCCCCAGGACAGTAACACTTTTCCTGCCTAATGAGAGATTGATTTTATTTCTGTTTTTTTTAAGTTTTTTTTAATTTTGAAGGCTTAACCTCTGCCATTTGTTTCCACTTATATATCAATTTTTATGCATCTGTTGAGCTAAATTGGTTGATTGAGTGAATAAGGCTGATTATTATGTATCCAAGGAAACCATTCAGTTATGATCTCTGATCTCTAGATTTGAGGAAACACAGATAAGAATCAGAAAGTTGTAGTACAGGGCTAGCATAAGGGGAAGTATAAGAGATGTTGGGAACTTATAGGGAAAGACCCTAATCCAGACTTCAGGAAGTAAGGAAGGCTTCCTGGGGGGAAGTAACATTTAAGTTGAAATTGGAAGAGTCAGGTTAGGCAAGTGATGAAGGCATGTGATGAATACATACCACAGTGGTATGTATTCAGAGTTTAGAGAGACGACCAGCTCCTTCACAGCTGAAGGAGATGTATCTGGATTAATAAAAGTAGTGGTCAAATTAGGTTGGAAACTAAAAATACTTTACATTCTCAGACCCCTTTGCCATCAGATGAGTCGTCGGTAAAGGACCACAGCACAGCAGGCAGAGTAGTCGCTGGTCAGATCTTTCTTGATTCAGAAGAATCAGAATTAGAATCACCTATTCAAGAAGAGGAAGACAGCCTCAGGAGTCAAGAAGCGGAAAGTGTCACAGAAGAAATCAGCTTTATAGAATCTCCAAATCCAGAAAACCAGGACTACGAAGAACCATCAAAAGTACGGAAACAAGGTAGTCTGGGCATTTTCTTTGCTTTTGCCTGATTTAGGAAGGAGACAACTAAAATTTAAACCAGTGTAGAAAGATGCAAATGTCTGGTTTCTAATTTTGAACCATATATAATATATGAAGTGTGGTAGTATAGGATTTTCTAGATTTTTATATGTCAAAGTTATTCATTTAATGGATTTGACCCGTTACATAAGCTGAATTTGATGATGAGAATTGTGTTTGTATTACAGTAATATCCTAACATTTCTTTTTGCACTCCAGTATATAATTATCTGTCTGCATGGTACACAAAATAGAAACTCAAGAAAGATTGTCTAATATGCTGTTCTGGTTATTTTCAGAATTGTGTTAAGATTTTTGCTACAATAACCTTCCCTGTCACCCTAGGAAATCGATGTAGGTGTTTATTCCTCTAACTGAAGCTCACATACACTTTAATTCTTTTGTAACTTTAACCTTCTTGACACCCTCTGTTTTTAAATTTACAACTTGCTGTTTCTCACAATAGAGTGTGCTAAATACCTATCCTTCTAAAATTAATTGTTAATGAATCCACTCTGCCCTGTCCCATCAGCCTCCTGTCATTTAGTTTATTATTTCAGATATCAGTACCATACTCACTTATTATTTCCATTACTAGCTACTTTTAGAAATTGATCCAGATTTGACCTTTCAAAAATACAATTTCTTTATTATAAATACCCATACTTGCAAATAGAAAAACTGTGTAAAAAAATTAAAAGCATCTTAATTCCATCAACTAGACAGACATAACAGCTGTTAACATTATGGAGAAAACTCAGGATCTTTTCTAAATGCATAGTTTTCAGAAGACTAAAATGGGACAAAATGTATATTCTATTTTATAGCCTATATTTTGTGCCTTAACAGTTTATCTTGAACAATTTCCTTTATCATTTAGTATTCTTTTACAATGTGATGGTTAATGACTATAAAAAATTTTACACGTAGGGGTGCCTGGCTGGCTCAGTCAGAAGCGCATGCGTCTCTTGATCTTGGGATCCTGAATCTGAGCCCCGCGCTGGGTATTTACTTAAATAAATAAAACTTAAAAAAAAAAATTGACATGTCATAAGTTGGAAATAGGTTGTTTACAATGCTTTTTGTTGGGTGACCATTTTAGATGTATACTTGTGCACATCTATGAAAATTTTCAGAGAATTAGTTTTTTAAATATGCTTGACTAAATATAAAATTTTAAAAGACATTCGATACATACTGTTAAATTGTTCTTAGGAAAAGTAATTGTTTACTTCCTTTGAAACTGCTCCTTTTCTTGCACCTCAGCCAGTGTGTATTACCATTTTTAAGTTTTTGCCAAATACTATAGCTTAATTCATTCTTTTTTATGTTTTATAAGGGAGACTTTGAAACATGCACAAAAGTAGAGGATGTAATGGGCCCCTGTACCCATCTCCCAGAGTCAGTGGCCCTCTACAATCCCATTCTTGTTGTGTCTCTGCCACCCCACACGCATTAACTCTTTTCTTTCCTAGAGTATTTACAGCAAATTCCACATGTTATTTCACCTATGTATGTATCTCTCAAAGTATGACTTTTTTTTTTCCAACAAAACCACAAAAGTATTAGAACACCCACAAAATTAGCTGTTGTTCCTTAATCACTCAATCCCCAGGCTCTCCGTTTTCCCAGATGTTTCAAATATCTTCTTAGAAGTGATTTGTTTGAATGAGTATCCAAACTAAGATCATAGGTTTCTCTTAACCTATAACAATTCTCTCTCCCTTGTTTTTTATTTCATTTTACTTGTTAGAGAAATAATGTCCTTTGTGCTATACAGTTTCCCACATTCTGGATCTAGTTGGTCATATCCTTGTAATATAATTTAACGTGTTCCACTGTCTGTTGTCTAGTCTGTAAACTGGGAGTTAGCTCTACAGGCTTGGGTAGATTCAGCTCTGGTTTTTTATTGAGAATATCTCATAGCGTATTGTGTACTTCCTTTTACATTGCATTGCATATAGTATCTGATTGTCCCACTTCTGGTGATGAATCAATGAAGCTGGGTGGTGTCAGCCTGATCCAGCCATGCAAAAATTCCTCACAGATATTTCACCTAGAGGTTTTGGCAACCATTTTGTTTGTTGTCTGGATTTCACTAAGAATTGCAAAGTGATGGCTTTCTAACATGCAATTCCACCTGCATTTGTTATCTGGGATTCTTTTATAAAGAAAAACTTTCCCTCATCAACTATTTGGTTACCCTGAAATATAGTCCTTATAAGCAGGATAAATGCTCGAGTTTTTCCCTTGAAGTATTTTCAAATAATAACTTGGTGCCCTAGCAACCTCCAAAGGAGGCCAATGAGTACATTTTTTTGTTTGTTTGTTTTTATTTGCTTTGCTTTTGCTTTGCTTCTGAGCATCATTACAGATTTGTGGGTTTCACATGTTGGTGCTTCACGCTATTGCAGTCACCCTTCTTCATTGCTCACATGACCCCAGTTGTGCCTGTTTAGAGTTCCTTTAAGTTCATTCCTTTGTTCTTTTGACTAATTGTAGGTAACTTTTAAACATTTTTTCTTTTCAGGCAGCGTAGGATGTCTTAAATTATCTTTTTACATTTCCTAACCCAGAAATGAATCAGCCATCCCCCCCCCCCCCACCACACACACACAAACCAGATTCCTGTTAGTGGAAATTGTATTTAGACACTACAATCTAGGCAGCAGGGACATGCACTGCAACTTAGTTGTCAGTACTGATAGCCCTTTTTGGTGGGTATGTTTAGGAAATACATCATTCATCCTGATGCTTCCTTTTCAAGTTAAATATCGTGAGAAAACCCAATGGGTCAGATTGGTATATTGGACTCCAACGAATGAGAGATCTTACCCAGCACCAAACCTGACTAATATGTTCAAAGATACAATTATCACAAGACACAGGTGAAGTGTCGAGAAGTCTGTGACTGCCAGGGCTGCTGCCAGCTACTGCTTGCCTCAACTAGGATGCACTCTGGCCTGGATTTTAACGTATGAAGCCTCTGAGTGATGCATATGGAATGTTACGTCCATGAATGGGGCTATTTCCATTATGAAACATCTCCAGTTTATTCTGTGATAACTGCATAGCTTGTGTGATATTTTCTAGGAAGTCATTCCTCATAAATATATACATCCCAGGTTTATGTACAGTGAGCAGTGTAGACATACCACATGCATACTGCTAAAGCATTCCATAGGTAGGAAGGACCCGCCTGGTAGGAAATACCTTTAGTGTGCTTGCCGGAAGTCTTTTGTCAGCATGTTTCTAACATGATTTGATCATGTCACCTCTCTGTTTATGTATAACATAAATTATATATGCATGGTTTTGTGTGCAGTCCCAACTACATTAGAACTGGGTACTATGATATTTACTTTTAGACTTGCTTCCTTTGTTCTCTCATCCACATCTCTGCCATATTGATCTTCCTAAAACCCAAATTTGATCCGTAACTCCCCTGTTTACAACCCTGCAGTATCTCCCCGTTTGCCCGTGAGATGACACATAAGCCCCTTGGCATGATTCCCAAAATCTTCCACATGCAGCATGCCTGCTGGCTTCTGTGACTTCATCTCTGTGGCTCTGCCCCAGACCCTCTTTCAGTGATATCAAATCCATTACCATTCTTCAGATACACCGTGCTGTTTATGCCTCTAGGTCTTTGTACAAGTTCTTCCTGCTGCTTGGACTACCTTCCTCACCCCCTTGCCCAAATTTATCCTATTTCTACTCATCCTTAAAGAAGAACTTAAGTTTCTCCTTTCTGAAGTGGATCTGAACCACCCAAGGATAGTTGAAGAGTCTTATGTCTGTAAGAACTTCCTGCCTCGTGTCCCTGCTTTCCCCCTTATGTCAGTTCTCTAACAGCAACCAGACCAGTTTTCCTTCCTGTTCAGAGCCTCCAGTGGCTTCCTATCACATTCAGAATAAAGTCCAAATAAGGCCTTCCATGATCAAGCCCCTACTATCTCTCTGACTTTATCTTCTGCCACTTCCCTTCACTCACATGATTCCAGCCATACTTGCCTTCTTGTTGAATATTTTACACTTAGTTCCAACTGTCTCTGGGATCCCCAGGACCACACCTCCAGGCTCGATGATTTTCCATGAGACTCATAGGACTGAGCATGTAGTCATATTTATAGCTATGGTTTATCACAGCAAAAGAACACAAAACACAATAAAGAGAAATATGCATAGGTGAAGCCTGGGGAAAAACTGGATGCAAGCTTCCTATGGTCCTCTCCCTGGGGAGTCACACAAAACGTGTTTAATTTCTCCAGCAACAAGTTGTGGCAATATGGGTGACATGCTGTCTACCAGGGACACTCATTAGAGACCTATACCTAGAGTTGTTTTAGGAGGGTGGTCATGTGGGCACTCTGTACCTAGCACATACCAAAACTGCAGACTCGTGGAAGGAAAGCAGGTGTTCACCATAAACCATATTGTTTGTACAGTTGGGATGAGTCACTCCTAACAGGGTAGCGGGAACCCTTCCAAAATCTTAAGTTCCCAGACACCAGCCAAGGGCTAACCTTATAAGCAGGTCTTTTCAAGGACAGAAGTTAAAACCTGCTGTGTGAACTCTTCTCTGCATAGTCTACCCCCTTGGTCATTAGCTGTCTTGGCTTTACAGCAAAGTTACTCTCAGTGAGACCCAGACAACAGAGTGAGAACAGTCTGCAGTATTGGTTTCAATTATGCCCTTCATGGGTCCTGGACTCAGCCAGTCAACAAATCCCATTAATCATAAAGGCCTGCCTTAGCCAGGTGGCTTCCCCCTTAAATATCTGTATTAACCCTTTTTACCTGGCCTTAAGCATCAATTCAGGCCCAGCACAACTGGCCAGTAAGTTTTAGCTGAGGCAGTGTCGTGATAGTCAGGGTGCACATACAGAAATATAGTCCCAGAGGGCATGTGTAGTAACCCTGCAAACAAAGAGTTTACCATCATTGGGGCACCCCAAGCAGGGCATATGTTAGGCACTATGATGTGGCCTCCTACCATGGGCATCTTGTCCTGGGGTTTCCAGCAGTCCAAGTCATTTAGCTCAGTCTTTAGTTTCAGAGGCACTACCAGTCAGCTCCAAACAGTTTTGTTGTCCATGAGAGTGAGACCAGTGCATCCACCTCATGAGTGGGGACAACAGCTGGAAGTTTTCTGCATGGCAGGTGCAAGGGCCCGGCCGCCTCCTGCTACCTCATGGTCAACCCTGTCAGATAGGAGCACAGGCTCAGCACTCTGAATGCAAAGCACTCTAAACAGCTTGGAATGGTGCAAGGAGGGGGAAGAAGCTTCCAGAAATAGTTTCAAAAAACAAACATCATCATGCCTTCTCCCCTCACTCATGCCTCTCCAAGTGCAGGAGTTTCAGTTGATTTTCCTTGTTGTTTCAAAATCAGTGTTTCCATTCAGCAGTCATAATTTTGTATTTTCTTAGTCATCCCCTAGTCTCATCCATACCTTTCACTTGGAGGGGTTCTGTGTAAGAGGGGCAGAACATCTTCTCAGAAGAGCATTTTTATAGAGCTGAGCCAGAAAACCACCATGTTCAAAAATCAGTCAGGACAAAATCTTGAATTTTCAAAAAATTTCATAATTCTCACAAGTTTTAGAGGTTTACATAATTTCCCACCCCTTTTGCCCTGATCACATAACCAGTAAGCAGCCTAGAAAAGATCAACCCTTCTCTGAGGACAGCTGCAATGAATAATCAGATTGCACTAAGGTGTGTGCACAGGAGAGGTGAGGGAAGCGGTCACGTAATCAGTCCTTGTTGGAGATGGCAGCTTATCAGGAGAGCCAGACACAATTAAGACATGCCTGGAGTCCACTCAACCTGTAAGGAGTGAATAGAGGGTCATAGTTCCTGCCATGTACCCTCTCACAAATTACAGCTTGGGGCAATAGTCACAAGTTAAATATGCAGCCAGTCAGCAGCTTGATTTCAGGTAGTCCCATCGAAGAACAATTCCTTTCCTGTGAGCATTTGTATGTGACCCAAGCATTCACGATTTTCTCACAATGTGGGGACCCACAGAAAGGTGGCCTAAGGTACAGAGGTCACAGAATCCGAGCTCTGTTTATTGAGCCTATTCCTGTTTTCAGTTCAGTCCAGCTCACACTGAAGCTGGAAGCCTGTCCCAGATAGCATCAGGTTTGAGCTTAGAATCAAGTCCAGGCAACTAGGATCTGTGAATTCAGGATTTTTTAAAAGCCAAAGGCTTTTTTTTCTGCAGCAAAGGCTAGATGCTGCAGGGCCAGAAATTCTAAGTGACATGCAAAGTGACTGCTACACCTTTTGTGTTGTCACCCTTTGAGTTCCCTCCCTTTCTCTCTCTCCCTCTCCCCTCTCTCCCCCACCCCCATCCCCACAGGCACGCATTTCAGGCTCTAAGGTCTGACCTCTGCTTTCACAAGCCCTCAGTAGCCAGCTAAAACCTGTTCTTTAGAACTTTAAAAGTGTGTATCTGTAGATCACCTCTTTCTTACTGTCTCCCTGTTTATAGGGGCTTCACTAAGCAAACATCCGAATCTTCCATAGCAAAACCCAGCAATTACAGAGACTTGTTCCGTTTCCAATACTCAAAGGAGTTTAAATTCCAACCCGCCCACTGGTGGCAAAAAGCAAGGAAGTTGTGTCCCACTAACACATTTCTTTTTTGCAGCTTCTCCTGATCAAGATGATTCCTCAGGCATGTATGGAATTATAAGTATTAAACATTATATGTCAATTTATATCATGCATCCAGCTGTGATAGCCACGAAATACAAAGCTACCAAAGAAATTCCTTTTCTTTTTTTTACCTTGTTGCAAATTTACTTGAACTGCCAAGAAATAAATTCGGCATTTTCATGTTAACGTCACAGCTGCCAGGGAAGATCCTGGCTGGAGGCTGGAACGCAGGGGAGGAAGGGGAGTAGGGGAGGCTACTGCAGCAGCAGCTAGACTGGGAAAAAAAAAAAAAAAAAAAAACAAAAAACTGCTTGGGCTCTCCCTCCCTCCCTTTTCTTTCTGGTTTCTCTGAAGTTTTGCTCCAGCCCTAGGACCTGGTTTTATTTCCTCTTGCCCCCCACCCCCCCATCCTGCCCCTCCACCCCACCTGGAGGAGAGAGCACTGTAAACTTTTAACATTTTTGGCCCGTTCACCTTTGGGAATTTGGGAGCCCTTTCTCCTATTTGGAGGAGAGCATAAAACCCAAAGGCATCACTTTAGCCACTGTGGCCAGAAGCAGTGAGCTCACTCCCCTGGAGTTGGATCTATCATTTTCAGATTCCACAGGTAACGTTTATGTCTCATAACAGAGAGCAGCTCAGCTGCTGCACCCCACGGATGACCCTGTAGCCACCTGGCCACCAAAGATTCATCACAGCCTGTCCGCTGTCCTTCCTTTCCCAAACAGTGCTTTCACTGTATTTCAGTGGGTCGGGGTCATCATAGCGAATCCTACTTCTGATGCCAGCTGACTTGGGTCTCCAAGACTTCCCCGGGTTCCATGATTTGCTGGGAGGACTCAGCAAGTAGATGTACTCACTGCTTTGGGTGATTATAGCAGAAGGCATACAAACCAAAATCAGCATGAGACGAAACCCAAATGAAACAAGGTGCAAGTTTCCAGCAGTCTTCCAGGGGACTCCTCAGAGAATGTACTTAATTCCCTGAGCATGTGTGGCAACACAGGTGAAATATTACCTTCCAGGGAAGGTGGTTAGAGACCCAGTGCTTGGAATTTTTAATGCAGACTAGTCATGTAATCACTCTCGGCCTAGCCTGTACCAAAATTGTAGGTTCCCAGAAGGAAAACAGATGTTGAGCATAAACCACATTGTACAGTTTAGGCCCAGTGAGTCACTTTTATCAGTTAGGGTAGTGGGAACCCTCCCAAAATGTAAGTTCCCTGATTCTAGCCAAGGGTCCACCTTTCAGAGGAAAACAGCCATCCCTGTGGTGACTGTTTTTTGCACATTATCCCAGTAAACGTTTTTTGTAAACAAATAAATAAATGGCCATCAAGAGGGGAAGTGATTACATTGTGGTGTTTCCTATTATAGAATATTTGCAGTTTTTAAAAAGAACATTTTTATTGCAAATGACAAAATCTGTTCAAAAGTGGCAAAAGCAGAGGGTTTTTTGGTTCCATAGGCTGTTCAGGGCTCATGCCATTGAGGACTCCAGCTCCTCTCTCTCCTATTCAATCTCCTTAGTAGATTAGCTTCATCTTCATGTTGGTTCCATGTGATCACAACTGATGGTGGCTGTACCTCAGGAGGCTACAGAAGGCTGTACCTTCCTTGGTCCTCAGGAAGAAGTGATACCTGCATCAGAAGGGCAGGAACCTCCCCTAGGAGTCACTAGTAAAACTACCAAGACAATCATTTGACCATCCCTAGCTCTGCAGAAGGTGAGGAAAGGGTTAAGAGTGAGCCAATCCGCAGTCTGCCACCTGCAAGAATAGTAGTGTAAAGTGAAAATGCCACATGGCAAATAATTCACTTAGTATGATCCTTGTATTGATCAGGGTTCTCCAGAGAAATGGAACCAAAGGCTGCCTGCTGGCAGAATTCCCTCTTGCTTGCTCAAGGGAGGTCAGTATTCTGTTAGGCCTTCAACTAATTGAATGAGACCCACCCACTTATGGAGGGTAATCTGCTTTACTCAGAGTCCACTGATTTAAATGTTACTCTCCACAAACACCTTCATAGAAACATCCAGAATAACTTTTGACCAAATATCTGGGCACTGTGGCCCAGTGAGCTGACACAGTTAACCATCACAGGTCCCTTTTGTAAAGAAAAGACTTTTTCCCCCCTATATATTTGCAAGTGAAAGAGAAAAGTGAACTACTTTTCTAGTAACCGTGGTTTGTTTACCTGGGGAGAAAAAAGGGAATTTGCAGTGGTAGCTAAAGATGACTGTGATTTTTGTTTAATTTTGTATTCTTTCCTATCGCTTTGATTGTCTCTGCAACAATAAACACGTTATCCGGATAGTCTTAAAAAAGAAAAAATTAAGTCAAATGTTGAGCATCTTGCTTTATTTCAAATGGCACAGAAGGAACTGAGTTTAAACTTGATAAATCATGCTTAAGTTGGGCTTTGAAATAAGCAAGTTGGTTGAGTAATAGGATGGCATTTCTACCTCATTGTCACTCACATGGGGGTGGCTGAGAATAAAACCTTAATTTAGTGATCAGACGTAACAGAAGATAGATGGCTTAGGAAACATAGTTCATTCCCTACAGCAGGTTGTGACTTTAATGAAAAGATTTCATTGTTTTATTTTGTTTTGTTGAGGTGTGCAAGAAATTAGTTGTGCAAGAAAACTCCTTTAGGAGACCATCGTTGTGGAAAAGCACTCCACCGGGTGCTGTTCAAACTCTAAGAACTGTCTTTAAAGCCATTATTCAGAGAAGCTCACTCTTAAATAGCTCACTCTTCTTAAATTGCTTCTCCTGAGCAAGTTTCACTCTGTATGGTTTCTGATTGTGCCTGTCACTTTCTTCTGGGCACATGGGCCAGTGCTTGTTTGTCTTTCTCCTTTAAAATTAGTTCTCACAGAGAGAAGTGAGCTCGTGAATTCTTAATGTTTTTTCATTTTCCATATTACTACCTTTCATTCTTGTTCTGAAAATTGTTTTAATCCTTAAAATAAGGCCTTCCTGCATAGTCTGCTTCTCTTTCCTTCCTTCCTCCCTCCCTTTCTTCATTAACATGTCATTTCTCAGCTGTAGTTAGAATTCTCAGCACTGGGTGAAAACAATCTCTATAATAAATTATATAACATTGGGAATTTCCCTAAGAGATTGTTGTACCGTATTTCCACAGTAAATACCTCTTTATTTTGCCTATACCATTTGCTCTATCTCAAGTAGGGTTTACTTTGAATCATCTGTAGTTGGGTTTGATTTTAGTAATTTGGGGATTTTCGATGATGGTTGGTTGGTTGAGTTTTTTGGGTTTTTTTTTTAATATGAGATTTATTGTCAAATTGGTTTCCATACAACACCCAGTGCTCATCCCAAAAGGTGCCCTCCTCAATACCCATCACCCACCCTCCCCTCCCTCCCACGCCCCATCAACCCTCAGTTTGTTGGTTGGTTGAGTTTTTATCTTGGTGTTTACTAAAATTGATGAACACTATATGGTTCAACACTATATGGTTGATAGCTTTTTAAGATTAAGTGATTGCATTTCAACTATTTTCTACTACAAATATATTTGACTAAAATTCTACTTACTGTTGTATGCTTGGAAGTGCAAGATAGCTTCAAACAAGCAGCATGATTAAGTAGTTTTCTTATTAATAGAGCACTTATCTAAACTTATAGATACAGTATCAGTCTTTACTGGCAGTGTAAAAGCTCCTAAGATGAGAAATTTGCAAAACTAAATCCTTTGCTTTTATCTTTATGGATCAAGAAGTTGACTTTTTTGGGTTTCATTTTGATTTTACCATTAGAAATGAGGGAAAGCTATTGGGTGTTGCTATTCCCAGGACATTTAATTCAGTTCATATAGCATCATTCTAGCCGAACTTTCATTGCTCCCTCTCTCTTGGGTTCTTTCCATCAGCATTCAGACATGCTGTAATAGCTTATATTTTAAAAACCAAAACCCCTTCTAGCAACCTCCCTCCTTCCCTACTCCCCTTTGTAACATTCTTCTTTGGAAGAGTTGTCTTTATTCTCTTCCTCTCTTCCCATTCTCTCATCTGACTCCAGGAATGCTCTAATCCCCTCAAGAACTGTCTGTCAATCCACTGTGCTCTAGTCACATTCTCATTGCTGGATACTTGGTCAGTTCTTGGTCCTCATTTTACTGACCCCTCACATATTTTTTCATACTCTGAAGATAGTTTCTTCACTTGGCTGCTGGTTCCCTGGAATCTGCCTGACCTTCAAATACAAGATTGCCCTGACACCCAGACTTTGATCCTCTGCTCCATCTACATTCCTCTCCAGTGACCTTCCATCTGTATTGCTGCCCAGGTTTTCGTGTAATGGCCACACTGTTGCTGATTTAACCAATCTCCTATTGATAGACCTTTGAGTTCTTGTTGGTTTTATATCTTTATATACAAACACTCTCTTACACATATCTCTTTGCATCCTTATTGGGAGCATTTTTACAAGTAAACATCCTAGAAGTGGAAAAATGGGATCCAAACGTATGGACCGTTTAAATGCTAATAGGTATTTCTAAAGGTCCCTCATGAAAAGCTTGTACTAATTTATACTCCTGCCAGCAGTATGAAGGTTCCCATATACCCAGACTCTGGCCAGCGCTGAATGATTTCAGGCTTGGGGTTGTTGTTTGGATTGTCTTTTTTTTTTTTTTTTTTTTTTTTTTAACTTTTAACTTTTTCTAGCTATCTTGAATGATTTTTACTGACTTTGCAAGAGCAAATCCTTACTAGTTTAAATAGAAAGCAGTCTGTTAATTATCATAAGTTTTCATATAACATAAATCATAAATATCTTACTGTCAGGGTTTAAATAGATAGTGGTACTGTGTCATCATTGTAGAGTCAAAATATGAATCCTCTAAAAATGTGATTTTTCACAGGAAGGTGCAGAATTGACTTAAGGACACATTTTTCCCCCTTTCATTTTGTCAGGTTTGACTACTGGTATCATTAACTTAAATTGCATAATCAGTCTGCTTCATTGCACCAGAGCAGTGATTACCATTGTTTTTAAAGCTGGTACTGTTTTTGTGGCAGTTTTTTAAATGACAGCTTTGAAACTCTTGCAGAATTTCTTCATGGAAAGAAAATTAACTGAATAATAATGCTATTGTAAGAATATCTACTTGAGATAATTGACTTACAACTAGCAAGTCCCAGTCAGGAACTTTTAGAAGACTTTACAACCAGTTTAAAAGGTAGTAGCAATTCCCTGTTGTGATTTGGCTTAGAGAATGTAGCTGAGACATACAAATTTTCTTTCTAGTTACTTACTAATAAACACATTATTTAGACCGAGATTCACTTTAACTAAATTGGTGAAGTACATGCACCCTGGGGTTTCTTTCTACTTAAGTTAGTGCTGAATCAGCCTTGGGTTAAAACCCTTTGTTGCCAAAAACCTTTGGGTTCTTTCCAGTTTCTTTGCTGGCGTATAGTTTCATCACATGAAAGAGAATTCTTTCATATATTTGCACCCCTTAGAAAGCTTTGACAAATTAGAATTCTTAGGACAAGCTATTTTTTTTTAATTTCTATTATCATAGCAAAAATTAAGTATTCTTTTAACCTATTACATTATTTAATTTGAAATTCAAGTTTACAAACTACTGTTTTACAGATACTATTTTTCTCAAGCAAATTTGAATCTAGTAGCAGTGCATAGGAGTGCCTTTTTCAAACTCTGTAGTTAAAGTTACCCCTATAGGGCTGTTACTAAAGGACACTTTAGCACAGCTTATATGCTGTACTAAAGATCATTTCTTATAAACATGGACAGGTCAAAGTATTTGTCCCTGGTAGTAATTACCAGGATAGTGAATGACATTTACCTGCCGGTAAACCATTTGAAATTTATTTTGAACTTTTTTAATGTTTTTATTTTTGAGACAGAGACAGAGCATGAGCAGGGGAGGGGCAGAGAGAGACGGAGACACAGAATCGGAAGCAGGCTTCAGGCTCTGAGCTGTCAGCACAGAGCCCGACGCGGGGCTCAAACTCACAGACCGTGAGATCATGACCTGAGCCGAAGTCAGATGCTCAACCCACTGAGCCACCCAGGCACCCCTTATTTTGCCTTTTATAACTTACTGAAAATAGTTTTCAAATTAGTATCTTCATATGTACTCTTCTTTGCCCTGGAAAGAAGGAGAGCACATTTCTAGCCTTTCAGAGCAGGCGTGCCTGTAATAATAGCAGTTGCCATCTCTTGAATGCTTATTACCTTAAGTGGCAGGCACCATGATGGGTCCTTTACATGTATTATTTCAGTTCGTCTTTGTGAATAACTCTATGCAGCAAGGACTATTATCTCTATTTGTAGATAAGGCAGTTATCTGCAAATAATTTTACAGATAAATGAAGAAATTAAATAGTTTGCTCAAAGTGCACATCTAATAAGCAGTAGAATTTGAATCAGGCATTCTAACTCCAGAATCTCTACTCTTAATCACTAAGCTCTGCTGCCTAATTAAATTCTCCATGTAAAATCAACCAGTGGAAGTTGACATGTACTCACACTTAACCATGTATGCTTCTAGGCTCAACCCTGGCCCTCTGGTCTTCTCCTGTACTTCTCATTTGGCATTCTTATGCATACTCTTGGCCTCCAGTATATCTGGGAACTGGAGAACTTTCTCCAGTTGTCTTAAGACATCTTGTTTTTGTTTTTTGTAGTCACTTTGAATGTAGCAGGATCAAAACTTAACTTGCCCCTGATCCGTTTCATCCCTACCCAATAACCTCCTCCTTTAGTGTTCTCTTAGTGAAGACAGCCATCTCCTCACTTCCTGAAGCCTAATACCTAGGAGTGTTCCATGACTCCTCTCCCCTCTCATCTACCTAGTCAGTAAGTGATACTGTTTCTACTTCCTTGGATCACTTGAGTACATCCACTTCTTTCATTCCATTGTCCTCTTCAGATTACCATTACCTCTCAATTAGACTGCTGTCACAACCTTTAAACTGGTCACCTTGCATCCAGCCTTGTTTCTCTCTATTCCATTTGCCACTCTCTTAATAAAAATGCAAATATGAGCGTGTCACTCCTGTTTAAAACTCTTAAGTGAATTTCCATTGTTCTCAGGATAAAGTCCAGGCTCCTTAATTAGATTTGTCAGGGCCTTCCTACTCTGGCTTCTTCAGGCCACTTTAGCTTTTAGCCTCTTCTCTCATCCACCTTGGCACTCACACTGCATGTTCTGACATACTGAACTTGTTGTAATTTTTCTACTGTACCATGCTGTCTTTCATTTGATTCTCAGTGCACAAGGTTCTCTCTGTCTATAATACTTCTCCCACCCCACCCTGAAGCAGTTCATCCACCCTCGTCTCCTACATATCCATGAAGTTCAGTATAAACCTCAGTTCCTGACAGGGGAGGCTTTCCTTTTCATAACATAGATCATACTTTTGTTTAATGTCTCTCTTCCTTGCTAGGCGGTAAGTTGTGTATAGCAGAGGCCTCTGCTCCACCTCGTTTCCAGCACCTGGCATAATTTCCAGCACCTAGAAGATACTCAGAGCTTAAGAACAAATTAGAGATATGGTCTTTACTTTTAACAAGCTCGGGGTCTAGTGGAAGCTAGAATATGGAAAGAAAGAACCTCAGCACATATGATAAGTACTCTGATAAAATGCTGTCGGATCACAGAGGTGTACATGAGTGATTAACTTTACCTGTATAACTTTATACTACTAAAGAAATTGAATTACAACATTCAGATAGAAAAAAGAGTTGTGCTGAACAGTGGAATTAATTTGGTTGCATTTGCCTTGTTTTTTGCTCACTAGTTAGTTGGGAGTTTTGCAGTAGACTCTTAACATTCCAAGGTTATCATCTCTCAAGACCTTCAGAGATTCTAAGCTAGATACAGAGCTGGGTAGTCAATCAGCCATGTCCACTAAGTTGACCCACCCTTAAATCGTCCCTACAGAAAATTGATGCTGACCCTTTCATGTTCCCCATTTATTTCAAATCATGTATTTTTGTCTTCAGATTCTAATCATTAGAATGCACAGTATTAAATCCATGAATACCAGAGGTGCTCTTCATGTTTAGAGTTCTTTCTTATCTTTTCAGCTTTGACCGCCATCGAAGGCACAGCACATGGGGAGCCCTGCCACTTCCCTTTCCTGTTCCTGGATAAGGAATACGATGAATGTACATCAGATGGGAGGGAAGATGGCAGATTATGGTGTGCTACAACCTATGACTACAAGGCAGATGAAAAGTGGGGCTTTTGTGAAAGTAAGTAGTGTTCAGTAGGAGGCGTGTCCACATTGCTCTAGGTCTTGCATAACATTTTTAAAGCCTTTTTCTAGCCATCCTTTTCCCACCTTGATCAGAAGTGGTCAGTGCTGATGACATAGTTATGGTCCTAAAGACTAGACTTATGAGTAGGAAGCTTGCGGTGTACTTACTTCCAGGCTGTCACTGGGCGGTGTATCCCACTCGTGTTTTATTTAGAGGTGATTTTCCGTTGGTGTGCACAGGTTGTCCCGTAAACCCTCGGGCAGGCTGCTAAATTAATTAATGTAAAACATTTTTTGGCAATGACGGAAACAGAACATTATGTTGAAGGTTAATTAATAGCGCTTAGAAGAAAAATAATACCTTTTTAAAATAACTTTGAGTGGAATGTGCTGTGCTAAGGGAATATTTGGTAGATACAGTGTATTTAACTGCCTGAAACGTTAATGTCAGTATTGCCTCTAAAGGCAAGCCATGTTTTCAGGTAAAACTTTCTAACTGTCAAAGAACAACAGAAAACCTTGAACATACCTCCTTTGTTACCAGGTAACATTTTCAAAGTACTGGTTCTGATAGAATATTTAGGCATTCCTTAGAGATATCACCAAATATAGTCTACCTTCAGATGTGGGCCAGTATGATTTAGGTATTCCTGTTTAATACATCAAATTTTGTTGTTATATTACAAGAAGTAGTCTCTTCTATTTCTATAAATATTCCTAACAAAATATTCAAATGTCTCTTGATGAGTTCTAGATTTCTGCTAAAATGCTCCAGTATAGTAGCAAAATAATTTGGGGGACATCTATACCAATGTTATGATTTCCAGTGTTATATCACTACACTGGGAAGTACAGAGAACTTGAGTATTAAATCAAGATCTCTGTTTAATAAAAATCCTTTTTATTTTTTGTTATGTAATTCGTCAGCTATCTTCTTGTAAAGATGCAACCTTTCAGGTAAGGCTAAAGAGTACTTTGACTACAACAGTATTTTTCTGACTATTGTTTTTTACTCTTCTTCTGTCCTGGTTTTAGCTCACCTTGGTATATAATCATAAGGTCCTCCTGGAATTTTAGTTTGAATTATATAAAAATTTTTACAGTTACTAGCAGGAAAGCACCTTCCAAAAACAGGTTGATAATTGTTTTCTTTACAAGAAAGTGATTTCAATGAGTTGTTTTGTTTTTTTTTTTTAAGTCCTCTTTTGTCAGATAAAGGCCACACACAAAAACCATGTGTCTTTAAAGTCAGATTTGGAAATAGTGAAATATTGTGTTTGTATGACTACCCAAAAGAAAATATATACTGATGTTTGATACATAAGTGGTATAAAATTAAAATACATTTAAAAGCATCTGACATTTTGTTTTTAGCTGAAGAAGAGGCTGCTAAAAGACGGCAAATGCAGGAAGCAGAAGTGATGTACCAGACTGGGATGAAAATCCTCAATGGAAGCAATAAGAAAAGCCAAAAACGAGAGTAGGTAGCACTACCAAGTCCATTCCTCCCCTAACACAGGCCATTACTGAGATAAAAAGCTAAAGTGTGGTATTTTTTTTCTTTTTGAAGTCTACTCCCAAAGACAGGATTTCTTAAGTTATACTATAAGAAAACCTACTATGAAATATGGATAGTAGGGCCATTACTTTTATCAGATTTCAGCTTGTTGGGATTAAAACATTATAAATACTCGTCACAAGAATGAACAATAAACAAAAGGGAACTGATTAAAGCTGTAATAGTTTCTGAGAGCCAAGAATACCTACACTGTTCAGATTTCAAAATGACGTAAAACAAAAGGAATTGTTGTCAGGTGTTTCTTTTTTTGTTTTTGCTTTGTAATTGTCTTGCAGACAAAGACTAGAATTTAGGAATTTGGAAAGAATATGAAATGAGTTGACTGTCTTCCAACGTTTTATGTGCCTTACTTTTAGTTTTAGCTGACTTTTGTTATAGTCTGTGCAAAGATTTTAAAAGAAAATTGCCATGGTTATCATTGGATTATTTATTGGATACCACATTATTATAATTCTGTCATTGCAAATCTAGATAACTTTCTTAATAGAAATTTTTAAAATTAGACTGTTCTAAAATATTGGGATAACAGAACTGGTACTTTATATAAAAACAAAAGTAGCCAGAATGCTTTCTACATATATAAGTAACACAATTTAGTAGAAATCAAATATCAGAAGGATTCTATAGAACAGGGAAATTAATTTTTCTGCATTTTAGCTTTTGTAAAAAAAAAGAAAGAAAACTTTTTCAAGTTTTTTTTATTTCAGTAATCTCTACAGCCAATGTGGAGCTCGAACTCAGAACCCCAAGATCAAGAGTTACATGCTTTTCTGACTGAGCCAGACAGGCGCCCCAGATTTTGTCAAAGTGTGTGTGTGTATATATATATACATATATATATATATATATATATTTTAATAGTAGTTCCAAAATATTGCTAATTTGTTTTGTTTTTTAATTGCTTATGTTTAAAGAGCCTATCGGTATCTTCAAAAGGCAGCAGGCATGAACCATACCAAGGCCCTGGAGAGAGTGTCGTATGCTCTTTTGTTTGGTGATTACCTGACACAGAATATCCAGGCAGCTAAAGAGATGTTTGAGAAACTGACTGAGGAGGGCTCTCCTAAGGGACAAACTGTAAGTGCACTTCCACGGCAGAATCTCTTGGCACACAGCACTTGTTTATTTTCACAGCAGTTTACTCTCGATGGTCTGCCTTCCTTTAGTAAGGATGGCTGCGAGGTAGAATATCTTTAAATACTAATTTTGCAGCAGATCATTTTACCGATCTTCTCAGACAGTCTTTTTCCTTAGTCTGAGAACACTTGTGGTCATCTACGGCGTTCTTGAGGTTGCATCTTACCACAATTATATTTGTAGTTTTCCAGATTCAATCTGTAAAGAGTGAAACATGAAGGTGATTATTTTTTTTTTATCTGAAGTCACTCCCCACTGCCCTTTTTCCAAACTTCAGATACTGTAGCTTTTGGTAATCTTGGTGGTTTTTTAAATGTTCATTATAGTACATGTCCATTATAGGAAACTAGAAATACAAATTAAAAAATACTAAGAAAGTAAGCATCCTTCTGTACCACCCAGACCTGAACATTGGTAACATGTTACTGCATGCACAATCTTCTTGACCTTTCTCTTTGTGTATTTATACTGTGAATTTTTTATTAAAATGAGATGCACAGTCTTCTCTTCCGTTACTTGCTCATCCAGTGAATAGCCCTCACTGCTTCACTCTGGTAAATGTAATACCCACACAGTATTCATAGGGTGTTGAACCAAAACATTTTCTTTATACTTGTTTTGTCCAAAGCAGCATCCAGCCTAGGACTACACCTTATGTTTGGTCTTTATTGCTAGCACAGTTCCCGCTTTTCTTTCTTATCTGTGTTAGAAACAGGACCCATTTTTCATTTCTGTTTCCTACAGGGGATGTCACAGCTAAAGGCTGATGAACACAAGGAAAATACTTTTGACCCAGACTGCCTTATGGGGGGTGCTCTGTATCCCAGACTGCATCACACCAGTTGGTACATGATACCTGCTTAATTCCCCTTGGTAATAGTAAGATTGACAGCTGGATTTAGGGGGCCACCCCATTTCTTTTAAATGCTCTCCATAATTCAGGTTTATTGAAGGTATGGGATATGCTTAAATATAAAATTTCTAGTCACAGAGGAGGTCTGTTTTCAGACTGTGTAAACAATAACAGGAATTGTGACCATAGTTTTCTGTAGGACCGAATACCTAACCAGTCTGCAGCTCTAACATGGTCGTGGTTTAATTTATAAACAGGTTATATCTTAACTGTTCCTCCTTTGTTTTCAAAGCTTTTTTCCCCTTCTTTGTGTAAGTCATTTTATATAAAATTCACACATACATTCTTTTTCTGCAGACACATTTGGCTCTGAAGTATGGTTTTTCTTCTAAGGCATCTTTTCCCTCCAATAATAGCACCTTACCGTGCCACGGTGCTTTATGTTGTACATTGCAAAACACTCTCTCTGTGGTAATTAATTCTAGCTGATGTAACAGACACAGCCCCCAAATCACAGTGGCTCAGCACTACAGAGAGTTATTCCTTGTGCATGCCAGGGTTGGTGCAGTTCCCCTGCCTGCGTCCTGTCTTCCAGATGGTGACTCAGTCAAGGGCTGCTTCTGCCACATAGCTGCAACCGTCTGAAACGTAGGGCTTTTGGGCCATCATGAAAGGAGAAGTGGGGGCTGGAGGATTCTCTGGAAAGTTTTTAATGGCCACACCTAAAAATGGTTCACATCTCTTTTTGCCGCATCCTAGACATGTGACCCCAAGTACAAGGGAGGCTGGGAAATACAACAGAGCTCATGATTTTGATGAGCACTGGCACGTGATATATCTGCCTTTCTAACTTTAGCTTATACTTTCGTGTCATCAAGGATTGTCCTCAGAAGGCAAAGATCATGTTTTGGTTGGTTGGGGTTTTTGTTTTGGGTTTTTTGTTGCTGTTGTTGTTTTTTAATGAAAAAGTATGTGTGCTTTAGCATTGTAAAGTGACCTTTCTCTGTTGACCCCTTCAACTTGACCCTTGCTGCCCCTTTTTATTGCTAGGATAGTTTATCTTGGTAGTCTCTTACCATTTTCATTGTGTTTTCTCCTTTGCTAGGTAATGTGTTGATCATTATATCATTATAGGGGTTGTTTGGTTCTCAAAATAGCTATCGATCAAGATAAAATAAAAGCCACGTTTGTGTTCAGCTTTGTTTTTCTAGTTAACATTTTACTAAGTTGTCTTTAATCTTCAAGGTAGACGATTTGTTTAAAGTTGTATTTCATTGTGTAAAACCTTGAATGCATTTCTGAATCTCTTTAATTCCACAGTTGTACATACTTGGAGATTCAAGTCTTTCAGCATCTAAAGATTGTTGCGTCTTTTCGTAGTTCATAAAACCATGTCTCTGCTGGATACACTTCCACTAGGGAAGAATTCTTACTTTTATCATTTTATTTCAGGCCCTTGGCTTTCTCTATGCCTCTGGACTTGGTGTCAATTCAAGTCAGGCAAAGGTAATAATATGAAAACTTTATCATGTGCAACAATTTGAATTGGGTCAGTGTGTGCCTATGATCAGTTAAGTGTCTTTTGTTCTTTCACAGGCCCTCGTGTATTACACTTTTGGAGCTCTTGGGGGCAACCTGATAGCACACATGGTTTTGGTAAGTAAGATTTCAGGGGAAGACTTAGAAACATTGAGTAGCAGAATGTTTGGGTTTTGAGGAGCCATAACTTTTCTAGCTTTCATGAACAAGATCTGCTTGTATTCATTCAGATCAAATATTCAGTTGAACGTCCTTTAAATTCTTATTAACAGATATAACACTTGAATCTACATGTGGATGAAAATTTGTGGAGTCCACAGTTTTTCTTTAAAATGATTAGTTTGGCTGATTGCCCTTAAAATAGAGATCTGATAAATGGCTCTTTTTTTTTTTTTTTCTGTAAGTTGGAAGCTTGTTTGTCAGAATCATTTCCTAGGTTGAGTTTTCACAGATTTTACATTTAAGTTGATTTTACATTGAACATTGATTTGTTTTACATTTATATTCACACGAGTAAGGAGATCATTACAGTACAAGAATCACCTAGAAAGGCCCTTAATTCACACTGGTGTCAGAAGGAGAGGTTAAAGGAAAGAGGTTAAAAAGAGGTTAAAAGAAAGTTTCTTTCTGAGGAAAGAAACAAAGTAACTTTTGAGGGATAAACAGTAGTGAATAGAAGTGGAAGGGCATCCAGACAGCAGAAGCAATATATACAGAGGGACAGCAACAAGGAAACATGGTGCTTGCAAGAAAATACAAGCTTTTTAGTGGCTGGAGAGGAGAATGCCAGGAAGTGCATCAGGAATCACGTAAGTGAACTCTACATCCTGCCAAGGAGCTTGGACCTTGTCTGTGACAGACACAAACTGCTGAAGTAGTTAAAGCCACTGAAAAACAAGGATGTTGCTCTAGCTTTCTGAAACATTCCTCACTAGTTCTGAAGCTTTTTTTCCCATTGGTTTTTTCATCTGTGGTCACATTTATTCCTCAAACAGTAATTGAAAAGTTGCTTTTAGATGAATTTTCCAGAAATTTGAAGCATTTATTTTTGTGTGGCAAAAGTATGTTAAATATTTTTACAGATAACTTTTTTTAATTTACCAATCTTCTTAAATAATGGCTACAGGATAAAAACATGAAATATTATACACGTAATTATACGATAACGCCCTAAGGATTGTGACAGTTTGTAAAGTTGAGTCTGTGCTAAACGACTCAAGAGGCTCTACTTTGCATCTAATGTTCTTTATAATTCACTATCTTCCTCCTCATTCTGAAATCATTTTTTGCTGGTGTCTTTTCCTGCATCCAGTAATCATTTGTTTTCCCTGTTTTGCTAATTGTTGCTTCTTTGCTGGTTTGGTAAATCAACCCTGTTTTGGTTAAAATCCTGTCTAAAATAAGATTAGAATGTGTTCTTAGCAAGAGCCCAAGTAATTTTCTTTTACACATTAGATACACAGAGTTCATGCATAAGGTTCATGGCATCTGTTTTGATTTCTGTGGGAACTTCACTATTTCCTAGTGCTTAGCTATAGTCTGGTTGTTGGAGTTGCCGAACTTAAAACTCAGGATAAATAAGGTGGTGATGTACTGGGATCAAGGAACCATAGAATTACATCCTGAGTGCAGGTGGCTTTCTTTGTTACAACGAGAGCTCCAGTGAAACCGCAGGCTTCTCACCAGAGATTGTCTCACAGGGTTACCGGTACTGGGCCGGCATCGGAGTCCTCCAGAGCTGTGAATCGGCACTGACTCACTATCGTCTTGTTGCCAATCATGGTATCTATTTTTTTTTTTTTTTTTGCCTTTCACCGTATCAAAAGAAACAAAAACCAAAATGGATTTAACTTTAAATACATCTATTTTTGTTGTATTACTTGAAATAACCGTGACTTACTCTCTTAAGTAGAATGGTCTTTACCCTAGTTGACTAAGAACTTGTGTGTGTATGTGCACATGTGCTTTGGATTCCACTTCTTAAATAGTTTGTCGAAAAAACTGGGCTTCTGTAATTACTATTTTGTAATCTGTAGATTACTGTTTGCATAAGGTCTGTCAGCATTTGGCAGCTGAAATGATACTTTTTTCTGTGGAACAATGCTTCTGACCTTCCTCCATGCTATTACTTCGTCCCCTTGTTTCAGTTGCTAGTGACATCTCACTGACAGGAGGCTCAGTAGTACAGAGAATACGGCTGCCTGACGAGGTGGAAAATCCAGGAATGAATAGTGGAATGCTGGAAGAAGATTTGATTCAGTATTATCAGTTCCTAGCTGAAAAAGGTGATGTACAGGCACAGGTATGTATTTAAACATCTCACGGTATATCTTACTGCATTTTATGTTATAGTCTCGGGCAAGCACTTACATCTATTAGAAACATTTTTATTGCTCTGAGCGATTATTAACTATATATTAGAATCACCGGAGGAGCTTTTTTTGTTTTTTTTAGAGTGTAGGACTCTTGGTACTTTAAAAAAAGTTCCATTTGGGGTGTGCCTGGGTGGCGCAGTCAGTTAAGCATCGACTCTTGATCTCAGCTCAGATCATGATCTCACGGTTCGTAAGTTCAAGCCCCTCATTGGGCTGTGTGCTGATGACGTGGAGCCTGCTAGGGATTCTCTCTCTCCTTCTCTCTAATCCTGCCTGGCTTATGTGCTCACTCTCTCTCTCTCAAATAAACTTTAAAAAAAAAAAAAAAAGACATTTCCATTTCCGTTAGGATTCATCTGGGATGTAGACTAGGCATGTGTTCCTAGAAGCTGGCCCTGTGATTGCACCACAGTTGAAAACCATTGCTTGAAAAGAGCAGAGTTTTACAGATGATGAGGCTCTTATTAGAGTCCTCAAGGATGAAAACTGCTACTTTTTTTAACAGAAAGTCTCTGGAACATTTGTAATTTCAGATGCCCTTCAGAGCCATTTACTGTTCATGTTTCCTTTGCTTGTTTTAGACCATAATTTCCTCAAGGGCATCAACTTAAGTAGCCCAGTTCAATGTAAATTGTACAGTATATCAATCAAAACACCATGTATAATTTGTTATTTCATGGATTATTTGATAATCCTAAAACAAAAAGGAGAACTTCAACACCTGCCTGTTTTTTTCTATGAAATTTAACAGATCTTTTCTGACTTAGAAATTTAGAGATAAGCATTAGATACTTTTTGAGAACAATTAATTTTGAGACTTAACAGAAGGGAATCTTAGGTTTAAGAAACAAAACAAACAAACAGAAAAACGGGCCACCTGGGTGGTTCAGTCGGTTAAGCGTCCAACTTCGGCTCCGGTCGTGATCTCACAGTTCGTAAGTTCAAGCCCCGCATCCAGCTCTCTGCTGTCAGCACAGAGCCCACTTCAGATCCTCTCTCCCCCTCTCTTTCTGCCCTTCCTCTGCTCTTTTTCTCTCTCTTTCAAAAATAAATAAACATTAAAATTTTTTTAAATTTAAAAGAAAACCTGCAGTGGAATATCTAAATCTTAGCTTATGGAAATTATAATAGTTATCTTGTCTAATTAAACATCTTTCTTTTATATGAGAAACCAGTTAAAATTCAAAACCATCTAAATGCCTCAAAATAGGGAACTACTTATTTCAAATATGACACTTCCATGTGATGGAATTTTATGCAACCATTAAAAAACTATGTAGAATATAGAATACTTCAGTGTATTCAGTGGAAAACTCAAGTGAAAAAAAATCCGTATGTGGTATTATGTATCATTTACTTCTTTTTACTACTTGAATTATGACCTTAATATAGAAAAGTACATAAATCTGAAGCATACAGCCCCCTGAATTATCACCAGGTGAGCATCCTGTGTAGCACAGCTAGCACCCTGGAGCCTCCTCTTCCCCAGGGGTAACCCACTGAACTGACTTCTAACACTATGGATTGGTTTGGCCTGGTTTTGAATTTTATGTAAAAAAAAAAAAAAAAAAAAAAATCCTACACATTTTTTGGAATCAGGCTGTTTTGCTCAGCATTGTTTATGAAATCAATCCATGTGTTTTCATGTAGCTGTAATTGATTCATTTACATTACCCTGTGGTTATTTCATTGTATAAAATCCCACAGCTTACCTACCCACTTCACTCTCCCCAGATTTGGGCTATTGCAAATAATGCTCTGTGCATATTCTCTTGCATGTCTTATGCCAGTACTGTCTTAAATTTCTGTAGCTTTTTTTTAAGGCATTTTTTTTTTTTTTTTTTTAATTTTTTTTTCAACGTTTTTTATTTATTTTTGGGACAGAGAGAGACAGAGCATGAACGGGGGAGGGGCAGAGAGAGAGGGAGACACAGAATCGGAAACAGGCTCCAGGCTCCGAGCCATCGGCCCAGAGCCTGACGCGGGGCTCGAACTCACGGACCGCGAGATCGTGACCTGGCTGAAGTCGGACGCTTAACCGACTGCGCCACCCAGGCGCCCCTTAAATTTCTGTAGCTTTAATGGATCTTGATATCTGGTAGAATACATTCTCCCACTGTCATATTCTCAATATTCTCTCATATATTCATATGTGACCCATGTGTAAATTTAGAAGTGAATTGCTTAGTTTTCATATAAATGGGGATTTTCTACTTTTTTGTTGAGTTCTAGCTTAATCCACCATGGTCAGAATGTACTCTGCATGATTTCAGTTGTTTGAGATGTCCTGACACTTGATTTATGATCCATCACTTGGTCAGTTTAGGCAAATATTGTATGCTGAAGAGAATATGAATTTTCCAGTCTTTGGGTATAGTGTTCTTTGTGTGTCAGTTGAGTCATGTTTCTTAATGCTATTGTTCACATCTTGTGAATCCTTACTGAATTTGTCTGCTTTTTCTGTCCAGTGCTGAGACAGTATTGTTTAAATTTCCCATTGTGGTGTGGATTTGTCTCTGTCTTCTTGTAGTTCTGTCAATTTTGATTTATGTATTTTTGGCCAGGTGGAGTGCACTTAGACTTAATATTGTTATCTTTTTGTTAAACTAGCTTGCATATCATGAAATGTTCTCTTTTTATGTCAAGAAATATTTTTTGCGGGGCGCCTGGGTGGCGCAGTCGGTTAAGCGTCCAACTTCAGCCAGGTCACGATCTCGCGGTCCGTGAGTTCGAGCCCCGCATCAGGCTCTGGGCTGATGGCTCAGAGCCTGGAGCCTGCTTCCGATTCTGTGTCTCCCTCTCTCTCTGCCCCTCCCCCGTTCATGCTCTGTCTCTCTCTGTCCCAAAAATAAATAAAAAACGTTGAAAAAAAATTTAAAAAAAAAAAAAAAAAAAAAAAGAAATATTTTTTGCTTTTGTGCTCTGCCTGCTTCTAGCTATGCCACTTTCTTTTGGTTAGTATTTACATGGAGTACCTTCTGTATTCTTTTGTATTCAACTTCTTGTGCTTAAGATATGTCTCTTGGAAGCATCAGAAGACTACTTTTATATCTTTATCCATTCTGACAGTCTTTTAGTTGAAAGTAGTTTGTGATATATTCAAGTTTAAATTTTCTATCTTGCTTGCCTTCTTTCCTTATGCTTTTCCATGCTTCTTTATCTCTCCTCTCTTACCTTCTTTTGGTTTGAGTGTTTTTGCTGTTGCTTCTCCTCCCTTCTAATGTGATAGTTGGACTTTGTTTTACTACTCTTTTATCAAAGTTTAGTATGAATGAGCACTTTTTACCGTTTCTTGGACAGTGCAAACTTTAGAGTACTCTGTATGTCTTAATTCTGTCAATTTTTGAATTCCACAAGATATTATTTTATACAGTCCATATAATTTAGATTACTCACAAATTTAACTTTCCATTGCTCTTTATTTCTTACTGCATCTTTAGGCTTCCCAGGATAAATTTCCTACCTCCTAAAGCACATCCTTTAGTGTTTCCTTTAGAGTAGGTTCCCTGGTGACAAGTTCAGTTTTAGTTTGCCTGCAGTAAATGTTTTATTTCAGAAAGATGCCTTGTAATTAAAAGCAGGCATTTTCAGTTCTTAGAAAATGTACGTTAGAGTAATATCTTCAGGAGTTAAGACTAAGTCTTTAAATTTTTGAATGATGAACAGAAACCTTTTTGTAATTGTAATTACACACCAGATGCTACCATTTACTTCTGCTCATTTTTGTTAATTTTCAGGTTGGTCTGGGACAACTGCATCTGCACGGAGGCCGTGGAGTAGAACAAAATCATCAGGTAACTTTCCTATTCCCGGGGCTTTGCACTTCATGTCGTAGATGGAAATGATACCCCAGATGTATTTCTTGTCAGTCAATGACAATATCAAGTTTGTGTTATTTAGATAATCTTCACAAATGATCTTTTAAGATCCAGCTAACCCCTGAGAAAGCTGAAGACTAAAAATGTGATTATACCTCATAGTGGTGGGAAAGGCTTTTTTAATTCTGAAACCTAGTTCTCAATACTGCCAAAAATACATACACAGTGTCTTAGTTTCCTATAGGTATGTGATAGAAGTATGTCTTAAAACTCCCATTAGAAAATATTTTAGGGGCACCTGGGTGGCTCAGTTGGTTCAGCATCCAGCTTCAGCTCAGGTCATGATCTCGCAGTTCATGAGTTCAAGCCCCACATCGGGCTGTGTGCTGGCAGCTCAGAGCCTGGCTCCTGCTTCGGATTCTGTGTCTCCCTCTCTCTCTGCCCCTTCCCGGTTGCACTCTATCACTGTCTCTCAAAAATAAATAAACATTAAAGAAATAAAAGAAAATATTTCATAGAACTGAGGAACAGTCATTGTTGAGGTTGTGAGCAGTAAGGAATATACAACTATAGCAGTCAGGTCTATATCCGGTCACCAGCTTTTGTCTGCTTTATGCCCGAAATCTCTCTCATCTCTTCCCTTCTATCAGTATACCTACCACTTGTGTGAATCATCTCCTGCTTGCATTTGCTAAGCAGTAGCCTGTATTTGTAAGCCACACACCTGATACTGTGTTCCCTTGCTTAAAACTCTTGAGTGGTCCATAATTTCCAGTCACTTAAAGACCAAAACCTGGCCTTTTGAGTCACAGGCACATGGACCTTTTCTCAGGTCTTTGAAAATATCAAGAACCTCCCTATCCCCGGATTTCTGGAATACTAGTCCCTCTGTCTAGAGTGAGTATTATTCTACTTCCTTTCTTTATGTAACTAATTCCTACTTATCCTGAAGAATTCAATTCCAGTATCTCTTACCCCAAAATATCTCCCTGGACCCCAACCCCACTCCAGGAATAGGTCATGTACCACAGTTACAGTCTGAAAATCTGTATTTATGGCCCTTTCCCATTATAAACGTGTTAATTATATAATTAAGTTGTTTCCTCTGCTAGAACTAAGTTGCAAAAGAGCATGGACTTTGCCACTTTATTCTCAGCATCTGACAATATCTAGTACATAGTGAGTGCTTGATAAATGTTTGTCAGACTAATAAAGCTGTTATTCTGCCATAACAGTTAAATATTCTAATTAAGGGTATTTCATTCCCATATCCCATCAACTTTAAGAATTAGATAACAGAGTACACTTAAAACTATACCAGATACCCATGCTTTATTATTATTTATTTTTTAAATTTTTTTTCCAGATAGCATTTTGACAGCTTTAATTGCTGTAGGTCTTTAAAATGTATATCATTAGGCCAGATGAATCGGTTAATAAAAATGTCAGGTACAGAATTCTGGATGGTGAGTTTGCTGCATACCTTTTATACAAGTTTTGGGATATTCTTGGTGTATGGTGCCGACTTGTGAAACATTCACACAGTGATCAATTTTTTCAGTACCTTCACAGAAGAAATAAACTGAGTTCCCAATATATAACTGCATTAACTCAACAAATATCTGTTGCTTTAGGTGACCCAAGAAAAAAAGCAAGGGAGATCAAGGAAGGGAGTGATCCATAAGTTCAGGGCAAGATACTGTAGCTTAGCCTAGAATGGTGGTAGTGGGGGATGGTAGGTGGATTCAAGAGGAATTTGGTAATGAAAGTTACAGGACTCAGTGATGGATTGGATATGAGATTCGGTGGGGGAGGGGGGGGTTACCTTAAGCAGCCAAGAGATGTCATGTTGCTATTTACTTAAACTGAGATAACTGCAATATTACAAGATTTTTTAAATGTTCCTGAAATAATTATTTTGGTTAAAAGCCAAAGGCAGATAGATTCTATAAAAACTAATTATCTTAATAAATTCTTTTCTCACAGAGAGCATTTGACTACTTCAATTTAGCAGCCAATGCTGGCAATTCACATGCTATGGCCTTCTTGGGAAAGGTACTGTATGTCCTGTGAACATATTATGTAACAGCAAGAGGTGTTTGCATAATAAGCACATGTTGTATTTAGGATCTACAGTTTACCAAAAATAAAGTGGAAATGAAGTTTCCAATACAAGGATGTTGTGTCTTGTGGCAAAGTAAGAAAAACTTCCTTTTTCATTATTTTGAAAACAAATACAGTATAAACCAATGGGTATTTTCATCTATAACAAATCCTAAGGTTAGGATGCTCAGAATAAATATGTCACAGAAATTCTTGCAAATAGAAAAATCTCAGCAGTGTTTGCCACATAATTGCAGCAAGTTATTTGGGGCCTGAGAACTTTACATTCAGACATCCCATCTATTGCAGCATAGAAATTGGTATTCCTCATATATTTTTGTTTAAGCATTAATTTTTATTCTTCTTTCTTTTGGCCCTTTCATCATGTTCCATACCTGGTACTCTGATCATTCAGTGTTTGAAACCTTTTAGTTCTTTCTTTTCCTGAACTTAAGACCTACCCTTTATCTTACCCTGGGGACAATAGTGGTGGAAGAGAAATGGAAGCAGATATTGGTAATAACACTCCTTTTTTCTCATTTAATCACTGATCCCAAGCAATTTATCAACCACTTGACTGCCTTGGGATAGAGTGAGAGAAAAGATTCACCTTGAGTTAAAGATTTCCCCTCTTGAGATTGATCCGTGAGCTGATTTTAATGTATTCATATTTATAGAGAAATCATAATGTGATATGACAAAGAATATATAATAATGCTAAAATGTTTACTTTTAATGCTTTTCTTTTAATTCTAAAATATCCTGTGGGGAATTTTAAACTTTGTTGGAAGATTTCATGATCTCTCACAAACACCAGAATGAGATGAGCTAGAAATACATTATAGGAGAGACGGTTATAGCTCGTAATAAAATTAGGCTTTGTTTTGTAGATGTATTCAGAAGGAAGTGATATTGTCCCACAGAGTAACGAGACAGCTCTTCACTACTTTAAGAAAGCTGCTGACATGGTAAGATCTCATGACTTAACATACTGAAATGTGTGCCATATTATTATTTTAGTAAGTTTATTATACTGAAGGATTAGTCATAACCAACTCATGCCTCAAATTATTGAAAGCACCTGTGATTTGTGTGAATGGATTGGCTAGAAAAAAACCTTCCCAATAAAAGGCATTTTATTGGTTGGGGGGGGGTTGGATAGAGAAGACCATATTATTGAATATTAAGCCTCTGTTTCAATTTCATTGAGAAGTTTCCTGATTAAGGAAATACTGATTTTAGTAATGCAATTGAAAGTCATATAATCTACCCTATTTGTATTGCAATTTGAGGCTTAAAACTTACACAACTAGGTACTTTCAATAATCTTAAATACATAATTTAGACTTTCTTTGGCCCAGAGAAAACTACATATGAATTTTTAAGACCCCATATGCCTCCAGTGTGTGTACTTATCTCCTTGCCAACTACATGTTACTTTAGTTCTAAATGTCAGTTGAGTATTTCCCAAAGGAGTGCTGTGACACTTTTTAAAAGATGCCTCTGTCCCTATTAGTTTAGATTGAATTTTAGATTTTTCTCTTGCAGGTCTCAAAACAGTGATTGTCTTTGCTCTGTGAGACTCCAGTAACCTTTAGCATATCTTTGCCACCTGATCCCAGTGTTGCTTTTTACCTGGTTGTTGACTTGACACCATAGCATCTTCCTTCTTTATTGGGGAGGGTGATTACCAATGAAAAACTACAAAAAAAAGTGATATACTTTTTGGGATGCCTGGGTGGTTCATTTGGTTAAGCGTCCAACTTGTGCTCAGGTTGTGATCTCACAGTTCATGAGTTCAAGCCCCGCATCAGACTCTGTGCTGACAGATCAGAGCCTGGAGCCTGCTTCGGATTCTGTGTCTCCCTCTCTCTCTGCCCCTCCCCCACTTGCGCTCTGTCTCTCAAAAATTAATAAACATTTAAAAAACAAAATAAAATACTACCTATTAAAAAAAAGTGTTTAAAAAAGTGACCTACTTTTAGTTTAATAAAAAAGAAACACATTAGTCATGTTTTCTATCATAACTCATGGAACAGATGGTCATAAGTCACCAAAATTTCATTCTAGATAAATTTACTATTTGCTCTTTTTCCGCAAATTATTGACCCCCAAATCTCTAAAAGTCAGCATTACATTTAGCCTGATGGGAAGGAGAATTTTGAATTGAAAAATGCAGTGACATTTTTTGAATGTGTTTGTAAATTATTTCTTTTGCAGTCATTTATTCTTGCCTAGTTTCTTAATGAATCCATTCACTCTTTTTTCTCGGTTTGCAGGGCAACCCAGTCGGTCAGAGTGGACTCGGAATGGCTTACCTCTACGGGAGAGGAGTTCAAGTTGTAAGTTTTCAGTGTAACATTCTGACTTAAACAAGCAGTCAGCTGGTGAGTTGGAGAAATATAACTAGCTTCCAGCCTGGGTGAAATCCTTTCTTTATAACCAGAGCTGAACCTTTTCCTATTCTCTGACTTTGGCTGCTTACCACCCTTCACCCCGCACCTGCCATATGACTGCCTCCTTCGAATAGCCCTGTCTCTGGCACCTTTTCTAAAGGTGTGAAGCTGCTTCTCATTCTTCTGTCTATGCTGTCTCCTCTCCAAGACTTAAGCTTCTCCCTCTCTACTTCTTCACTCAAGGCTAAGAAAATGCTTGTCCCTCCCATTTAGGAGAAAAGCTTTCTGTTCTATTCTTTGCTCTTCTCTTCTCTCCAGTCCTTCACTGCAAACCCAGGTTTCTCCAAAAAATGAACTGTGTTAGTGGCTACCACTCATTCATTAGCTCTTAGAGTTAGGCTTCTGCCTCACGTAACTGCTCTATGCAGATCACCAGTAACCTCCTAAGGGTCAACACCTGTTGACTTTTTGGCTCTACATCACTTGAACTCTTTCCTCTCTGGAATTCTGCAAGTTCTCTTGCTTTTCCTAAGCCATTGCTTCTTATTCTTCTCTACTACTTCCTCATGGTTGCCCCTGGATTCTCAATGCTGTCCTCTTCTCTTCACTTTATGAACCCTCCAAGTAGTATGTTTTTAGTTGGGCCTGAAACTAAGCTTTAGGTTTAAGGTTCTAATCTGTAGGTGTTCCCTAGCACAGAAACCAGTATAGCGTGGTCTCATTTTGATTCTTTTTAGTCATTTTAGGACACTAAAGTTCAGTAGTGATCTTTTAGTTTCTCTCTGTGGATACGTAGGGTATTTGAAATCTAATAATCATATAGTGCTTGATAAGTTACACAGGAAAAGAATGAATAAAGAGAATAATTTTCCTTATTTAAGGAAATTAGAAAAATTAAGGTTTAGAAAAAGATTTGTTGGTTAATAGGAAAGATTGTTTCTTAAGTCCTGATCTTGTGTTTCACTGGTGATATGTATGCTTTCTGAGAGTGAACACAGCAAATTGTTTCACAAAAACTCTTACTTGCTTTTCTTTAGTCTTAAATATTTAAGTCCCTCTGTGACTTAAAGTAGACTACCCTCTGTATGTTATGAAAACTTAGAAGGTAGTCTTTTTAATGGCTCTTTGAGAATATCCTGTATGTGTTTTGTTGACTCTTTTTAATAAGTGAATCTCCTATCAGCCTTTTGAGCTTTCTTATCATGTGATCATGTGACCTCTTTTCCTACAGAATTATGATCTGGCACTAAAGTATTTCCAGAAAGCTGCTGAACAAGGCTGGGTGGACGGGCAGCTGCAGCTTGGCTCAATGTACTACAGTAAGTAATACTGGAATTAAATGCTTCATCCACCAACATCGAAATTGCCTATTTTCCATCAGATACCACTTTGATGTGGAAACGAGAGCTGTCGCATTCGGGCTGATTAATGTTCTCCCATTTCAGTAATTTGTGCATCTTGTTTTTCATGGTAAATTAGGTTCATCTGTATTAATATACAAATCTGTATTGCTAAGGTTCCCATCTTTCCTGAGTAAGAATTCTGAGTTTCATTTGATTTTACTCATTATATAAGGCTGCTCTCATGCTTCAGTTAAATCTTATTTAAAACTATTTCTGGGGCGCCTGGGTGGCGCAGTCGGTTAAGCGTCCGACTTCAGCCAGGTCACGATCTCGAGGTCCGTGAGTTCGAGCCCCGCGTCAGGCTCTGGGCTGATGGCTCGGAGCCTGGAGCCTGTTTCCGATTCTGTGTCTCCCTCTCTCTCTGCCCCTCCCCCATTCATGCTCTGTCTCTCTCTGTCCCAAAAATAAATAAAAAACGTTGAAAAAAAATTAAAAAAAAATAAAACTATTTCTGACCTTTCATGTGATTTTCCTTACAGATGGCATTGGCGTCAAGAGGGATTATAAACAGGCCTTGAAGTATTTTAACTTAGCTTCTCAGGGAGGCCACATCTTGGCTTTCTATAACCTAGCACAGATGCATGCCAGCGGCACAGGTGTGATGCGATCGTGTCACACGGCAGTGGAGGTAAGGGCTGTTCTACCAGCTCGTACACAGGAACTTCATTTTCCCAGGAGGAAAGTCTATCGTTTTAATTCTCGTTTTCTTTGCATGATTTCTTCTACAGTAGAAAGAGATTCGACCTAATAACTTGGGTACACTGAGGGAAGACACTGAGGACCTGTGTGTCACCCTCATGCTTATTTGTTTCATTTGGGTCTCCACGTTTGTAAGGACAGTGGGTGTTGTCTGCAGTCTCTCTAGCACCTCCTAAACAGTATCTGAGCACCACGAGGTCTGTGTCTAATGAATGTTGCAAAAGGTACACTGAGGGAAGACACTGAGGACCTGTGTGTCACCCTCATGCTTATTTGTTTCATTTGGGTCTCCACGTTTGTAAGGACAGTGGGTGTTGTCTGCAGTCTCTCTAGCACCTCCTAAACAGTATCTGAGCACCACGAGGTCTGTGTCTAATGAATGTTGCAAAAGGCAATGCTGATGTCTTCTAAATGGAACTTTTCCTCTTTAGCTCTCTCATAACTGGCACTGCAGAGTGGCATTTGCTAAATGCTTAGCACAGTTTCTAAACCTCTCTGTGTTTCAGTTCCCTCGGTTGTAAAATGGGCCTATTAATAAGACTTATTTCATAGAGTGTCCCCCATGAACCTCGTGGGAGCTGTAAGGGAGTTTCTGTACGTACTGTACATAAAGCACAAGAACAGTGCCTGGTGGGGGTAATGGTATATAATTGTTTACTATTATTTTTATAAACCTTCTCTAAAGACTAACTGAAATCTTCAAGTAAATATCCCAGACTTTTATATATATTTAATAAAGTTGCCAGAGATTCAAAGAGGTAGCTTAATAATCACTTGTAGCCAAAGTGCAAAAATGATATTCTGGCATATGTTCCTTGTTTTGTTACTGGTTTGTTTTTTGTTTTTTTCCTGTTCTCACAGTTGTTTAAGAATGTGTGTGAACGAGGCCGGTGGTCGGAGAGGCTAATGACTGCCTATAACAGCTATAAAGATGGCGACTACAACGCCGCAGTGATCCAGTACCTCCTGCTGGCCGAACAAGGCTATGAAGTGGCACAGAGCAACGCAGCCTTCATTCTCGATCAGAGTAAGGTTCACTTTCATTCTGCCTTGGGTTTAGACTCTGAAGGCTCACATCAGGTAGCTCGTTTTTGTTTTAAAGAGAAAAGCCACAAAGAAACTTCTTTATTGTTGTAAGTAGACCTTAACAACGCACGTGCTGGAGTACTTTACCTCAGCTCCCTAAGCCATCAAAGTTAGTTTTGCAATTAGCATTAACTGCTTTCAGTAAACACATTTTTCAAAATACAGCAGATAGAAGAACCTCATTTTTCCAGTGGTCTGTAGATCCCTAGAAGTGGCTCCATGGTTACTGTCCGATTAGTTCTGTGGATAAAACACGTTGCAGAAAGTAGTGTTGTCCTGCTTACAGTGATTCTTTTGAACTCGGTATTTCCTTCTAATGTTTAATTTCAATACAATACTTTGGTCATTTAATACTTGTTATATCCCAGTTATGCCCCACATATCCACCCTAGCTTGTAAATGAAGCCTAAAAGTCTAGTGCCTTTCCTTAAATGCCTAAGTTGTATTTATTTCATCTTCCCTGTAGGAGAAGCAACCATTGTAGGTGAGAATGAAACTTACCCCAGAGCTTTGCTGCACTGGAACAGGGCTGCCTCCCAAGGTGAGTAGCCCACTCATTCTAGGGTAAGAGTTTCACCCAGGGATCTTTCTGTACTGTTTTTGTTTTGTTTTTGAATCTCCCATAAAAACTAAATAATGTCATTCATCAACATACTAACTGTTGCTTAAGTTGCATCGTGATTTATCTATTCTTAAAACGGAAGTTCTAGTCACAGGGTTTCTAAATTATTGAATTGTGATTGGTCATTTATATCACATTATGGTTTACTCTTTGATTTTTTGTTTGAAGCCAGTTATATTGCATAAAATGAGAATCACATGGAATAGATAATAAAATATTAGTCTAAAACCCAAAAAGATTTTAACCTTTCCCCATCTTTTTTTGTTTGACTATTTTATTCTCACACATACTCCTCTCAACAGTGCCTGGCTATCCCTTCTTCAAACCTAAACAATGGTCCAATTGAACTACTTTAAAATGTAAATGGCAGAATATTACTCAGCCATCAAAAAGAATGAAATCTGGCCATTTGCAGTGACATAGATGGAGCTAGAATGTATTAAGCTAAGCAAAATAAGCCAACCAGAGAAAGATAAATACCATATGATTTCACTCGTATGTGGAATTTAAGAAATAAAACAGATGAATTTATGGGAAGAGGGGGACAAAGAGAAGAGAAGGAAACAAGCCACAAGAGACTCTTGGCAATAGAGAACAAACTGAGGGTTGATGGAGGCAGGTAGGTGGGAGATGGGCTAGATGGGTGATGGGCATTAAGGAGGGCACTTGTTATGATGAGCACTGGGTGTTGTATATGATGAATCACTGAATTCTACTCCTGAAACCAACATTGTACTGTATGTTAACTAACTAGAATTTAAATTTAAAAACAAAAAAGGAAAAGAAAGTATAAATGGCATGATAGACTAGAACATGCTCATTTGAAGAGTACTGTTGTGGGGCGCCTGGGTGGCGCCGTCGGTTAAGCGTCCGACTTCAGCCAGGTCACGATCTCGCGGTCCGTGAGTTCGAGCCCCGCGTCGGGCTCTGGGCTGATGGCTCGGAGCCTGGAGCCTGTTTCCGATTCTGTGTCTCCCTCTCTCTCTGCCCCTCCCCCGTTCATGCTCTGTCTCTCTCTGTCCCCAAAATAAATTTAAAAACGTTGAAAAAAAAAAAAATTAAAAAAAAAAAAAAAAGAGTACTGTTGTGACATGGGGAGTACCACCCACCTTGTTATACCTCTCCCCGTTGCAAAACCTGCTTCAGAAGAGCAATACCTCTAGTTTCAATCTTTATTGAATTTATAGTTGAATTTATAGCTTGGCTGAAGGATTTGTTATAAAGTTTACATACTGCCAATTAAAATTGTGTTTTATGTAAGCATGTTAACAGGAGGAGAAACAATTTGGTCCGTTTTAAACGCACTTTATTTACTGGCAGTTTTGCATTTAATTTTTGTTTAAGGCTATACGGTGGCTAGAATTAAGCTTGGAGACTATCATTTCTATGGATTTGGCACTGACGTAGACTACGAGACTGCGTTCATTCATTATCGTCTGGCATCCGAGCAGCAACACAGCGCACAAGCCATGTTTAATCTGGGGTATATGCACGAGAAAGGACTGGGCATTAAACAGGTGAGGCTGGCTTCAAAACAAATGTTAGAATGATGTAATTGTGATTTGGGGGAAACGTCTGCATTTATTTCTAGAAAATAGGCTTTCTTTCGGAATGTGCTCCAATTTTAGGTACTAAGTTATGAAGCAGTTTTGTAATATTTCAGAAGCCTGCCCTTGCACCTCTCCCGTCGTCAGACATACGCATGTTGCTGTCACATGCACACTGCTTTATGTACAATAAGCCAAAAGCAGAGTCGTGGAAATGGAAATATGGTGCTGCCTCGATCAGCAACTCCTTGTTTGAGAAACTATCTGTCCATCTTCAGCCAAATTCTGTTCTTTGTAAAGTATTTTGAAATGAAGTAAGATGTTTGCTACTGACAAACGTATTTCTGACTCTTATACCTTCCTAATGGAGTCTAACATTCTTTAGAGCCATGGTCTTAACTTTTTGCCTATATGCCCTTAAGAGAATTTTGAACAACTGTGTTTTGTCCTGCACATTTTTATTTATTTTAATTTTTTTTGTTTTTAAATTAGGGTGAGCTCAAACAGGGGTAGAGGGGCAGAGGGAGAGAGAGAGAAAATCCCAACCAGGATCCACACTGAGTGTGGAGACCAACGCAGGGCTCGATCCCATGACCCTGGGATCATGATCTGAACCAAAATCAAGAGTAGGACACTCAACTGACTGAGCCGCCCAGGCACCCCTCTCCTGCACGTATTTAATTTGACATTTAAAATTTTTCATCATAAGCTTCAGAAGGTCTGAGTTCTACCTATTTTAAGCATCAACCCTTTTTTTTAAATAAAATGACTAAGTTACTCCAAATACCAAAATGTTGATACCCTCATCATTAATTTTTTTAAAAACACAGCAAATTTATTAAATGAAAATTGTGTCTTTTCCTTTTCTTCCTGAATTCATATTTTCAAGTCATTGTTTTCGTAGATTTGCATGTAAATGTAATGTTTTTAATGCTTAGATATTTTACTGATCAATCATACTTACCTGAAACAAAGTATGTAAATTCAAATTTTGAATTTTATTTCCTATGATTATAGGCTCTAAGTGTTAAGAAAAATTCATAAGATACTAGCCATAGTTGGTTAATTATCAATACAATATTGAACAAATCAACATAATACTATGAATTTCACTAAAATTTTACTTTCTGTGATAATTATTAAAAATGTATTTTTACATTTTCTGTGATAATTATTAAAATTTTACTTTCTGTGATAATTATTAAAAATGTATTTTTTAATGAGTTGAATGGAGCATCTTTTAAAAATTAGTTTAAGTATCATTGAGTAAATTTAGCATTAATTTCCTTTTTTTTTTTTTTTTAAAGTTTATTTTGAGAGTGTGAGAGAGTGTGAATGGGGTAGGGGCAGAGAGAGAGAACCCCAAGCAGGCTCCATGCCATCAGCACAAAGCCCAACACAGGGCTCGATCTCAAGAGTTGGACACGTAATCAACTGAGCCATCCAGGCACCCCTCATTTTATAAATGTATGGCTGGAACCTTGTTCACATAAACAAGTATATGGGAATTGGGGAGAATTTTATTATAGCAAGGTCACTTAGTTCTTTAAACTGCTTTCGAGTTGCTTGCTGTTTTCCTTCAGGCTGCTACACAGAATACTATAGGGTGGCTTAAATAATAGAATTTCTCACAGTTCTGGAGGCTGAGAAGTTGAAGTTCAGGGTGGCAGCAGGTTTGGTGTCTGGCGAGGAGGCCCTGTTTCCTTGTCAGAGACACTGTCCTCTGGCTTTTGTCCTCATCTGAGCAACGAGCAGGAGAGAAGCAGCAAGTACTTAGGGATTCTTTAAGGATGCTCATCTCATTCATGAAAGCTCTACCCCTTTAACCTCATCTAATCCTAATAACCTCTCAAAGACCTCACTTCCTAATCCCAACCATCACATGAGGGAGAATAGAGTTTCCACATAGAAATTTAGCAGGAGGATGGGACACATTTAGTCTATAACATATGCCAAAAATCAGAGTGATCTGTCACTGACACTTTGGTTAGGTCCCCCTTCAATCTTGTTGGAAACTGGAGACTTGGAAAGGATACATTTATTTATTCCCTTGTCACTGGAGTCATTCATTTTCTAGTTTCTGTAGAGAATGCTGAAAGGCTTTACCTAGGTTTATCAGATAACTAATTATATTCCTCTTCATCACTTAGAGACACTTTGTTGACCTAATGTGCTTAAGGGCAAGTTACTCATTTTCATTTTGCTAATGCACCATTTTTTGTCAAAGTGCCTTTTATTTTACCACATTTGAATATGTATTTTAATCCCAATATGTAAATGTTCATATTTTACATTTATGTTACTATTAGATACTTGAATATAGTTTTATCAAGACTCTGGAACTGCAGATGGAGTACATTCAGTTTGTGGAAGATCTCTGCCATGTTGACCAAGCTACCAGAGCCTCTCTTAATTGGCAGACCACTCAGCTAGGTCAGACTTTGCCTCCATCAGCAAGACTGACTTCATTTTTTTTAATTCAAATAAAATTAATGTGTGTTTGATGACTAATAAAGATTACACATAGTTGTGGTTGTTTTGGGATACACTTCATAATAATTTACTGAAAGCAATCAAAACTAAAGTGATAGAACTCTGACAGTCTGCTTTTATAATAGATTAGAAACTAAGAAAATTAATTAGTGTGCATTCTCATAATGTAATTTGCAATATAATGTTATATGTAGCTTATATAAATTCTTGTCAGTAAAGATGATGGTAAAGAGCATAGTATTCCTTTGATAAGAATGGGGAGGACAGAACTCAGGGATGCAGCTTTTAGGAATAATTAATCATGTGTAAAAAAAAATGATTCCATTAGTTTCATTCCATGATTATCCATGATCATCTTTTCTTATTTTTTCCCAATTTTAAAAGAAGGAAACTTACATACTACTAAAAACTATCACTCCAGCATGTAGTACAGCTAGAAAAATATTAAGGATTAAATGAGGATTGGTGTTACACAGAGTAAATAATTCAGGATGTGATTGATAAAATTTAGTTACCCCTTTGAATCATCCACACAAAAGTCTATGTTGTCACATAAAGTTTGATCCATGATCTTGAAGAATGTGGCAGTCCAGAAAAAAACTTGTTACCTTTTTTTTTTTTTTTTTGAACCAAAGACACTGACTCTACCAGTACTGTTGTTGGTTGGAAGGTGCCCTTCTTCACTAACAACACCCCCTAGGGACAGTATAGGGAAGAGCTGACAGTAACTGCTTACATTGAACTATGTGGGAAGGTCCTTTTTAATGTTTAGCCTTTCTTTCCCATGTCTCATGGAATTCTTGCCTTGGAGTTTGGTATCCTTTGACAGTGGTCAGGGCATGGAGAAAGGGACGTTGTTAAATGAAAATTTCACTGTGTCTCCCCATGCCATTCAACATTTATCTGAATGCAGAGCACTCGGTCTGGGCCCGGATTCGTAATGACTCGTTTCACCCCTTACGGAAATATGTCTAAGGCAGGAAACCCAGCATGCAGGTCCCTTAACACTATCCATGCAAGTACCATTTGAAACGTCTTGAGCATATTACCAGTTTGAGGATCACTGCTCCAAACTGAAACCTGAATTGCTTACACTGAGTGAAGTTTTAAGAAACTTACTTAACTTGACCCAGAACTTGAGACTTCTAGGTTGCCCCCGGGAGTCTTCAGAGTGACAGTGTTATGCATACACAGCAAGTAGGATGTCAGACAGGAGGAGCAGGAGTTAAACCTTAACATTGTTCAGTTAGATTTTTCAAAATTAAGCCATTAGATGATTAAAGAAATATTACCCAATTAAAGGTGGGGTTTATCCTTTTAGGTAAGGGAAATTTTAAAATGAAAACTTGAAAGGTAAAGTCAATGCTCTGAATGCACAAACTGATATAATATCACTATATAAACTAAATAATATTATTTTACTTATTTTACCAAGAGATGAATTTTGGTTTATTTCCTGTATTATAGGATATTCACCTTGCAAAACGTTTTTATGACATGGCGGCTGAAGCCAGCCCAGACGCACAGGTACCAGTCTTCCTAGCACTATGCAAACTGGCTGTGGTGTATTTCTTGCAGTACATCCGGGAGACAAACGTAAGTGTTCCGTGCCTCTTTTAATTAAAATATAAGTGATATAAGCTGCTCGGTCCAGAAGTTTTTATTGGAAAAGCTCAGGGAGAAGGGAGGAGTGTCCTTCAGGGGTCTGGTGCTTTCCCTTCTGCCCCAGATGAAGGACCAGGAGATCGCATCAGCTGTGGGGTGAACATAGCCACAGAGCAGCATGTTTTCAGGAACCATTTGACAGTAGCTCCAGGTGCTAAAGCAGTTTCCACTGATGCAGGTGTTTTCTGGCTCAGAGAAAACCGAGACCAACCCTTGGCGATTTGAAGGAGTGGTTAACTAAATTCAGTAAACATTAAATCAGGTGACTGCCTGGCAGTGACTCAGACCAGACCCTTCAAAAGGGAGAAGGAGAACCTGAGAACTTGCCCAGGCTGTTGTACTTCAGATTGTGCTATTAGCAAGAAACATGTTAAAAACACGTCTCGAATTTTGTTCTCTAAAAATACCTTGAACTACTTTAAATAAGCTCATGGTGGAACCTAGACGAGAGGTGGGTTCCCCATTCCTTTCAAAACTGCTGACCTTATTTACCAGTATTTCTGTGTAGGTGCTCTTGGGTTCTCCAGTTTTACATTTTCTTAACTGTACTTCCTTATAATGGATTAACTGGAACAGGATTTAACCCCAAAAGTCCTGAAATGTGCGCAGAAACAAGGGCTACAAAACTTGAATTTACTCCAGACCAGAACAGGATGATGTTTCAGTCTTTCATTAACATCTTTCAGAACAGGTTGATACACCGTTTCGCATTAGATTCCAGAAAGGACTTTTCCTCCTGTGTGATACAGGTGGAAAGGGTGATGTTCCTTTTCACAGCCCTGTCTCGTGTACTGAGGTCCTCCCCGCATAGGGCTCCGAAGGACTGGAGGTGTTGGACTCCGTCCTCCTGGTTGCTTACACACTTGTAATGGCACCTTTAGAACTGCTTGGTGGCCTGAGCCAGACACACCGTACCCTCCACTAGTGGAAACAGTCTTTGTTCCTTTCACTGAAAAGCTAACAGTGTGGCAGCCTGCTGTTTTCCTCTCTCGGGGCTGTTTCAGACCCTTGTCTCTCACAGTTTGTAAGACTAATTAGTTACAGACTAGGATTTAGTCACGCCTTATACCATACTAAGTGTATCCTATCTTTGTTGTTTTTTTAATACAGAAGTATAAAGAAGACAATAAATGCTCCATAAGCCTACCACCTAGATATTCCAACCAAAAGAAAAGAGTTACCAAGTATTGATGGTGAGAAAGTCAGTGCAGAAAAGACAAAAATCCCCTATCACAGGTCCCACCCCAGGAAACACAGTTAATAGTTTCTTAGAATCTTTTTCGAGGAAAATTTAGCACCTGCATCTACAAATCTATATTATGGGGACCTTTTAAATATAATTTTAGTTAAATATAAAGGATTATACCACATGTTTACTTCCTTCGTAGGTAAGTAGCAGTCAGGAAATTTCAGGAGTAACTTCTCTTAAGTGACACCTAAACAAAGTATTATGGACTAAGAACATAACTTTAAAGTTCAAGTTCAAAAGTGTTAAATATTTAGTGAAATCCTAGTTGAAAAGCATTAGTCATTCAGCTATTAAACGCTTGAATTCCTGCCATCTCCAGCTAGATGAGGGAGGAAGTGAAATAACCCTGCTGTCATGAGAACAGGGCTGCCATCACTACAGATAGGTGACAAGTGCTGAGAGACTGATTGCCTCCCCATGGCCTTCCATTGTCCCCAGTATTCCTTGCAAATCTTTTCTGTGAAAAGTGGTTGGAAATGCATGCATTCGATTACTGATGGAAAGGAAAGGAACCCAGCTAGACATTCTGTATCATCTACTGTCATGAAATAATAACTCAGTTCCTGAGACACATTATTTTTTGAATTCTTAAAGCCTTTTTATTTAAGCCATTGCAAAACATTCCTAAAACCAATTATTTTAATAAGTTCTGTATTCGTCTCTGATTTGTGATACAACTTTTTCCTGCTTCCTTCTCTGACATTTTAGTGATTGTAATGATTTTTATATTATTCTCATTAAGATTCGAGATCTGTTCACCCAGCTTGACATGGACCAGCTTTTGGGGCCTGAGTGGGACCTTTACCTCATGACCATCATCGCATTGCTGTTGGGAACAGTTATAGCTTACCGGCAGAGGCAGCACCAGGACATGCCTCTACCCAGGCCCCCAGGGCCACGGCCAGCGCCACCGCAGCAGGAGGGGCCACCAGAGCAGCAGCCACCACAGTAACAGCCACCGTGTCCAGCCTTGATCAGTGACAACCAAGGAAATTGTTTGCTGAGAACACTTGCATTTGATTTAGGACTTCGGATCAGTGGTCACCTCCTGGAAGAGGCACAAGGAAACATTGAATTCCTAAAGCTGCTTAGAATCTGATGCCTTTATTTTCAGGGATAAGTAACTCTTACCTAAACTGAGTTGAATGTTTGTTTCAGTGCCGGATGGAGTAACAACTCTCAGTGGCTTTCCCCCTCCCACCCCCCCCCCCCCATTTTTTTTTTCCTGGAAACATGTGAGACACAATGTCTGCTGTACCCAGCTGTCTTTCTTGGGTCCTTTTGGTCATTCTCTCAATGTGCATAAGTTCTTCTATCAGCCACCTTTAAGGTCTTGTGCATCAACACTAAAAACTGATCACTGTAAAAAGGAAAAACCAGTTAGTTGCAAGTTTAACCTTAACATGTTTGAAAGTCTGAAAATAGAACTTGCCTTTTAAGTAAAAAAAAAAAAAAAAAAAAAGTCTTCAAAGTGTTTCAGAACTGCAATAACTGAGAAATTTTACCAATCCACATGCAAGTATACGTATTCAACATATTATTTTAAAAGGGAAGGCTGGGAGGTTTCTTCTTACTGGTGATTGTCACACTTGATACCGTACTTGTGTCCTTCAAAGACTGAAAGTCCTGTTAAAGAGTTTTACGTGACCTTCACTTCTCTGGAATGGAATAGATGAAACATTGTGAACTGACTCCTTGACCTAACATGTGAATCTGCCCCACCTACTCGATGTAATTTGCTTGTTTGTTTTGAGTATACAGAGCCTTGATCCGGAAGCCAGAGGATGGACTAAGTGGGAGAAATTAGAACAATACTAAAGAACTCTGGGTGGGGTACCAAAATGATAGACACACTTGCCTGAAAGATGAAGCATTTGTTCCCAGGGTTTATTTTACTTTGCATTTTTTTATTGCAAAAGAACAGTTTGCACCCTCCTGAATTCTTTAAATTTGAAATATTATTGCCAAGATGTGGCATACAGTGACTACCATTATAAAACTAAAACTCTGAGAATCTAAGATGTATTAAACTCAGTGGTTGAGGAAAGCCAAAGCCTGTTTATACTGTTCAGGTAGATTTTTACTTCTGCAGTTTTATATTACAGTAGAAAGTCAACCACTTTGTTAGCTGTCCTATTCACCACCCTCCCACTGTTGACGTTAGGAAAATCAAGGCCATTATACTTCAGAGTCTGGTTAAATAGCGTGAAACACAACAACAAAGAAAACCGAGGATTTCACATACCATACAAATGAAGAAATTTAAACCGAATTTGTATTTCTTTTTACTATCAGATGGTGGTATTCACCAGCCTATGTCTAGTCTGAGACTACATTAGTATCTGAGCAGGCTTTCTATGCCTACTGACCTCAGTCTGTTTATATTAACCTTTATACTCTTTCCGTAGTCCCTCATCTGCCAGAAAACTTGAAGAGTTTATTACCTGTAGAGTTGTAAGACTTTGGGTTTTGAAGTTGGGATTGTATTTAGAGCTAGATTTAAGTAGTCTGTAATGAACACGAAGGCTTTAAATGTGAAGTTGTATGCTTTTCATGTGTGTTTAGAGTATTCTGAGAAACCTGGTAAGCAAATTTTACACCCACATAGTTGCTTCCAGATTTGAAGAGGTGGCCACAGAGGGAACCATATGTATAAATGCATATCTGAAAGGTAGGAAATGCCACCCTCAAAAACATCCCCTTGCTTTGGGCAGCTCTTAAATATTAAGACTTCTTTGATCTCTTACACAGAGAGAGAGAGATCTGAGTGCAGTTGGTACAATATGTTGGTGTCTTCACCACTGCGTCTTCTCCTCACCCTTCAAAACTGTAATTCACGGTAGCAGCCACATTTCTTTTCGAAAGAACTGTTGTAATTTATTTAAATGTTTAAAAACCCCTCTAAGATGAGTAAACAACCGTTTGTTTCCTCTACCACCCACCTGATTTCTCCTTTAGCAGCATTTTTATCTCTAGCTTTACTTCCCTCCATTAGTACTCTGAGAAGACATTTCATAAAACAGTGTGCACTACCTAAATAAAGCCAGATGGGAAAGCGCAGTCTTGTTCTTCATGCAATAACAAACTTCCTGTTAGTTTACAACTACTTGCCGTTTCCTCTTTATTACTAATATTCTAACCCTTTTCTTGGCCTTTTCCCCCCGTCCTGCCAAACCCTTGAGTCATTTGCTACTGGAAATTTGAACGGTCTATTTAAAATAACTTAGTTCCTACATGGCTTTGTGACTTCAGTCCTTACGACTGTCTCAAAATACTCTGCTCCCTTTTTCTTTTCTGTTCACGGGACATAATACCTAGGCAAGTAGGAACTGGGTTTGGTGTTTCTCCTAAAATAATGCTCAATACTTACCTAATCAAATGGCATCCATTTGAATAAAATGACAGTAACTAAAGCTAGTTAATGTCAGTGACATTAAACTAACTCCAGAATTCAGGAGTTTTAATGTTAGAACTTAGAGTTAGCAGATTGAGCACAGCTTCATTTCTCCATGGTAGCCTGTCTCCTGACCCCTTTAATAGCCTGTCTTCCTGCCATCAAAGGTGATGACAGTAGTACTCCACTTAGCTTATATTCTCCTGTGCGTGTGCTTCGTGATTAGCCAACTGTTCCAGAGTTTTGAGACCATTCTTCTTCTTTTTTATGTCACAGAGGTAGCATTGGTGTTTGGGGTTGTTTTGTTTTGTTTCTTTCTGTGGTTGAATTTTTTGTTTCTGTTCTCTGAGTAAGGCTTATCTTATTTTTGGTTAATATTCAGTGTCACAGAAAAAGTAACTACCCCCCCTCTTTTTTTTTTCAAAATTCATTATTTAGCACTGAAATGAGATTAATTTGGGAATCGTTTATCTTGATACTCTTGAGGATTTGTTACCCTTGTGCATATAAGGTTAATTTGTGAAAGTTTTACTGCTAAGCTGTTCTGTCTCTGTACCATTGGAAAGTTGTAGAAACTCTACCATATCTGACCATGATCTGATGCTTTATTTAAGGAGCTGCTGTTGCCTCCGGGAAACTTAAGTATTTTGTATAGGGTTTTTTTTTTTTTTTTTCTTGCTTCGTTTTTCCCTCTTTTCTTTGCTGCTCATATTTGTTCTTCAAACCGGTGTTTTGGAAGTATGCATGCAAGCCTGTAAATGGAGACCACAGCTCTTCATGTGTATAGCATGTGTATTACTGTCTCGCCCCGTCTGCAAAAAAACTTCCCTCACAGAGGTTTGGACTAACATTTCACATGCACATTTCAAAACAGTGTCAGATAAACAGCCCCTTCACCTGCCAAGAAGAGCAGAATGGGCTACTTTTGCCCCGAGGACAGCCAGTATTTGTTCTGGAAGTGAGTTTAATACGTGTTGCACCACATTATGACGAGGAGAATGCAAGAAATCAAAAGAAAACGATTTTCATGAAAATCTTTTTCCTCAGTCATTGTCCTCCACTATAAATGAAAATGGAAAATTTTTGAACACCACACTGTCTGAGGCACTACCTGATTTTTAAATGTGTGGCAGTCATTGAAAAGCAGCTAAATTTCTTCTGCCACTAGGTAGTTCAAGAAAACCTAAAATACCCCAACTAAAAATGATTTGTGTTTTAAAATGACTGTTTGCACCAGCAAAACTCTGATTTTGTGTGCATGGGAAGGATGTCTTGGCTACATGCAGGCAGTCCTCTTTACACGCACTGTTTTTCCTGTTTGCAATGACAAACACGCTGACACTAGTCTCTTTTATTTAAAAAAAAAAAAAATCATAGTGTCGATTCGATCAAGGTATAACCACTGTCAATACTTAGGAGAAGCTTAAAAAGACCATAAGCTGGCATTGGAAGGAACACCATGGTAGACTTTTTTGTAAATTTATTTTGTATTTAATTAAATACGGTATAAAGGCTGGTGAAGTGTAATATAATTGTGTAAACAAATCCTGTTAATAGAGAGATGTACAGATTCGTTTTGTACTGTATCTTGAAACTTGTGAAATAAAGACTCCACCTCTGGTTATCCTGTATGCTGTAATGTGCCGTGACCACCTTTCCAGTCAGACTCTTTGTTTTTTGTTTTTTTTTAACTGAATGATTCAGTTTTTAATGGCCCTTTCTGGAATTTTAGAAGCTTCTGGGAGCATTGATTTGGAGTAGTTTGAATCCATCTTTCATTTACTTTTAACTCCCTAAATTCAGATTTTTATAAGTTGAATTTTGCCCTAGGGACAATATGAATATGTTAAGAAATGTTACTTTTTTTTTTTTTTTTTTTTTTACATTATAAAATCGCCACCATAAGTCTAGTTACCATCTGGCATTATATGAAGTTATTACAGTGTTATTGGCTATGTCCCCTGTGCTGGAGGTTACATCCTCATGACTTATTTATAACTGGAAGTTTTACCTATTTTGCCCTATTACCACTTTTTAAGTAACCTCTACTCCCATCATGGGGCTTGAACTCACTACCCTGAGATCAAGAGTCACATGCTCTACTGACACAGCCAGGTGCCCCCTCCATTACCACTTTTTAAATCTCTGAGATCTTTGACCCTAACCAGCCTGTGATACATAGTGAAATGTATCTAAAGTGTATTTTATGCACTGCCCTGTCCCAGAAAGTTTTCGAGAGCTTACAGAGCCTCACACCATGATAAAATTTACATAGATTAAGGTGATCTGAGTAAAGAGGAAGTAAAGAGGAGTCCCTTGGTACCCAAAATGCATGTTAGAAATGAACTATGCAAATCTGGCCCTAATTTTGTAGCAGCCACCTCAAACAGTAAATTGAGCCAAAATGTACCAGTTTAGGGGCATCAGATCCTTGGATAAAATGTCTGGATGATGCAAATTGTGGCAAGTGAGAAATTGGATCTCAAATTTTGCTTCTGGGAATGCAATCAGCCACCCCACATGACCTTGACTGACCTTGGCTATAATTAACGTGGGGATGTTGGACGTCAGAGCTGTAACATCAGGGGTTTGACCATGCAACTTGGGGGGTGATGCTTATTTAGTGCTTAGTCTCTCTCACAAGTCGTTAAAATGGGTCCTTGGTCTGCAACTGGGTGAAAACAGCCTTGCTCCTTTAACTTCCTTTATGATACTATACTAATTTTGATTGGTTATACTAGCCCTGACATTTGCCAATACTATGTAACAGCATATACATGAATATATGCAAGTAAATAATTAGAAGCAACTTCTTTAGTAGAAACTCAAAAAAACATGATTTTTTTTACTTTTTGGATATTTTTAGGCAAGTAACAAAGAGGTTTAGAATCTGTCCGTTCAAAAGGAGGTGCTGTGGTGTTACGGGTGTCCTATTTTTCTTCCTGCGTCATTTCTGCCACTACTTGTAAAGTCATCAGGTTAACCTTATGATTGAATCCTAAAAATTCTACCAACCTTATAACTTACTGTTAGTATTACATTTTGAGCAAAACTCTTGATCTTCCTAGTGTCCACATATTTGGGGGGGGGGGAGTTCTGGATTAATTTTTTAAACATGATCTAGTGTTAATGCTGAATTGTGTATTAAACTCTTAAAACCCCACATACTTTTTTCTCATATAATGTGAGTGGAATGTGGCCAGTTACTTGACTTCAGAACATTCGTATAAATTTCTTCTGTTGCTGCTGAATGCATTTTCCCTTTGCCTTCTTCCTACCTCTCATTAGAACTCTGTTAATTAGCCTGACAGGATTGAAAAGAATGTCTCAGAAGTAAGTGCTAGGTATGAAGTTCAAGTATCCTAAATAAGGATTCTTAACTTTGAACATAAAGCCGTCATTGATGTTTTGCATGATTCAAGATTTAAATGTGAACAACAGAAACTTCCGTTCTTGGAAGCAGATTTATTTCAAGATCTGACAGCACAGCTGTGGGTTTCAGAGTCGGCACATCTGGGTTTCCCCACTTGCCTCCCATGCCCTTGCCTGTAATCTTTCTTCCTTAGAAAAATTTCATTCATTAGTTTTTTTGTTCTAAATGAAATCTTTTGAAATGAATAGAAACTAATCCTGCTTGTGCAAGGGAAGAGAGGGAGGGGAGGTCAGGGAATCACCCAGCCCCTCGCTTCCCTTAGGTCCTCATAAAGAATTTACTTGAATTTTTCCAACCTATACAAATATGTTATTTTCTTTTCCATACTATTTGGAAAATGTTCTTTGGTGACATCTTAGATGATGCCCAGAAATTTGCTGCCAGAACACAGAGGTGAAAACAGTGCACTATTTGTCTACGGTCCCTATTTTGACTCTCGATGGAATAAGTGTGGTAAGTGGAACTGTCTACACTGGAGCAGTGAGCCGTAGCCTCTAGTATTTCAAAGGCAAAGGGGAAAAAAAGTAATTGAAGAAGACTTAAGTTTGTTTAATTGGTATCTGTATCTCCTCACTCATTTGAAACGTAAAAGCAATTAAAACTACATAACTACCTGATGCTTTGTGTCCTCGGGTTTGCTGAACCAAAGATGAATCTAGTAGGTCTCACAGACACAGGAAAGCAGGTTAGAAATGGGACGTTTATGCCGTAAAGCAGTGAAATAATAGAAGGAAGGCCTAAGAGCTAGGATGAAACCCCAATCTTAATTACAGAAAAATTAAGTTGCATCCCAGAAGACTTATTACTATTACTAATAAAGGGACTTCTTACTTGTGAGTCATTGTTCTGGTGCAAGTCATGATGATGAGTGGGGACAGATGCAGAAAGGAAGGGTTCCCCACACAACCTGCATGGACTGCAGGTGGGGCCTTGCATTCCTGACAGGTTCTCCCATTGGGTCTCCCCAGGTACCCAATCCCTTCAAAGAAGAGATTAGTGATCAGTCCTGACCGCACTGAATGGCCCTGAAATGCCAGGGAAGAGGGTAAGGATGCCGTCACCATCACCAGCATAAGGGGGAAGGAGACTACAGGGAGCTCTTGCGTCCACAGCCAGTGGGTGGCCTGGGGCAAGCCACTCACTTTACATATGCACCGTGAGAGGGGGCGCCAGGGATGGTCCCTAAGCTCCCATCCAGCCTTTGGAGGTCTTAAATGCCAAAAGTAATTGAATTGACTTATTTTTCCACTGACACCCAGCTCTTACAGGACTTCTCAGTAGAAATGACATATTTCACTGACCTAAAGGGTTTGGCTCCAGAGAATTTATGGGCAAAGTTATCCTTTATGTTAAAAAGATCAGTCTTCCCTCCCCGCTCGCACTTTCTCTGTCTCTCTCTCAAAAATAAACATTAACAAAATTTATTAAAAAAAGATCAGTCTTAAAGTTTATAACATAGGATTTCGTTTTGTCATTCATGCAACACCCTTTATTAACCACTATTTCAGGCACTGAAATGTACATTGAATTTAAAGATGAGTAAGAGAAGGGGCACCTGGGTGGCTCAGTTGTTTGAGCGACGACTCTTGATTTAGGCTCAGGTCATGATCTCATGGTCGTGGGATCAAGCTCTGTGTCAGGCTCTGCGCTGACAACACAGAGCCTAGTTGGGATTTCTCTCCCTTTTTCTCTGCCTGTCTCTCTCTTTCTCTCTCTCTCTCAATGAATAAACAAACAAACTTACAAAAAAACAGTAAGATCAGGCTCTTGTGCTCTGGGGATCACTCCCAATCACCATTTGATTAACTGACCGCAAAATGTGACTACATAACAGGCCCTGAGTGCTTTACATGCATTATTAATCTCAAATACTCCACGATGTTGCTACTATTTGTATCATTCCCATTTAACAGATGAGGAAACTGAAGTCCAGGCTAAGCAGTTTGCTCAAGGCTGCTGAGCTAGTGTAAGTTATAAAACTGGAATTCAAATAAGAGACTGTCTCAGCTATCAAATTCAAGCTCTTGAGTAGTGGGCTATGCTGTCTCCTCAGTGCAGCATGGGGAGGTGTGTAGTGGAGATGTGAACACGCTGCTGGGTGGGGGGTGGGGGGACAGGAAAAAGTAACAACAAGACGCACAACGTTCTTCAGTGCGCCTCAGCCTTGTTCTGGTTCCTGCTAACATGCTGTTCTATTTTCAGCATGTGTTGCTAAAGCAGTGTTTGCAGGCATCTACTGCTGCTTTACAAATGTAAAGTCACAAGAAAACATCTAGAGCACATGGAGGTTGGCTCCTGCCTGTTCCACCTGTCTGGGGCTTCTGCTGGGGTGGCTTGAATAGCTTCTGTTTGACATATTCCAGAGCCAGTACATCCAAGACTGCTCCTTCACTCACACCTGGTGCCTGGGCTAGGATGGCCAGAACAGCTGGGCTCTGGCTGGCCTCACCCGCTCCATGTCGGGGGGGGGGGGGGGGGGTCTCAGGGTCACGAGCATCCCAAGAGCCCGGGTGGAACTGTAAGGCTTCTTAGGACCTGGCCTTGGAAGTCCCAGACAGCATTTCCACTGCATCCTATGGGTCAGTGAGTCATCCGGGCCAGCCCAGATCTATCGGGTGTGGCGCAGAGGAGAAGATGCCACCTCTTAGTGGAGAATCAGCTGGGCGGAGAGAGAGGGAAGGCAATGATGACAGCCATCTTGGAGACTGGCGTCCACAGTCACACATTTGTTCTTCACAGCATCAGCAGCCTTTGAATTTAATAAATAGTCTGTTATGGAAATACCAGCAGTTGACCTGCTTCTAGATAACTTCTCTGTATAAAACTCCTGCTATTAATTATGGGAAAACAAGGGGACACGATGAATCAGACATCAGGCCCATCCTCAAGGACTGCATTTAAAAATGGCCTCCAAGGGGCACCTGGGTAGCTCAGTCAGTTAAGCATCTGACTTCTCTCAGGTCATGATCTCATGGTTTGTGAGTTCAAGCCCGGCGTCTGGCTCTGTGCTGACAGCTTGGAGCCTGGAGCCTGCTTTGGATTCTGTGTCTCCTTCTCTCTCTGTCCCTCCCCCACTTGTGCTCTGTCTCTCTCTCAAAAATAAATGAACGTGATTTTAAAAAAATGGCACCTGGATGACTCCATCCGTTGAGTCTCTGGCTCTTGATTTCAGCTCAGGCCATGATCTCATGGTTCATGAGTTCAAGCCCTATGTCCGGCTCTGTGCTGAGAGCACAAAGACTGCTTGGGATTCTCTCTCTCTCCCTCTCTCTCTACCCCCCGACCCGCGCTGCCTCCCAAAATAAATTTAAAAGCAATATTTTAATGGCCTCCAAGAGCTTCTCACAAGCAAAGCTTCTTTCCCCAATTCCAATTTTTAAGAGGTTCTAATGTAATTGTAGATGCTCCCACCTGATTTGTCTACAAATTTAGCACAAGACCTCCCACATCTACTTTCCTGAAACAGCTGAACTGGTGAAAACAATTAACAGAGCCAGTGTGGATGAGTGTGTTCCTGTGCAGCGTTCAGACCAGGCTTGGTTCAATTCCTTGCCTATCCCCCCGTTAATTTGGGTACGCCTGTAATGCATCCCCCCGTATTTTCCCTTTACGGCACTTCTTATCATTGATTATTCGCAGAGGTTGTCCATTCTAGGTCTCCCTGCTGGTAAATTCGAGGAAGACAGACACCATTTCCCTCGTATTCACCAATGTGTGCCCAGAGCTTGGCATGATGCCAGACACACAAATCAATTCAGTTAATGTTGGAATTCGTGGATGGACTTAAAAATAACATTGTAAAAGATGATGAAGATCCAGAGTCAGCTCTTGAGAACACTTGCTTAAATGCAGATGTACTTGAAGGGTTTATTAGTGTGTGATTTACTCACTTGGAGTAAGATTCCCCTGTTGCCCCTGCTCTGTTCTCCCAATTGCCACCCAAGGAGGAGAAATCCCTACTAGAAAGCCGCCCTTAGGGGAGGGAAAGCAGTGGGTGCTTTCACGGGCTGTGGAGGCCCCACAGAGGGGTGGCTGTGCTCCAGACAGAGGGCTGGAGGACGCTGCACTGAAGGCAGCCCTTTGAAGTGATGGAGCCCTTTGAGAATTGAAAAGCAGAAAACATTAGTACAAAAGCCACAGCGCAGTCCGTGTCCTCTGCCCGGGACCGGTGCTCCGAGGGTGTACAGTAAGTTGTGTTGGGTTATAATGTAACAGCTCCAAGTCCCTTCCGCTGTGGTTTAATTGGTATTCTACGGCTCTCACAGCTAATCATTTAAAATCTGATTCTTTTCCTTGGAAAATTAAGACTTCGTTGTTACCACAAGCTCCACTAGAGGGCGCCCAAGGGCCACACCAGAGGAAAGGGGGCAGAAGTCTTTTCTGGGGAAAGTCTGAGGGGTCTATCCTCCTGGCTTCCCCCAGTAAAATCAGAACTTTAATAATCGCACCAGACCAGCACTGTGAGTTGTGAAGTGTTCACAAAGCTTTCTTGCTTCTGCCACCTAAAATATTTTACTGTAGCAGGTTCAGTTGTGCTTCCCAAAAAGACATTTTCATATCTTCACCCTGGCACCTGTCAATATGGCCTTTTCTGGAAAAAGTTAAGAATCTCGAGATGAGATTATGGATTATCAGGGTGGGCCCTGAGTCCAGTGACAGGTGTCCTTCTGAGAGAAAGACAGGAGATTTGACGCAGATAGAAGAGGGGAAGACAGAGGAGTGAGTCCATGGGAAGTCAAGGCAGAGATTGGAGTAATGCAGATACAAGCCAGCAAGCGCCTGGAGCCACCAGAAGCTAGAAGAAGCCACAGAAGAATTCTCCCCTAGAGCCTTGGCGGGAGCACAGCCCTGCTGACACCTTGATTTTGGACCCCTGGGCTCCAGAACAGTCAGACAATAGATTTCTGCTGTCTTAAGCCACCATGTTTGTGGCAATTTGTTACAACAGTCCGAAGAAACCATTACAATCACCCTATACCATGTATTCTCAGTGAGGATGACATGGCCCCCAAAGGGGAGAAATTTTTTTTTAAGTTTATTTATTTATTTTTGAAAGCACATGAGAGGTGGAGAGAGAGAATCTGAGGTGGGCTCTCCACTGACAGTTGGAGCCCAATGCAGAGCTCGAACTCGCAAACCATGAGGTCATGACCTGAGCAGAAATCTAGAGTCGAGAGCTTAACTGACTGAGCCACTCAAGTGCCCCCAATTTTTTTTTAATTGGGGGAGGGAGTATGTGAAAAAAATCTTAGATATTACAATGGGTTGTCACCTCCATAGGACCACAGTGCATACAGAGTGTGTGTGTGGCATTAAGATTGTATTCATGGGGAGCTGGGAGGAAGACGATTAGGAGAAAAATAACCTAAAAAAAGTTCTATTGGGGAATGATAGTTTTTGAAAAGTTGAGAATCCTACCCTAACCCCTATGCTGCATATACATCAGTACTACTTTTACTTGCTAAGATGACGTCTGGAAAAATTAAGATATAACAAAAAAAAAAAGAAAGAAAATTAAAAAAAAAAAAAAAAACTAGAACCTATGAGGTTTTCCCCCCTCAGAAAAAAGGATTTTATTGTATTTTTTTAAATGTTTATTTATTTATTTCGAGGAGAGAAGGGCACTGAGAGAGGGAGAGAGAGAGTCCCAAGCAGGCTCCACACTCAGCATGGAGCCCCATGTGGGGCTTGGTCCACGACTGTGAGATCATGACCTGAGCTGATATCAAGAGTTGGACCCTTAACTGACTGAGTCACCCAAGCACCCCTATTTTATTTTTTTAAAGTAGGCTCCACACCCAATGTGGGGCTTGAACTCATGACTCTGAGGTAAGAGTTGTGTGCTCTTAGAATCTCCTGCTAACTAGAGTAATGTCTCCCGTCTTCTCCAATGGATGATATTTCTTTTGTATGAGCCAGGCAGCCATCCCATAAAAAGTGTTTTAGACACTTCCCTCTTTTCTAGCTCCCTAAGTACACATAATCTGCAGGTTAGGCACCCAACGTAACACTGAAAAATCAAGCTCACTGTCCTTGAGAGAGACACACAGTCCAGAGAGGAATCAGATCAGGCCATACTTCCAACTCAGTGGGTAAGGGGGGTGATGGAGGTGTGGCCCCGCTGCTCCTGGTTGGCGGAGGGAGGTGGTAGTTAGGGGGCTTTCTGAAAGAAGAGCTGGCGTGTAGAGGACAATTTGGAGTCAGCCAGGAAAGGGGGAGCTAGGGGCTGCAGGCAGAGGAGACACCCCCGTCTGAAAACAGATGCTTCCTCCGCCACCCTCTTCATTCCTGCTGTTACCATGTTGGTTAAGACCTTCCAATCTACCATTTAGCATCTCCATGCCATCTCTGCTCCTCTCCCCTTCGATCTCCGCTGTATACCAGACTAATTCCTCAAACAATTTACAACACACATTTTATCTGCTCAAGAACCCTCCATGGCTCCCCATTACAGGCTAAAGCCCTCCCCGCACTTGCTGCCAGAATCCCAACAATTTGGCCCTTCTTACCTCACCTGTCTCCCATCTAACCAATCCTGTGTTTTCGCAGACACTGGCACGCTAGAGGTAAAAATAGTTTCATATTGACACTATTTCTTTGGCTCCAGCCCCCCCCCCCCCCCCGCTGTGAGAACCCTGGACCCATCGCAAATTCCTTCCATTTAGTCTTAAGAGTCTCCAGGCAGGCTCAGACATGGTCTTGGAATCTCCTGCTAACTAGAGTGATGACTCCTGTCTTCTCCAGTGGGTGCTACTTCTTTTGTATGATGTGGGCCCCTGCCCCCAGGTGCTCTGAGTTAGTCCCCGGGGAGAATGTGTCCCTCAGCCCCATCCATTCACTGGCTCCAAAGCAGCTTCACAGTGTGCTCCCACCGTGAAGAGAGATGTTCAAGAAGCAGTTCGGGCAGTTTTATAGTCAGCCTTCAGACTCTCGCAGGAAGCTGGGACACAGAGACACAGACTAAGGTCCAGACCCTAGGCTGTACTTAGATTTGTCTTCTCCTCCATCGCTAGTCCATTGTCCTTGGTACATATGATTATTTTTCCAATGTTTATTTATTTTAGAAAGAGAGAGAGAGAGAGCGGGGAAGGGGCAGAGAAGGAGACATAGAATCTGAAGCAGGCTCCAGGCTCCAAAATGTCAGCACAGACTCCGATGCAGGGCTCGAACTCACGAACCAGGAGATCATGACCTGAGCCAAAGTCGGGTGCTTAACCGACTGAGCCACCAGACGCCCCTCCCTGGTACATAGCTTCATGCTTCAACTGCTCTCAGTGAGTTCTTTCCCATGAAGATCCTGACACAAGGCAGGATCCTCAGCAAACACAGCTTAGATTCTCAATCTGAGGCCCCCCCCCCCCCCCCCGCCTCTGCACATCTGGCTCTCAAGGCACGCAGGTTGAAGAGTTCCTTTACCTCCACCCACAGGTATTTTTCCGTCCTCCAAATTCCTTGTATTTATCGTCTGGGCCTCTCTTTGTCATCAGTGCTGTCTCCTTGCCCCTCTTGTGTCGTTTTCTTTTGTTTTTTAAATGAATTTTTTTTAGCGTTTATTCATTTTTGAGAGAGAGACAGAGGACGAGCAGGGGAGGGGCAGAGAGAGAGAGGGAGACACAGAATCCAAAGCAGGCTCCAGGCTCAGAGCTGTCAGCACAGAGCCCGACCCCGATGCGGAGCTTGAACTCACAAGCCATGAGATCATGACCTGAGCCAAAGTTGGACGTCTAATTGACCAAGCCACCCAGGCGCCCCTGTTGTGTTTTGTTTTAAAAAACACTGAGGTAGCAGAGGACAGAGGCTGTCTGACAGCAACCGGACAAGTCGTCCTGTCTACCTGGCTTTGAATACAAGGACACAGGACACAAAGACCAGCTCCCAGGGGCCCAAACATTATGCCACTTCCTGAGACCTCCTTGTCCTCTGTCTTTCGTTCAGTCTTGTTCCACGCCCTCGAGAAGCTGAGAAGCAGATAGAAGCAGGCACTTGCGGGTGTAAAAGAATTTCGATCTAAAATAGAACCGGAAGAAACAAAATGGAAAAAGGTCCCACGTGTGGCCTCAGGAAGACAAAACTTGAGGACTAAGAGACAGATTTCCCAGAGGTGCCCGATTTACAGAAAAGTGATAGTGTTGGAATTTTCTTGGATGATAAGTTGATCAGGGGTTGTCTCCCATCAACCCTGGCAAGCTTTGCCAGACGTGTGAGCAGGAGCTGACCAGGTCGGGTTGCTCCCACAAAGCATGCTGACTTGAGCCTTGTTTGTGTGACTGGGCTAGTTTTGTCTGCTCAGGAAGCTTTCAAAGCTGGTTTCCATTTTTTTTTTGTTTTTTTGTTTTTTTGTTTTTTGTTACCTGAACTGAGCTCTCCTTTCTTTCCATACCCTTCCCACAAACACGGCTAGTCCAAACCCTCAGCAGACTCGCTCACAGTTCACTTGTCCCAAATTGCAATTCCTCTGCTCTTCCTGAATAAACTCATCTTTCTAAGGTTGCCTCAGTTTACCTCTTTGTGCACAGGAAGTGAGTCTCGCTACAGGTAAGTCACAATGGGCGGGAGAATGTCTGCCATATAAGATGTTCTCATTTTCCCAGTAAGAATCTCCAGAGCCTCCCAGAGCCTCTCAGTGTTGTTTTAGCTTGCATTCCTGTTATTTTTTTTAATGTTTATTCATTTTTGAAAGAGAGAGAGAGGGAGGGAGGGGAGGGGCATAGAGAGGGGGAGACACAGAATCTGAAGCAGGCTCCAGGCTCCGAGCTGTCAGCACAGAGCCTGATGCAAGGCTCGAACCTACGAATCTTGAGATCATGACCTGAGCTGAAGTCAGACGCTTAACCGACTGAGTCACCCAGGGGCCCTAGCTTGCATTTCTTTTATGAGTGAGACTGACCATCTCCATGTACCGCAACTCTCTGTGAACCATGCAACTCTCCATGCAACTCTCTGTGAACCATTACTCATTTCATTTGCTTGCTTTTTCTAGTGAAATTGTTGATCCTCATTGATTTCTATGAGCTTTCTATATATTAAGCAAGTTAACCTCTTGCTGTAAAATGAATTCATTTAGAGAATAGGCTGGATGGTGGAGAGAGCGAAAGTGGGAGGCAGCTCAGCCTCCCCATACTGTCCTGAGCAGTTCTACTCGCCCTGAATGTGCATACCTCACTCAGGAAACATGCTCTATGTCAATGAGACCCTCATCCCTGGAAGGCAGCTGGCGGCCACCAGGTCTCCTGGAGCAGGTGTCATGGGCAAGGTAGGGGTCCTCCCCCTCCCACCAGATGTACCCTCCCTGAGAGGAATTCTTCATCTGGTTGCATTTCATGGGTGTTTTTAGCATTTTGGTGACATTTACTTGCCCATTGTGACCTGAGGGATTCCTCCCCCCCCCCCGCCCCAACCCTCTGGCCAACCCTCCAACCTGGCTCTGCTCCTGATGAACAAAAAGAATAGACACAGGTCAGAAGCAGGAAGCTGGTTCAGCTCCAGGAAGGCTGGGCAAGGGTTGGCAATCATTTGTGAGGAGAAAAACAAGTGTGATGGACTGAGAAAGGAAACAGCTGGGTGTGGTGAGGGAAATGCCCCCTCCCCCCCATATGTGCCACAGAAAGGGAATCCAAAACAAACAAGGAGGCTCACATATGTGTGAGCCCCGTATGTCTTCAGGGGATAAATGCTGTGTTAACCAGCCCTGAAGTGGAAAAGGACTCACAAGATTTTTTTTTTCAATTTGAGCTTTGTTGAGGTAAATTGCCATATAAAATTCTAAGATATTTAGGGGCTCCTGGGTGGCTCAATGGGTCGAGCATCCGACTCTTGATTTTGGCTCAGGTCATGATCCCAGGGTCGTGGGATAGATCCCCACATCGAGGTCTGTGCTGAGTGTGGGGCCTGCTTAAGATTCTCTCTCTCCCTCTACCCCTCCCCTGCTCATGCTTTCTCTCTCTCTCTCTCTAGAATAAATAAAATGGAAAAAAAAGTTAAAAATCTGAATGTAACAGCATTTATACTTTTTGGTGGATCTTCTTTAAACATTAGTGCTTGCAAAATTAGTAGGGTTCCACTTTTGCATCACCAAATGAAGGATTCTCTCAGTAGCTACATTTAAGGACCCAGCAGAACAGCAAGTGGCTTTTGTCTCCATTTTCTATTCCTACAATGTACGAGTAAGATTTTATCATCGCAGGGTTTTCCATCACACGTCCACACCACAGAGAAAACTCTGTGTGGAGCCGCAAATGGAGCTCCCCAGACTTCCATTTTCATCTCTTTGCCCAAGCACACAGGTAACTCCCAATGGCAAGATGTGGCTTGTCCCCATTGTTGTTGACACAATGACTTTTCACACTTGCCACAGTAAACTCTGGGTAAAGAGTCCGTGCATGATTTGGTGAATATTCTGCAGTCAAAATTCCCCCCAAACATTCCTGCCTTCAATGACTCGCTTTCTAGGCATGGAAAATCGTAAGCCAATGAGGAGTTCCTTACACGTTCAGTTTGCTGGATCCTTCCCCTTTCTGTCATTAAGGTTGTCACCCATCTGGATGAAGCTTCACTAAGCTCTTCTCTAAATTTAGTCACCAGGTTGCCATCAACAGGTATTGAGTATTAAGTATGGATTCATGAACTGAGTACTGGTTCCACTCTTAAGAGAACCCATGGCTTAGTCAAAAAGCCACTACTAGAGCATTTTGTTGACAATTATATAAAATCATGAGCAAAATCCAAAAAACCCATGGAGATCGCTGACATTCTTTTCAGAGGGCATGGAAGCACTATGAATATGGTAGCTTGTCTACAGCTATTAGCAGTCAGCAGTGGTGACATCATTGTGTTGGTATTGTTGTCATACCACCTTGAATTTGTCAATGTTCAATTTTTTTTTAATACCTAAGAATATGGTCTTCAACAATATCTCAGAGCTGCCACCTTAGCTTTGGTGGAAGGACCCAGATCTTTCTCTGGTCAATGGAGCCTGGCCAAAAGTGGAGGCAGAATCTGAGGATCTGTGGGTGGAGGTCAGGTTGTGGTCCTTCCTGTTGAGGTGTTGAGGTTAGTGGAGGTTGTGGTGGGTCAGGAGCATGGGTCCAGTAGGGAGGGAGAGGTCATAAGGGGTGGGTGGGACCCATAGGGTTAGCAGAGAAGCTGACCTTGATGGATCTCTTTTGAGTGATGGAGGACCTAGTTCCCCAAGTCAACCTGCTGCAATCATGGTTAATGAAAAAAGGGGGCGCAATGTGGCTCCGTCACCAGGAGCCTAAACTTCTAGTCTTCCAACTTCAATAGGTACCAGTCTGAAGCCATACCACTTTCTTCACAAGGGGTCTCTCATTTTCATCATCCAATAGGTCTGGCTGGTGCCCCAAACCCTTAGAGACTATCAAACTGTAGTCTAACATTTTTATTTTTTTTTATTTTTTAATGTTTTTATTCATTTTTGAGAGAGAGAGAGCACAAGCAGGGATGTGGCAGAGAGAGAGGGAGACACAGAATACGAAGCAGGCTCCAGACTCTGAGCTGTCAGCACAGAGACCGACATGGGGCTCAAACCCACGAACCATGAGATCATGCCCTGAGCCGAAGTCATACACTCAACCGACTGAGCCACCCAGGCGCCCCTAACATTTTTTTTTAAAGTAGGCTTCATACCCAGTGCAGAACCCAACACAGGTCTTGAAGTCACAACCCTGAGATCAGGACCTGAGCTGAGATCAAGAGCTGGACGCTGAACCAACTGAGCCACCCCGGCGCCCCTAAAAGACAATTCTTATCAAATTAGTTGTCAGTTGTCATTTTGATCTCGAGAGAAAAATAGCTAGCTGTATACTTGACAACTGGAAATCTTGCATTCCTTTGCCGCTTATGAGAACTTGCTCAAATCTCCAAATGGAAGTGGAATTAGATTGAAATGTAATATATTATATTTTAGATTTATTCTGGAAATAATAAAAAATAAATTTATCATTAGGCTGTGGAGTAGGTCTCAGAATCCTACTACAAAAAACTGACCCATCAGACAGCTCTAAAAGTCTAGCTAATTGAAATAGTTAGCCCAGCTGTTGAATATGAAGTATTGCCCCTGTCACTCTGTAAAGATCAAAGCTCTAGGCCCACCTGTCAACTAGGAGAAGCAGGGTATTGATTGACAGCCTCACTAGGGGCTGTGCAGTTGTGGGGGGATTGCGGGGGAGGTAAGGAAAGGATTTTCAGCGGGAGAAATCAATAGATTCCATTACAAATGCCATATTTATTTTGTGCTCTTAAACCATCTTTTCCCCAGGCAATCTACAATATTTTTTCAAGTGCCCAGAGTGTCCAGAGCCATAAACTAAGACTTCAAGTCTTTCCCCTAAGGAGTTGAAAGCCTAGCTGGAGTATAGGCACATTAACACACCCATTAGTGAACTTAAAAACTGATAAATGACCAAGTACAATCATACACACTTTAAAAATTAAAAAAGACATATCTGAGGCAAAACCTGCAACTATTCACTGTGACCGTCCCTCTGATAGTCTGAGACAAAAAGAATCTATTTCAATGATTCCTAACTTCTCCCAGTATGAGGAATAATTTTTTTAAATTTCCATGACCTTTATGTAATAGTCATATTTTTGTATTTTCGGTTCATGAACTAGGAAGGCCCTCAAAGGCATTTCTAGCGGCTTGCAATAACTCTGACTTCCACCAGGAGGCATCAGCACACATGTTTTTAAACACCAGTCTACCGAATGGCTTACTGTTCAGATTCCATTGAGGATGTGACTTCTAATAATTCACTTAATTTGTTACCAGGTCTCTCTTCACCATTAATGTAAGAATGGACTTTGAATAACTGTCATCGAGATATCTGTGGGATTAAAAAAAACATAGGCCCTGAAGTCTGAAGACACGATTCTCGTTCCACCCCTGTGTTGGTGGCTCTGTGATCTACACAAGTTATCGACCTCAAGATGAAACACTGGGCATCATAGTAACCATGCCCTGCCTTCTTCATAGGGTTGTTATGAAGAGACAATGTCTTTAAATTGTTCTTTTAAATGTTTATTCATTTCCTGAAAAGGAGAGAAAAATAGAGCAGGGGAGGGGTAGAGACAGGGATACACAGAATCCAAAGCAGGATCCAGGCACTGAGCTGTCAGCACAGAGCCTGATGCCGGGCTCGAACTCACGAGCTCAGAGATCATGACCTGAGCCAAAGTCGGATGCTTAACCAACTGATCCACCCAGGCACCCCTGAAGAGACAATGTCTCTAACTGGAAATATTATTCAGCTTACTCTTCTGCAGAAACCTCACCCCTCAGTTAACAATAATGAATGTTAAGTGCCCCTTCATGGATAAGTAGATTGTGGCTGCTATACAATTGTTTGTTTCTTGTCCCCTGTAATTATCTCCCCAGTAATATAAAAGATCTAGATCTGCACTTTCCAATACAATAGCCATTTGCTCCATGTGACTGCTGAACACTTGAAATGTGACTAGTTTGAGGTGAGGTGTGTTGTCAAGTGGAAAATTCAGACCAATTTTCAAAGATTTAACATGAAAAAGAGATTAAAATATTTTATTAGTAATTTTAATTTGATTATATGTTGAGATAATATTTTTGATGTATCAGCTTAAATAAAAGATATTATTAAAATGAGCGTGGGTACTGAAAATTTTATTTTATTTATTTAATATAATTTATTGTCAAATTGGCTTCCCTACAATACCCAGTGCTCATTCCAACAAGTGCCCTCCTCCATGCCCATCACTCACTTTCCCCTCTCTCCCAACCCCCCACGTTACTGAAAATTTTAAATGATATATGTAACTCACATTATATTTTCATTAGACAGTGCTGGTCTTGACTCTGCAGGTTTTCAGTTTCTCTCCTGCTATGAGGTTCCATGTTTCAAACATAAACACTCTGAGATGGGAAGAGAAGTTCCAGGGAAGCTTGGTACTTAGGTATTCTGCTCCCGGGAAACTATCCTTCAGAAACACATGCGTAGGTGCCTGTACAATATGCAGATGTTTGTAGTATTGTGTATAGCTTGAAGAAAATACTGGAAACAACCTAAATGTTCAATGATTGAGGACTGGCAAATAAACAATGGTACATCCTTATGTCAGACATGTGCAACTATTAGAAAGACAAGACATTTTGAACCATAAGAACCACCTGAAATGTTGCACCTAAAACCAATACAATGTTATGTATCAATTATATCTCAACATAAAAAATTTAAAAATGAAGTAATCTCTATACCCAACAGGGGGCTCAAACTCATGACCCTGAGATCAAGAGTCGCATGGTCTTCCAACTGAGCCAGCCAGGCACCTCTAAAATTTTAAAAATTAAAAAAAAAAAAAAAGTCCGCCTTGGTGGCTCAGTCAGGTAAGCATCTGACTCTTGGTTTTCGGCTCAGGTCATGATGTCACAGCTTGTGATTCCGAGCCCTGCATCAGGCTCCATGCTGTCAGTGCAGAGCCTGCTTGGGATTCTCTCGCTCGCTCTCTGGCCTTCCCCTGCTCGTGCTCTCTCTCTCTCTTTCAAAATAAAAAAATAAACTTAAAAAAAAAATTTTTTAAAGAACCACCTGAGACACTTATAAAAACTACAAATCTGTAAGAACTTCTCAGGCCTCTCTCTGAGAAATTCTGGCTCAGCAAGTCTGGGGTGAGACTCTGTGTTTAAAAAGTGTCCCCAAGACATTCTGATTTCTAGACAAGTTGGAGACGCACTAAAATAATTTGTGTGTGTATATGTGTATGTATGGAAAATATAACCCAAGATAGTGTTGGAAAAATATCACATGATTTCTGTTTATAAAACAATATTATGTGTGTGTGTAAATATACATATTTTATGCACAGCAAAAGGTCTAGATGGATATGAGCCCAATGGCTACCTGTGGTCGCCTTTGGGAAGCATAAAGGGGAGAGGAGAGTACTTTCCATTTCCATTTGTGTGCTCCAACTTTGGTTTGTTTATACATCATTTAAAGGGAGGAGGAGAACTTGTGATTTCATCAATTCCCAAGTGTTGAGGAGGGAGGCAAGGGCGAGGTTGCCAGCTGTGTTCACAGACGGGCCAGCTGGGGTCCCGGTGCAGCAGAATCCTTCCCAGGAGCCGCAGCCCACCCCCCCCACCCCCCCCCACCCCCGCCTCCGCCCGCTCCAGCCCTACGGCTCCCGCCTCGTGGGGGCTCTTCTCCCTCCGCTGCCCGGCCGCAAGGGGGAGCCCGAAGCCGACTAGAAGGAACGACCGGGGGAGGAGGGCTTCCCAGATCGCAGCTCCGCCAGAAGCAGAGCCAGGGTGGTGAGGTCACCAGCACAGCTGCGAACTATTTCAAGGAAACAGGTGGCGGCTCAGGGCTGGTTCTAGGCTGGGAGTTTGCTGAGAGAGGCCTCTGGAAGGGCGACCTCAAAGCCCAGCCATAGAGCCTCTGTTGCTGGGAAAGGGGAGCGCCCGGTGACCCAGGAGCCTCAGGACCCTGCAGCTATCCCCCACCCCAGGGAAGGGCTGTCTCAGCCCTGGTGGCACACGCAGTCACTAGGGAGTTTTGGCAGTCCTGTGCGGAGTTGTACCCCATCAAATTGGAATCTCTAGGACCGGGCCTTGGCATCAGCATTTCAAGAGCTCCCAGGCGATCCCAATGTGCAGCCTAGGTGAGAGACCACTGGCCTTACCCTTGCAGTTAAAGTCCCTGGATATGCAGCATCCCCAGGAAGTCTGTTAGAGATGCAAAGTCTCGGACCCTATTCTGGACCTAGTGATTCAGAACTTTGCACTTCCCCAAGATCCCAGGAGATCTGTGCGCTCTTTAGGGTTTGGTGAGGCTAGGAGATCGAACACACGGGCTCTGGGGGTCTTGCAAAAAGGTGTGGAATGCTACCAAAGCCCTTGACTCCCGGGTGCCCCTCTCTGAGCCTCTTTCTCCTCACAGATACAATGACAATAAACACTCTTAGATCCTTGTAATGATTAAGCTTGACAATGCCTGTAAAGTGCCTGGTCCTTAGCACTGGGTAAATACGAGCTCCTAGTTAGGATCGTACCATTTTTCATCCTGAAACAGAACCCGTTCAGTTGGCCACCCTGGGGTGAGCATGTTCTGGCCATGCTTCTTGTCCAGTTCATCCCCCCTCCCACCCCAGCATCAGATGTCTTTTCTCTCTAGGGACTCAGACTCGGAGACCAGAAAGTCTGTGGCTCAATCCAGACGGTTGGTCTCTGATTCCAGAGTTGTTTTTCCTGTTGAAACCATGTGATTGCTCCATCATTAGAAAAAGAAAAACAATAAAAGGGAGTAGGTTCTTGTAATTGCCATGGAAGCTGCAAATGTGAAGCTTTTCTGGGCCAGCCGGAGAGGGGAAGGGTTTGGGGAAGGTGTTTGCCAAATGTCCGCCTGCCTGGGCTTCTTGATTGCAGATTAACCCCAGACTGAGAGTCTGAGAAGCTGTGTGAAGGCCTCCCTGATGGTTTGGGGAACGACATGCTGATAAGGACAAGTCGTGGACAATATCAAACAATGCTGTGCTTTTGGGAGTAACACAGTTTCATCCAACGATGGTACTGATGTTTTGGGTTTGTTTTTTGTTTTTTTTTTTAAGAACTGTTCGTTCACTTAACAAACATTAATTAAGCACTTTCTGTTTGCCAGGCATTGCACTATCTCATTTTATCATCGAAATTACCCCCTCGAGGCTGGTATTACTCTAATTTCATAGGTAAGAAAATAGGCTCAGATGTTTTGCTTGAAGGCCAACCAGCCGCTGAATGACAGATCGTGGATTCAGACGAAAGCTCTCCTGGGTCCACAGCCCACTCAGGTTCACTTTAGGTGACGGTTGCAGCTCTGGGAGCTGGAGCTCCTTCCAGTTCAAGGTGGGATTGTTTGTTATTCTTAGCATGTTTCCCTCCGGGTGTTTAGAGGCACCGTCTCCTGCAGTCCTCTGCCAGTCCCTTTACCCGCTGAGAGGAAGGGGGTCCATTCCACTCTGAACCACAATTCTGTATTTGTCTGCAAAATACAAGAGTTTCTAAAACATTCCCCTTAGTCTCTTTCACCTTTCCACTGAAGAAACACTTACCGAGAGCATCAGGAAATACACAGATGACTGAAAAGAAGACGTGAGTCCTGTTTGAGAGACGGGAGCAAGAGGGAATGAGCTCTGGCCTGGGGGCAGTGGAGACCGAGCAGCAGTTTCATGGGGCCAGAGGAGACACTTCAAGGGGGACGGCACAGTAATGGCACAAAGACAGGGCGTGTGTCTCTGTCCTTTTTTTTTTTTTTTCCTCAGTCACCAAAATGCAGGCCCCTTGAAATAAAAGCCAGTTGGGATTTTTAAGAACATACTTTATTTTGAATTTTAGATGGATTCAAAATTACAATGTTAATAGCATTGAACAACTTCTAACACATGTGCCAGCCACGATCCTAAACACTTGATGTACCTTAACTCATTCACTCCTCACGAGGACTCATTTTACAGATGAAGAAATGGAGGCGCAGTGAGAGGCTAAGCAACTTGCCAAGCATGACAACTTGTATCTGTGACACGAGTGAGCCAGGATTCCAACCCAAGCCTCCTGGCTCCCAGCTCTGTGCTCCTACCCACCTGCTGCTATCTTGTCTCTCAAATGCCAGATACCCTAACATATCGGTGCAGTCCCTGTCAGTCTCCTTTTGAAAATGCCTTCTTGTAACTTATTCCTCGTGCAGAGCAGGGCCGTCATCCAGGAGATCTGTAGCTCTGTGACAAATATCTGTGTAGTAAAATAGGAATAATAGTTACTATTTATCCGGTACCCACTATGCGTCAGGAACAATGTTAAGTATCTCCTCATTTAATGCTTACCCAAATCCTCTGATGTAGGTATATTATTACCCCACTTTATAAATGTGGAACTGAGGCCCAGAAACCAAACTAGCATCCCACAGCTGGGAGAAGGCAGAGCTGAATGTCAATACCAGGTCATCTAAAATCAGAATACTCCCTCTCAAAAATACTCCCATGGTGCCTCTTCATCTTGGTGGAGGTGGTGGGGGGTGGGGGGAGTGTCACTGAGCTTTCTTCCTTTTTAGTTTTCTTATATTTCAAGTGAAAGTATTAAAAATAACTAATATCTGTGTGCACTTGTATAGGCCACAAAGGAGTCTCAGGGGCTCAATTTCATTTGACCCTCCCAGCAACCATATCAAGGTAGAAAACATCTTCCAGCCAGGTCTTCCCTTGAACCCCATAGAATTCCTAGAATGTGATCGCCTTCAGTGTGCACCGCACTCCTACCTGCACACACTGCCCCCCAATGGGGAGGAGGGGGTGGATGAGAAGAGCACAAGGAACATCCATCGCCTGCTACATGGCTGAAGACTGACCAGGGAGGGCATGATGTCACCACACTGGTCAGAGGCAAGACAGGACCCCACCCAGAAGGGTGTGCTGGCGTCGTGGAGCAATGGGCTAGAAATCTCCAGGAGGACATAGGTGTGAGCACTCCTGGAAACCTGGCGGGAAGCCCATGGAGAGGCTGGGGTAACTGCCCTGGGTGCCAGCACAGAGTGAAGAACGCCTGCCCCGCCCCAGCTGCCCTTGGGTAGAGCAGAGGCAGCACTGCAGTTGGAATATGGCCAGTCAAGACCAGCGCCTGGGCCCACATACACAGCTCAAGCCAACATGTGCAGCCCAGAGCCCTAAACTCATCTTGTGTATGATGTGAGAGTCGCCCTAAATCGGCAGGCCAGCACCATTCTGGCAGCCCAGTCTTGTGCGATCCTGCAAATTAAGTGACACACAGACCAGTGAGGCAGTCTGTGCTACAGGTCACCCTTCAGCCACATGCAACTAAAAAGATCCCATGGGTGTGAATCTAAGTAGCTCTTCAGGGTCTCTGGTCAAGTCCATGTGCAGAATAGAGGGTCTAGGAGTGCCCATACCAAGAAGTGGTAATGAGGGGAAGAGGCACATCTGGGTCCCAGCCTTGGCTCAGAAAACCCCACCTAGATAGCACTGTTAGCCCCAGCCAGTCTGGGGCACAGAGAAGAAAACTGTGGGGACAGCCAGGGCCCTGGTTGCCTGCCTAAGGGTGTCACTGCCAGCAGTGGTACGTGGCAATGTCCTCCTCACGGTTATGGCTGGCAGAGTCCCAGACTGTGCTAGTTCCTCCAGCCTCTCTTGCAGCCAGGGATGGTCACGAGCTCATTTCCAGCCAATGGGATATAAAGAGAACTTCACCAGATGGGGAGGAAAGGCTGTTTGAGAAAGGTTTTCCTCCCCGATAAAGGAAAATTTCTTTCCCAGCTCAGTCTACTTCCTCTTTTCCTTGTACATGCTTTCCTAAAGATGAGAAACCTGGAGTTGTGGCAACCATGTTGCGTTTACAAGACAGCCAGCCTAAGATAAAGCCAAAAAGCCAAGGATGGAGGAGCAGAAAGAGCCTAGGTCCTTTAGATGTCATGGAACACTCTACCTTGGGGCTGCCAGCATCCAGAATGTTCGTGTCCAATAATTACATGTCTTTACTGCTTGAACCATTATAACTGGTTATTCTGATACTTGCAAGCTGGGAAGCATTCCTAACTTAAATACAGACTATAAGCATCAAAGTTCAACTCGAGACTGGGCTAGATGCTGATGCCCAGCATGCCAAGATTGAAAAAATCTCTTTTGAAAAGGAGCTTCCAGTCCAGAAATGAGATAAATATACAGATATGACCCCAGGCTGCCTCTTAACACTTGAAAGAGTGCGTAGGCCCAATCAACTACCTACAAGAAGTTAATCTTATTTAGCCAAATATGATCACAGATGGAAGTTCATGGATGGTGGAAACCATTTCTTTATGGGGCTGCCTTTTCATTCACAGAGATTCAGTGACAAATGGGACTCCTAAGGTTCCTTCTTTCCCAGACCTCCCTTTTTCATCTGACCCTCCCCTCCATGTGTTCCTCAGTCCTTCCTGCTGCATATCCAGATGCCACCTCCCCCTCGGTGGTTGTTATTTATGGAGTGTATTTCTAGTTCCATCCTGGTGGGGCAGCAGAGGAGTGGAGCGTTCTTGTAGTTGGCACATTTTAAAGTTCTTCTTAGGATTAAATTTGGTTAAAAAAAATCTTCATAGTGGAACAGCTAAAACTTAAGAGATTTTTCCCCCTCAATATTGACTTTACTTCTGGCACAATGTCAATAGGTTGCTATGTTCTAAGTTTCCCTTCCCATCAGGTGGTAAATGGAATAATCAAAACTGTCAAAGAGGACAGAACACACTATTTCTCACACCAAAATGTCAAGATTACAAAGATACTTGCTGGTCATGGGTCCAGTGTTACAAGATGCAGGAAGGTATAAGAGAAGAGGCACCTTTGTAGGCCTGGAAGAGTCAGGGAGGGCTTCACAAAGGAATATATTTGTGCTAAGGCTTCAAGGGTGATTAGGACTCTATTAGGAAGCTTGGTTGTAAGTAATAAACTCAACTCAGAGTAGCTTAGGAAAAAGAGACTTAACTGGGTCTCTTTCACAAAATAAAAGGAAAAGGTGAATGACCTTAAAGAAGGAGGGACAAGGAAATGGCTGGTCTGCTGCACAAATGGAGTGGAGACTCTGACTCATACTTTGCTTGCCTCTGTGTCTCTCTGCATCTTAAAATAGAGAAAGAGTGACTCCAACTTTTTGCTCCTGGTAGGAAATTATCAGCTGGGACTTCACCTTCGTTCTATTGCTCACCTATAGGCCAATCGGTTGTAATAAGGGGTGCAGGGTGGTTTGAGAACTTGTCGGTGCCTTGTAGAGACACATGGGTGAGGCAGTGGAGGAAGATCCCCCAGAAGAAAGAGGCAGGTGGTTTTGGAAGGAATCCTGTTATAGTTTGTGTGTGTGTGTGTGTGTGTGTGTGTGTGTGCAGCGCACTAAGCAGATAAGTAGAAATGAGCAGAGAAGGGAAATGGAAGATAAGGTGCATGTAGTAGCGGAACAGCATACCTGGCAGAGGGAACAGCACAGAGGCATGAGAATATATGGTACATTCTGAGAACTACAAAGAGTTCAGCGTTGGTGGCATAACGAGTAAGATGACAAAAGTTGAAGGTGGAGAGGTAGGCTAAGCCTGATCCAGGAGGACCTTGTATCCCATGGTAAGGAACTCAGATTTCTTCCCTTAGGTAATAAAGAGCTATTGAAGGATTTTGAATAGGAGGGAGAAAGTTAGATCATTCTGATAGGGATGGATCAGATCAGTGTTTACAAGTGTGTGGTACCCAGGATGAGCACAGACTTTTTTTGGTGCTGAAGCTGGTTTTAAGAGGAATGCAAGAGGGACATTAAATTTCATTGGCTCATGTGAAGAGAGAGTTATTCTTTTTTCTTTTTTTAAAATTTTTTAAAAGTTGATTTACTTTGAGAGAGAGAGATAGAGTGAATGGGGGAGGGGAAGAGAGAGAGGGAGAGACAGAATCCCAAGCAGACTCCACATGTCAGTGTGGAGCCTGATGCAGTGTTCGAACCCACACACTGTGAAATCATGACCTGAGCCCAAACCAGAATCAGACACTTAACCGAATGAGACACTCAAATGCCTTGGGAGTTATTCTTTTTTCAATTCTCTTTCAGTCAATTTGATTGGACCAAGGAGAAATGTTTGGTGCTGATATGTGTTTAATACTCTTTAAGTCTTGGTAATCTTTTTCTTTATGAAAGAAATTGCAGGGCCTCAAACTCAGAACTTTTGGCAGCCAACAGTATCCAGCTAAGATGAGATAATGTGGTTTTACTTTCATTGTATTATTTTTGTGGTTAACATTCTATTTATGGCAAGTGATACTAGTTTTTCACTGATGATAACGAGATACAAATTCCTTTTCAATGAAGTTGAGCAAGATGAGAGCCAATGTAAAGAAACAAGTACATGATGGTGCAGATTATACATGGATATGGAAAAGCTGGTGACAGTAGGGCACAAACGCCTGATATTTGGGATAACTGGAAAAGAAGAAAATAAGATTAAACACAAGAGACTACTAAGAAGGATATTGCAATAGTAGAGGTGAGATATTTTAAATTCCTTGAGATCAGAGAGCCATATATATATATATATATATATATATATATATATATATATTCACTCAGGAATAAGCCTTGAGAGCAGTAAGAATAACTGTCCAGTTAGTACCCTTGTTAGCAATGCAAAACGTTGTCACAGATATTGAGCTGGATCTTGTTGCTAATTTATTCTTTCAAACACTGTTCTCTAAAACTTCTAACATACTACCTCAAATCCAATTTTGGAAAGTGAACAGTATAAATGAATTAAATTTTAAAAAATGTTTTAAAAACTCTTACTCATCCTTCAAGTTCCTTTAGCTTCAATGTCACCTCCACTGAGAAGCCTTCCCTGATTTCTCTGTGTAAACCCACCTGCTGCTTGTCCTGTGCTTTCAGTGAACTTCCTATACATTTAGGCCAAACTTCACAGAACAATTTCTTTGTGTGCCTCTGCATAAGGCTCTAAACTTCCCAGAGACCCTGTCTTTGTTTTTATCCACAGCTCCTAGGACTGTTCTGGTACAAAAATAAGCAGGAGCTCAATAAACATTTGTGCAACAAATGAATCTTGCTGCGGGGACACCACATTAAGGAAAAACACTTAGAAAGTCATTACATTCTATCGATTTCAAATTCAGTGAAAGTTCAAAGAAGGGAAAGATCAACATAAAGTGAAAGGGGTATTGAAGGAGTTAAGGATGTTACAAGGCTTAAATTGGAAACAGGAAATCTAAATAAAGATTCTTCAACATCACTTCAGCATCTTAATAGCAAGATTTCCCACTTGAAAGAGTATGTGTATGTGTTAACGGGGGATGTTGGAGGGAAGGAAGTAAGGAGCCAGGTCCCTATAATGGATTTATCTTGTCCCTTCTCCCTGTCTGCCTTCTCAAGACCAACCCTTTGGAATTTGGCTGACCTTGTCTACAATCCTTCCTCTTCTCAGACTTCCACATAGTGCTTGTTCCATAAATATTTTTGGAATGGAAGTTTTGCCATAAAGACAAAACTAAATGCTGTTTTATTGACTGAAGTTCATTAAAAGTTCATAGAAGGGAGAAGGGTGGGAGCAGTGAGATCCTATTGAAGGATTTCTAGTGGATACAGGCTTGAGTCAGGCTATGGAACATATAGACATTGACTCTCCCACTCTCCAGTATTATCCCAAACTGTCAGTTAAGATGGCTCCAGTCCTCTAAACCAGCAAAAGCTACACTGCCAGTAGAGTAGCCTCTAGCCACATGTGGCAGTTTAAATTTAAACACAATTAAAATTCAGTTCTTCAGTTGCGCTAACCATATTAGTGGCTTCCATATTGAATAGCTCAGATAAAGATTTCCATTATCATAGAATATTCAATTGGACAATGCAGATCTAAGGAGTAAATCCCCTCTAAGTTACTGAAGGTGGGAGCATGAGGGAGAGACAAGCCAACTTTTTAACTATGTTTTACTGGCTTTTCTGTTCCTCTACACTTTTACACTGTTAGCTACTAAACACTTTATGATTTAACTAACATTTCCTTCACTGATGGTTTCTAAACTTTCTGAATGCCTGCTGTGTGTATTTTGTTTTGTTTTTAATAACTCAATGGTTTTTAGTATATTCACCAAGTTGTGTGCCCATAACCACCATTCAATTCCAGAACATTTTCATCAACCCAAAAGGAAACCCAATATCCACTAAGCAATCACTCTCCATTCCTCCTTCCCCTGACCCCTTGGCAACCACTAATCTACTTTCAGTCTATATATATTTGCCTACTCTGGATATTTCATCTAAATGGAATCATATAATATGTGGCTTTTTGTGTCTGGCTTCCTTCATTTAGCATTATGTTTCCCAGGTCCCCCCATGTTGTAGCATGTATCAGTATTCATTCCTTCTTATGGCTGAATAATAATATTCCACTGTATGGATGTACCACATTTTGTTTATCTATTCACTAGTTAATGGATATTTGGGTTGTTTACATTTTTCAGCTATTATAAATAATGTTTCTATGAATATTCATGGACAAATTTCTGTATGGGTATATGTTTTAAATTCTCTTGAGTATGTACCTAGGAATAGAATTACTGGGTCTTATGGTAACTCTGTGTTTAACTCTTTGAGGAATTGTCAAACTATTTTCTAAACCAGCTGCATCATTTCATCTTGTGTACATTTAAGAGAGACCTTATTCTTCTTTTTACCTGATAGTGCCTCACATACAGAAACTACCTATTCCCTATTCGAGTGGATAGATGATCACTTTGACTCACATCAAATATCCATCCAGCCTGGAACTGGAGGACGCCCTGTTGAATAGCAGAGTGGTGTGGCCCCAGTCTCCTTAATGCCACCCTATTAGTCTGTAAGGGATTTTAGTCAATCAGTTCAAGTTTATTGAGTACTTACTACTGAGTTCTATGAACTAGGCCAGGCGTTGGTAATAATTAGTTGGAGGGATGGCCATGTAAATGGATCACTAGAATACTGTTGCTTTGTGCCGTACTGAGAATATAACATGGGCACAGGGATCACTATTGTTGCCTGGGAGAGTTAGCGAAAGCCTCACAGAGGAAAGGACATTTTAGTTGAATTTTGAGTGATAAATAGGATTTGCCACAGAAGACATGCAACACAGGAGGCACAACTAAGCAAAGCATTTTTGGGGGGATGAAATGGGGATAGGAGCACCTGGGGGGCTCGGTTAAGAGCCCAACTCATGGTTTGTGAGTTCAAGCCCCACACCCCACTCTCTGCTGTCAACACAGAGCTCGCTTGGGACCCTCTGTCTCCCTCTCTCTCTGCCCCTCTCCTGCTCTGTCTCTCTTTCTCTTTCAAAAACAAATATACATTAAAAAGGTTTAAAAAGAAATAAATTAGGCATAGACAGATACATAACTAGTTCCTGCCCACAAGACCATTCCAGAGTGGACATGGTGGAATCCAGATTCTTCTTTCACTTCTCATCCCTCAGAAGGCTGAGTTTAGTGTGATCCAACCAGGGCTATGAATTTAAGAAATCATCTTGGGTCAACCTAGTTCTCCAGCTAAAATAACCTTTCTTCTTTGGAGAGATAGGGTGACCAATCCAAATGGAACTTCTGCTTTGGCAAAAGCCACCACAATGGAAAGTGAGCAACTGGAAAGATGGGCTGATGTCTTCATGTGTTTCTGAAGCTTGGAGATGGATGCTGGTATAGGAACCATTCTCACAGTCTATTTTGCTGTGGTGTTCCTACCAGGTAAGGCTCTACTCATGCCAGGCCATCTTTTCAATACAGAATGAACTACTTGCTTGTCCATTGATATAAATTGGGAACAGTGAGCTAATTCCCTCCAAGGGTCTTGGGATCCTCAAAGTAAGTGACGTTAAGCTCACGCGAAGGTAAAAATCAGGCTGTTCAGAGTAGGTCAAGCTGGTTTTCACTCAGGTGTTTATTTCTCTACCAACCCAAATTTCTCCCTCTAGGGTTCTGTCAACATAAGAGAATAGAACGAGGGGAGATACTTGTGGAAAATGGCTCCATACTTACTTTCAAGGTATGAATACCACTGGAGTCATAAGTGCTAGAATATAACCTGTGCTGATTATTTCTACTCACTGTTACCTGAATGCTTAGAGAGGGCTCCTTTTATGAGTGGTAAAACAAAGTTCTGGTGGCACCCTGATTTATAGTGATTGTTTTTATTCTTTAGAAAGGCCCAGTGCAGTTGAGAACAAAATGTTCGGAGGGCTACAGAACTATGGGAGAAGAAATCAAAGATGGAACAATTTTATTCATTTATTTTATTTTATTTATTTTAAATATGAAATTTATTGTCAAATTAGTTTCCATACAACACACAGTACTCATCCCAACAGGTGCCCTCCTCAATACCCATCACCTACCCTTCCCTCCCTCCCACCCCCATCAACCCTCAGTTTGTTCTCAGTTTTTAAGAGTCTCTTGTGTTTTGGCTCCCTCCCTCTCTAACCTCTTTTTTTTTTCTTCCCCTCCCCCATGGTCTTCTGTTAAGTTTCTCAGGATCCACATAAGAGTGAAAACATATGGTATCTGTCTTTCTCTGTATGACTTATTTCACTTAGCATAACACTCTCCAGCTCCGAAGATGGAACAATTTTAAATCCCAATGCTCTCTTTCCGTTCTAATTTGTGCCTTTTCACTGTGGTGTGGAATGACTGCTGGGGTGTCTTCCGGATAAAAACCTTTCACACTCAGAACTTATGTCACTTGTCCACACGTTTCACAGGACATGTGGACATCCTTATGTCAGCTGTTTCCTGTATTTCTGTATTAATATATGTAAAGCACTTAGAAAAGTGCCCGGCAAATAATAAGAGCCATGAAAACGTTAGGGTCATCATTATTATTATAATTACTATTACCATTATTATTCAGCCCCATCTCCTTAGTTAGGTATTAAGTTCCTTGTAAGTGAAGATCTGTGTCACCATTTTTCTCGCTCTTACTAATTTGTTGACAAGACGAGGACCTCGCACAAGTTGCTTCCCTTTCGCGAACTCTAGTTGGACCGCATAAAGATTATGCATCAAGCCCAACCTAAGACCACAAACACATTTTGGCGCCCACTGTTTACAAGCCACTGTCTTGCGTCCTATGGCCTTTTTATAGTAAAAAGTGTAAGAGTAAACACGCGGTCAAAACCGCATGTAGGAGTCCAGCCTTGGCAGGGGGTGTAGGAGAGACTCCAAGGCGATACCCGCTCCCCGTCACCCCCCTGCTACTCGTGCCACTTTCCGCTCCGCCCGGTGCCTGGACAACCGACACCCCTCAGCGCAGAGGGCAGGATCCCGGGTTCGGCGTCTGGATCGCGGCCGCGAGGTGCAGCGGGGACGCGAAGCAGTGGCGCCGGGGGCACCCAGAGCAGGTCCAGGCGGCGCCGGGTCCGTCCCCCCGCCCCGGCTCCCGGCTGCCCAATCAGGGCGCGGCTCGGGCGCGCGCCGCGGCCAATCAGGAGCTGCGGGAGAGGAGCCAGGAGCCGGCGGGCGCGGAGCGAGCCTAGAGAGTCGGGAGCCGGCGGCGGCGCTGCGGCCGCGAGGGAGGGCAGCGGGAGCAGTGGGGCTGGGCGAGGATCCCCGGGCCAGCCCAGCGGGCTCTGCCGTGGCGACATTCCGGCCGACACTTGGGACCCTGCGGGCGGCGTCGCAGGTAACCGCGCCCGCGCCCCGCCGTGGAGGGCCAGCGTGCCCTGCCGGAGGGGCTCCGCAGGTGGAGCTGGCGAGGGGTGGGGGTGGGGGCGGGCCGGCCGCGAGGTCCTAGCGCCGCGGGGGCTGCCCCTCGCCCCGCGTGTCCCCACGCCTCCGCGCGTGCCTCGGCCGGAGCCCCGCGGAGGCGCGACATTTCCACTGGCTGCCGGCGTCCAGGGGTGGGAGGGGGTGAGGTGAGCCCGCCTAAGGCGGAGAAGGGGCGGTGGGGGTGGGGGAAGACACTTGCGACCCCCGCTCCTGTACGCGGACACTGCAGACGGGTGTCCTCCCTGAGATGTGAGTCCCCGCGACGTCTTCGTTGGCCCAAGGCGACAACAGGTGTCCCTGGGGACGGTGCCTTTCCCACCCCTCCCCCCCCCCCCCCCCCCCCCCCCACCGCTCGAAATCCCGGCCTTGGCGTTCCGCCCCACCTTCGGGGTGTCGGAGACAGGACCCCAGCCTGGTCACTCAGGCGCGCTGCCCGCTGGACAGCGCCCAGAGGCGGCCTGGACCCAGCAGACCCGGGCTTTGGATGGAGTTTCCTCTGTGTATTGCCAAGCAATTTGCTGGACACCCGCCTCTCGCTGGGTGAGGAAGAGTTGAAGATGAGAGATAGAGATAGAGACAGAGACACCGAGAGAATGTGCCTATGTTGCCCTTACTGAAAGGAGCTCCCGAGGGCTGTGGGTGAATCATTAACTGTCGTCTTGTGCAGCTACTGACCTCTGAAAGGGAAAGACACCCTTTCTCTCAGGCAGGTCCTTCATGCTCTTATGTGCCTCACTCTCTTAATCTGTAAAGTGGCCATAAATGGTTGCACCTGCTTGATAGCCTTGTTTTGAGGATTAAATAAACCAGTGCCCAAAAAACACTGAGCACAACACTAAGTACCCAGTAAATGCTGGCTCTTATTATTTGTTATACGGAGTGGATGGTTTTTTAAAGAGTAAGTCAGACGTGTTCTCACTGGCCCAGTGACCATTTGGAGCTCTGAACAGCTTTCTAAACTCAAAGGGGAAAAATGCTATTATTAATGTTACCGATGGTATCATTTAAATGTAATAATGTCCTTTGAGGGAATTAAAAAAAAACCACAAAACTCCATTGGAATGGTGAGAGAGATAAATGGATTCCAACAAGTAACTGAGAAAAGCTTTGCAAACCCTGAAAAAGTTGTTATGAATGTTGTGTGAGAAGAATATCTTGGTGTTTTGTTGAATGCTTATCTTTCACTAATATGGCTGATGGGGGAGGACTTGAAGGTTCTTATACTTTCCAAACTCCTCCCTGAAACAACTTTAAAGAGAGGGGGAAGATGAGAAAAACAAATAAAAAGCTCAACCACACAACAAAATGCCAGCAGCTCACAGAAACCTAAAATTGCAGTTCCTACTTTAGGCAGTTATTTTGGTGTCTGACTTGGGTGGTCTGGTTCAATTCTTTGCCACTGTGTCACTTTATTATCCTCGTTTTCTTTTCCTTGTTCATTTACTTAAAATATCTATATGTAGCCAACTTGCTTGGAATTCTGAACCCTCTGCTACTTAACCTCCTACCTTGTGGCAAACCCAAAAGGACCTTCCCACAGGTGGCCAAGGGCAATGTCAGTGGGAATCTACCTGTCTTAACACACCACACTACCTGGGAAAGGTACAGACAGAATGCCCCAGTTCTCCAAAGGCTCCAGTGCATTTACTTGCCAGGAGCCTTCGAATAAATCCATCCACTTAGAGAAAGTGATTATCTTCTCAGGGGGTAAGACGCCCACTTCCAGATGCAAGTCTTTCAAGTGTCAAATTAATTCCACAACCTTTTAGTTGTGGATAAGGAGACTTTTACTCTCACCACCACAGTGGGAGGATATGAAAGCTTGCTGATAGAGGAGGGAGGGAGGTGAGTGGGGCACAGGAAGGATTGCTACAATCAGAGCCATACCCACACTTGGTGAAAACTCTGTCTCTGTGGCTGATGGCTGGGAAACCTGGACAAGTCGCTTTGCTTTTCTGTGCCAGAGTCTCCCACTCTGTAAAATGAGGGCTTATTATTTATTTATTTATTTATTTATTTATTTATTTATTTATTTATTTATTTTTAGAGAGGAGTTGTTGTAAGGATAGTGCTAATAAATGGAAAGTCCCCAGCAAAGTTCCAAGGACATAGTTACTGGTCTGTAGCATTCAAAAGGGATCCTACAGGTGAGAGTCGATCGGTTATATCTGGGAATAAAAAAGACTTGATTGAGGAGATGACACCTGAGCTGAGTGAAGAATGATGAGCAGGTCTCTTATGCAGATAGGATTGAGGTGGGATTGGAAGGAAAGGTAGAGCAGAGGAGAGAGACATTCCAGGCAGAGGGGATATGGGAGATCCAATGTGCTATAATGGTCAGCTTAGGCAAAATATCAAATAATTCCCAAATCTCAGTGGCTTACAACAACTGAGGTGTATTTGTCACAATTGCTGCATGTCCAGTGTAGGTTAGTTGTGGTTCTGCTCCTTATCTGGTTCCTTCTGAGATCCCCAGAGGCTTAAGAAACAGCCTCTTCCTGGGGCAATACTGATCTCATTTATGGGAAGGGGAAAAAAGAGAATGTGATAAAACAAAAATATGGCACTTAATACCTGCTCAGAGATAGCAGACATCACTTCAACTCTCATGCTGTTGGCCAAGGTAAGTCACACAGGCAGACCCAATGTCAGTGGTAAGGGGGAGTCTAAGCCTCCTGCAGACAGTGAAGAATGGCTGAGTAGGAGGGAAAGTGCAGAAGGAAACAGGGCAAGGGAGGTGGCCCGGGGGCAGGTGATGAAGGGCCCTGGGTCATGTGCTGGGACTTTATCCTATGGGCAGGGAGCAGCCATTGAGGGTTTTAAGTTGGGGTTTGACATGGTCAGATTTTTCAGGCCAAACACATGTCTCTAGTGGCAATGTGGGGAGAAGACCAAAATAGGTGGGATTAAAAGGTAAAGATGGTAAGTTCCCCAACGAATTCAGCAGCCTCAAATCTCCCTCACTATCTTTCACATGACTCGAGATTCAACTGTTAGAAAATTATTCCCTGGGCACTTGAATGATTCTCCTTTGTCCTCTCTTAAAATGTATATGCTCCTTCATCCTGAAGTATTTTATGGTATCATCTAAAGCAGCAGTTTTCAAACTTAGTGTGCCTCAGAATCACCTAGAGCCCTTGAGAAAACAGATTTGTGGGTCGCACCGCCAGAGTTTCTTAATAGATCTGGGGTGGCACCTGGGAGTTAGCATTTCTGACAAGTGCTCAGGTGATGCTGATGCTGCCAGTCCAAAAACCACTGAACTAAAGGGAGAAATTAAGACGTGGTTGAGGAGGGCACCTTGTGGCTCAGTTGTTAAGCATCTGACTTTTGCTCAGGTCATGATCTCACAGTTTGTGAGTTCGAGTCCCATAGTGGGGGAGCTCACCCACTTCAGGGGAGCACGAGCCCCACTACTCTCTCTCTTTCTCTCTCTGCCCCTTGTGGGATTCTCTCTCTGCTCCTTGCTCACTTGAGCACCCCCCCACCCCCCCACCCCCAAATGTGGTTGAGGGAAAGGCCTGAATAGAAGGGCCTAATGGAACGGGGAAGAAGTCTGGAAGGTCTCAGCATTCTCCATTTGGCAGATTTGCTGAAGGCTGGCAGTGGCATTGGGGTCTGTAAGAGTGACTGAGTCTCTAGGTTTATATTAAATTGCAGATATAATTCTCATAGTAAGGACATGAAAGGAGCTTGGATTCATAGAAGAAACATACAAGTGCTACTTTATCCCCTCCTTTTGTAATTCTGCCCCACCCCCCCACCATCCGGCATGTCATTGAGCACACACCCTTTTGTCTGGCTCCAGCCCTCTCACTTAAGTTTGTCAGCTCAGCGTATTCCAGTCTCTGATCCATCACACTTCTTGTCCTCCCAGTTTTAATTTCTTTTGGAACTGGGGTTTGCCCACTGGGTGGATGTTTGGCTGAATTGTAAAATAGTCAGACCGAGAAATTTCTTGCTTCACTTGAGGTCATCTTCATGAATACACATCTGTACCATATGATCATGCAAATTGTGATCAACCCTCCCAAGATAACTAACCCCCTGAGAACTCAAGATGTCCATAGTTTAGCTTATGCTAATGGGTGGAGCGAGTCCCATCAATTCCTTTCACTGTGACTCACCACTCCTGTAATGAGAGAACATTCCAAGAATGGACGTTAAGGAGAAAATATGTTGGCGTGTACAACATGACACAAGAAATAGAACATAGTGAGCGTTTGTTTTCTTTTTACAATTTTTTTCTCAATTCTAGATGTGGAAAAAGTTTCGACTCTACCGGGTACAGATAATCAGTGATATACCTGCCCACACTGTGTGAATATATGAAATACTTTCAGAGTCAACATTTTGAGTGCTGGCCAGCAGGTTACAGTATTTGTTTCAAGGTGGTGTGAGTCTAAAATGATCCATTGAGACGTGGATACACTATCTTAGAAATACGCATAGGAAATTTGTATAAAACAAGAAATGTCATGGTAGGCCCGAGCTATAAAATGAAATGAGTAATATTTGAAAAGACCCTTTTTCCTAATTGAGATTTGACAATTCACACCTAAAAGGTGTGCTTTTTGAAACAAGAGAATTCCCTAGGGTTCTGCATACCTCCAGAGGTGGATGAGAAAATTTGGAACCATGACCTCTGGCCAGGAGGCCTGAGGCCATCTCTGTTGGTCTGATTCCCTCTCCAGGTAATTTTGGAAAATCAACTGTTTCACTTCCTCCTGCAGACGTGGCCTTCCCTTGGTCAGCTCTGTAGTGGAACCCTGTAGCTCCCTCGGTCTCAGGTCTCCAGGAAACTTGATCCAAAGTTGTGGGGCACCTGGATAGCTGTCAGTTAGGTGTCTGACTTCGACTTAGGTCATGATCTCATGGTTCCTGAGCCCTACATCAGGCTCGCTGCTGTCAGCGATCCCCATTGGATCCTTTGTCACCCCCTCTCTCTGCCCCTCCCCTGCTCTCTCTCTCTCTCAAAAATAAATAAAACATTAAAAAAAATAAAGTTGCAAAAGATGTAGCAGACAAAACCCTAGGCCTGAGTGAGAGCCAGTGAGGGAAGGGACTTAAACTAGCCAGGAGGGATCTAAAATGCTGAATATATTCACTAGAAAGTGTTACTCTTTCCCATTGGATAGCATTTATCCAGGAATTTGATATTTAAAAAAAATACACATTAAACCACTACATAAATAGTATCTTCTCTATATGTTTGTATTTAATAAATGTTAAATGTAATATATATATATATATATATATACACATATATGTATATTTTCACATCTCTAGCAGTTTCAAGAGGTAGGTTTCTTGCACTGTCATTTTTCTGAATCGTGATTACTGAGAAACAGTTGGCCAAAATTCTATAGACAGATGGTGGAAGGGCAGGATTGAAAACTTAAAGTCCTTTGAATTTTCTGTTCGTTGTGTCCACTCCCATCATCCCCGCTGGCCTCAGACTAACCCAGACTTATGCTCTGAGGTAGCCTCACTAACAGGTAACAGCTAAGAGAAGCTTATTGTTCTTTGTGCAGTGTGATCATGAGTGTGAAGCTACTTTGCAGATTGCTAATGGCCCAGTAAAATCTTTGGAAGGTGGTTTCACAGGAATGGCATTGGGTATCTTCTGGGTGCAAGGTTCTGAGGAAGATGTGAGGAATTCAGAGAAGTGTAATGCTTATTCTTTGGACACAACCTCTAATCTGGGAGTGAAAGGGCATAATATTTATACAGAATTAATAGTAGTCAAATAATAGTGGGGCCAGCCATATAATTAAAGGGGGCACTGCAAGCTGTGAATTCAGAGACAGAATCTTTCTGAGGTGTTGCTAGGCTGGGAAGGTTCATGGAGGAGCAGTTGCGTTGGATTGGAAGTAGAAATGGAGTTTAGGTGGGCACATCAGGTTTTAGGGAATGGACCTCAGTGAACCATGGCTCTGACGGTCCACACAAGCTTGTTCCAGGCCTGTGGCTAGACTTCTAGAGCAAAGGAGTCAAGTAGAAGAGGACAGAGAAATCTGAGGTAGACAGCTTCTTAAAGTCTTCCTTTCTCGACTGCCATCTGATTGTCTAATTCCAATATTCTGATGGCTTGTGTCACCTCCTGAAAAATGAAGCCATCTGGTGATTTGTTAGCAAATGAGTACTCTGGACTCTAATTTGTCCTCTTAACGTGTTCACTTTATTAATAGGAGAGCACTTTGGAGCTAAGAATGTCAAACCTCTTTATAAATAAAATTTAATCCTATCATAAACTCTGTCAAACTGGCAGGCGGTTGGTCTCACTCCGCTTGCAAGGTGACCTGGGAAGGTCAAGCAGCTTGTTTAAAGTCGTGCAGGTATCCCCTGGCACTTCTGTGCTCATTGGTCCCACCTCCCCTGGTGTCCAGCTTAAGTTGCTTTACAGATATTCACTAAGCACTTGGGGACCCTTCCATCCAATTAGGACTTTCTCCATCACTCTTTTATCCCGTAGAGACCCTCAGCCTTAATCCCAATGACCCTCATTAATTTTAATTTGGAGGTGGGATGATTACACCCTCCTCTTTCAGGCTTAACAGGGGCTCTCATTGAAAGAGGTACCGTTTTAGTGCTGTGGGTCTGTGCACGCACACCATCTGAATGAATTGGTATTCTCAGCACTTTTCATGCCAGATGCCAGCCAGTATAGCAGGTCTATCAGTGGCTTTCAATCTGCCTAAACTTTGAAGTGAGACACCAGACCCTTGCCAGCTTGATAGAATCACTGCATTGGTTGCCCTTTGAAGTTAGCTAATTGCTTAAAAAAAAAAAAAAAAAGTGAGATGCTTTAAATGAAAACAGATTTTATTCCTCTGTTTGCTTTAGAAACAACATATTTGTCTGTCTTTTTCGACTTAAGTTTTTAAAGAAGAAAGAATATAATACCATAGTGAAGTGGGTAAGGTTAGGGTGATCCATAGTCAGTGAGCTTACTCAGTTAAATGTTATTTAAATGTGTGAACTGTCACACATTAAAAAAAATACAAAACATAGCTGTCACAAATATAGTTTTCCTATTGTATTTTCCCACCCTTGCCAAACATAAAGTATTAATTTTTCTCTGCGTCATTCCTTGTCCCTACATTTCCCTTCACTTAACCCTCTAAACACTTGAAGGGTGTGAACAACTTTTATTATTGAGATTATCAAAATTACCATAAGTAGCCATCATTCATGGGGTCTTACTGTGTCCCAGGTCTTCTGCTAGCATTTTACTCCACATTATCTGAATTTCCGCCTCAACTCTGTGAGGTGGGGCATTAGTAGTATCTGCAAGGGTAAGTAATCTGTCGGAGGTTGTGGTGGAGATAGTGCTTTGACCCCACCTCTTAATCTCTCAGTTCTAGAAGCTGTGCCCTTAGTCACTATTCTATCTGGAAACAGAAGGAAAAGTCCTCTAAAGAGTTAAGGGGCGGGAGGCGGTCTGTGCACTCCGGGCACACCCACAGAGATCCTGCCAGAAGAACTGTCCTTGTTTTTGCTCCGTGGCTTCACTGTCAACAGGGCTGTTGAAGCACACTTGCTTCTCTTATCTATTTCTTTCTCCTTAATATTTTTGGTATTAAAGTAACATCTAAAAGGGGGGTCTTTTGGGGGCATCTATTTGAGTACATTCAGCACATCCCAGTCACTGGGCCTAATTGGCCCAGGTGGGCAGTATCCTCTGAAGCAGCCCCTCCAACCACACCATCCATCACATTCAGAGGCCCTGGAGCTCTCATGCTCTGCTGTTGGTTGGTGTTCAGTTCCTGATCCCCGAGCAGGCCTTGGGGAGGCAGTTCCAAGGAGGCAGGGTCATGTGCTGTCATATCTCAGATTCAGCTAGATGACTTGGCTGGTCACAGCCCAGTGCTCATGGGACAAGGGGCTTTGGTCTCTTGTCATTTAGTTGCCACTTTCCTGTGAAGAGGACAGAGAAGATGCAGTCAGTCCTGGCCAGGAACTTGGCAGAGATGGGCCCCGGCCATAAGAAAGCAAGATAAGAGTATAGGTTCCTTTCTGTACTTAGAGGAAAAAGTATGTTTCATGGATGGAGCATGGTGAAGTGGTTAAGAGCATGCACACCAGAGCTAGACTGTCCAGGTTTGAATCGTGTGGTGTTGGGCAAGCTGGTTAATCTCCCTGTATCTTAGTTTCCTTATCTACTGAAAGAGAATAGTGGTGTCTACTTCAGAGAGTTCTTATGAGGATTACATAAATTCTCTAGTGCTAATTAGCTGTAAAGCACTTTGAGACCACTGTCTGGGAGACAGGAAGTGTTACATAATAGCACGTAAAAAAAAACCAAAAAACGGTAGGTGGACATCGCTATACGTGGGTAGGCAGTGCTATGGTGGATGAAGCTCACCTAACTGCTTTGGGAAAGGTGCTCCTGCTGAGTTGTGTACAAATGAAGTCTTACTATGTGTACTAGGGGAGCTTGCTGTTTTAAAGAAGCATAGGAGAAATCTATTTGTCCGCTGCCTAAAATGAACATGAGAGAAACCATGTAGGAAGAAGAGAGGAGTCTAGGATGACTTGATGTTGTGACCAACGCCACTGCCAAGATAAACTGCCATCACGTTGGATGCAGAAGTCTTCTGGTAGAGCAGCTTTGGAGGGAGCGTCGCTATCCAGTCATGGATATGTGACCTTTCAGAGGCCTATTAAACGCTGTCGTGAAAGCACTCAGTGGGCATCAGGTGAGAGGTCAGGGCTGGACACATCGATGTAGGGGTCCTTGGCTGTAGATGAGAGTTAAATTCGTGAAGGGATTAAATTAGACCAAGAAGAGAAGGGGCTCTGGAGCTGAACCTGGGGGCCTTCCAGCTCTAGTGGAAAAGTCAAGCCGGCTCTACTTTGCCGGTTTGCTTTCTTGGCTTGCTAGAGGGAAATGAAGTGTGGACCCATTTGATGCTGGCATTTGCTTTGGATAGTTTATCATTTGAGCTCTATAATGCTTGGACTTCTGAGTCAATAAACTAGGGTTAGATACCACTTGACCTCTTCCTACCTTTGTGCCCTTGGGCAAGCTATTTACCATTAGAGTCTCAGTTTCCTTATCTGCAGATGGGAACTGGTAGTAAAAACTCCCATCTCGGGGGTTTGAGGGGTTCAGTGAGTGCAGCTGTATCAGTGCTATGAAGCTGTTAATCGTTTGATCATTGTAAAATTCTCACTGTTTGTGCCAGAGTGTTTGGAAGTAAGGAGCGGTAACAGCTCACACATTTTTAAAGCTCTTTGAATTTCCCCTGAATTGCAAGCCACATTTTAATTTAACCCATACTGCTACTACTTTTTTTGTTCTTATTAAAAGTAAAAGAGGTCAAGAAGATACTACAATAAATTCCACACACATATGTCAGCCATTTATGCTTTCCCTGAGAGCATAACTGAAACACTGCATCCAGAAATCAAGTCTGGCCCGTGTATATGGCAGTTGGTACATGAATCCCAGATACATAAGCATTCAGAGAAAAGCTAAACACAGAAGAAAATGGATATCCTAGCTATGACGGTATTTCAATATCACATACGCTAATCTCATATGTGCTCTTTACCACTGTGAGGCAGGTGAGAAGGTTCTCACTTCTCTAGTAAACTAACTGATCCTCCCTTACGTTTTTTTTTTTAATTTTTAATGTTTATTTATTTTTGAGAGGAAGAGACAGAGCACAAGCTGGGGAGGGGCAGAGAGAAAGGGAGACACAGAATCCGAAGCAGGCTCCAGGCTCTGAGCTGTCAGCACAGAGCCCAACGGAGGGCTCAAACCCACGAACCACAAGATCATGACCTGAGCCAAAGTCAGATGCTTAACCAACAGTGCCACCCAGGTTCCCCTCTCCCTTACTGTTTTAAATTCCAGTTTTACACTTGGTTGGAGAAAGTATTCGAGACACTTGATTTCTCTCAGCAAATAATATGATTCTGAATCTATTTTTTAAAAAGTCTCCCTCTCAAAGCTACATAAGAATCCAGAGGCAGGGGAAATCAAATTCTGAAGTCTCTTCTCTGGATTCTTTAATTAGCATGTCTGCTGTGTTTGCATTTGTGGTTTATATGCTTTGAACTTGTGGCTTTTCTGTTTTGCAAGAGTTACTGTCAGTGAGACATTCACCAAAAGAAATACAGCTATTAGTGGTGGCAGGACCAAATACATGTAACGGTGTGGTTGGTTTCTAAATCCCTGCTAGAATTTTTGAGAAAACCTCTCCAGATGGCGGTGGGTGGTGTGAGGGCTGAAAGAAAACATTCGAAATACTGAAGCAGAAAAAATAATAGGAAAGAGCTTCCAGTGATTAAATTTTTCTTTCTGGTCTTTCAGGTTGAGGAAGTGAAGAGAATAGGCATAAATGGTGGGAAATTTCCATCAACTTGGAAAACACAATAGAATAAATAATTCTTGGCCACGAGGTGAGAGCCCAGAGAGTCACAAGGTCAAAGGATCCTGTCCCATTTGTCTGTGGTGACAGCCCCCCTCCCCCCAAAAAGGAATGCCTCACCCTTGAACAATGCAAGTGTCCCTGGGAAGCTGAAAAGGTACATGCAAAAGATGAAATAAATCACATCATTTCAGAAGTAAGTGGTGGTTATACTTTTCTATATTTCCCAAATTTTCTTTAGTGAGAGTGTGTTCCCTTTATAATAAAATATATATAAATAATACAAAAAATAGATGCAAAAGAGGGAAATTTACTAGGAGTGTGGAGATGGGTGAGTTGTCTCCATTTAAAGGTGCCGAGTTCCTTGCATTTTATAACAGGATTATTTTGCCCTATAAGTCGTAACACTTCCTAACTTACCTGCTGTCTAAATTTACAGTCTTCAAGAATGTACTGGGTGTCAGCCATACCTGTCACCCATCAAAACCCAAGACCCTGCTCTAGGAGAGCAGAGCCAGCGCTCAGGCAACAGATATTTATTTGACTCTCACACTGTGCCAAGCCCACCCAGTGTGGATATATTCCTGGCCACTATCCCCAGCGGTTGGAGACCCCCTCTTGCCCCTGTCTCAGCAGACATGAACTAGGGATGTTTCTTGTTTACAGGGGGATGGCTGCATGAGGATAATGTCACAGTCAGCCTGGGGCCCTTGGAGCTGCTCCTCACGAGGCCCACTGCGGAGGCCTGAGTTTTTGTGTTCAGCTGCGTTGTTTTGGTTTCTGTGCCTGAGGTCTATTTTGTTGGGGGAAGGACAGGGATTCTTAGAAAAGGGAAGGAGATATCCTCTGCCTTACTGAAAACGGAAGTAAGGAATTATCAGTTCAGGGTCAGTGGAAGCCACAGTGCCTGGCTTCCTTTTGCTGTGCTCTTCTGG